>NC_140613.1:43309410-43634410 GCF_057381915.1 Diplotaxodon limnothrissa | reverse complement strand
GGTAGACCGAGCAGTCAGCCGAGACTGCAAGACCAGGCTGACCAACCTGTGCACTGCCTGGATTAATTAGAAATATCCTGTCTCAGAGTGACGCTGAAAAACTAGTTCATGCATTTATTACTTCCAGGCTGGACGACTGTAATTCATTATTATCAGGAAGTCCTAAAAACTCCCTGAAAAGCCTTCAGCTAATCCAAAATGCTGCAGCAAGAGTCCTGACAGGGACTAGAAAGAGAGAGCAGATTTCTCCTGTTTTGGCTTCCTGTTAAATCCAGAATTCAAAATCCTGCTCCTCACATACAAGGTCTTAAATAATCAGGCCCCATCTTATCTTAATGACCTTGTAGTACCATATCAGCCTATTAGAGCACTTCGCTCTCGCTCTGCAGGCCTACTTGTTGTTCCTAGAGTATTTAAAAGTAGAATGGGAGGCAGAGCCTTCAGTTTTCAGGCCCCTCTTCTGTGGAACCAGCTTCCAGTTTGGATTCAGGAGACAGACACTATCTCTACTTTCAAGATTAGGCTTCAAACTTTCCTTTTTGTTAGGGCTGGACCAGGTGACCCTTGTGTGTGTATATTTAGTGGGTGTCGGTCTGTGTTCGTTGTGGCTCGTCTGTGTTCGTCTGCATTTCTCTGTGTTCCATGGTGTTTCGGTCCTGTCTCTGCGTCTCTCTGCCCCGCACCCCTTTTGTATGCTCTCAGGTTTGTTATTTAGTTCTCCCAGTTTTGGTTTCTTCAGTTATTTGTCATGCCTCACTGCTATCCCACCTTGTAAATAAACGTCACACTCTTGACCAGTCAGCTTCCTGCATTTTGGGTCATTTTCATTCCACAACACGACTGCTGCACTGAATCATACCTGTTATTAATAATAATAATAATAATAATAATAATAATACATTTTATTTGAGGGCGCCTTTCAGAAACCCAAGGTCACCTTACAAAAAACACAATTAATAAAAGGAACAATAGTCATAAAATACATAAAATAAGTTAAGTTATTAACCTCTGTCTCTCTTCCACAGCATGTCTTTATCCTGTCTTCCTTCTCTCACCCCAACCAATCACAGCAGATGGCCCCGCCCCTCCCTGAGCCTGGATCTGCTGGAGGTTTCTTCCTGTTAAAAGGGAGTTTTTCCTTCCCACTGTCACCAAAGTGCTGCTCATAGGGGGTCATATGATTGTTGGGCTTTTCTCTGTATGTATTACTGTAGGGTCGACCTTACAATATAAAGCACCTTGAGGCAACTGTTGTTGTGATTTGGTGCTGTGTAAATAAATGAAATTGAATTGAATTGAATTACAAGAAGGCCTATGACTCAATGCCCCCACAGCTGGATCCTGGAATGCATGGAATTGTACAAGATCAACGGGACCCTAAGAGCCTTCATCAGGAACTCAATGGGGATGTGGCATACAACACTAGAGGCCAACTTCAAGCCCATAGCACAAGTCAGCATCAAGTGCGGGATCTACCAAGGAGATGCTCTGTCCCCACTGCTTTTCTGCATAGGACCGACTGCAGAATGGAGCAGCAGAAGGAAGGAGGCCGGGGATTGGTGAGTGTCAGCACCACAGTCCAGGATGAGACAACAAATATCCATGAGTACATCGTGAAGATGTCCCCAACCAACCGCATGCTCAGTGAATACCTCAGGCAGCAGAAACCCAAGAGGAGGAACTATCATGGAAGGACTGGCCCTCAGGAAGAAGGAACATGAGAAGCTCAGAGAAGAGCTGGAGAAGATGTGGAGGGTTAAGGTGACAGTGGTCCCAGAGCACTAGGTGCAGTGACCCCCAAACTAGGCGAGTGGCTCCAGCAGATCCCAGAAACAACATCGGAGATCTCTGTCCAGAAGAGCGCAGTCCTAGGAACAGCTAAGATGCTGCGCAGGACCCTCAAGCTCCCAGGCCTCTGGTAGAGGACCCAATTTTGATGGATAGACCGCCCGCAGGGACGAGTGGGGAATTTTTTGTTTGACATGACTCCAGTAGTGACAGCAGTGAATCAAAAGTGCAACAAATTGTCAGCGAGTCAGTGTTCTTGCCTTGATTAAGTTAACAACTTTGTCTCGCATGTGCTTCAAAAATGCAAAGTTACAGAATCAGAATCAGAAAGACTTTATTTATCTCCAGGGGGCAATTAAGATACAACAGAGCAGCATGACGTTGAAGGTAAGGACAGGGCATAAACATGGTAAATGGTAAATGGCCTGTATTTGTATACTTAGTCCCTATGGACCCCAAGGCACTTTACACTACATTCAGTAATCCACCCATTCACACACACATTGACACACCGGTGATGGCAGCTACACTGTAGCCACAGCTGCCCTGGGGTGCACTGACAGAGGCGATAACATACAATAATAGTGAAATAATAAATACACAGAATATACAGTATATACACAGTTTTAAAATTAAAGTGACTGAATAGGTGAATAAATAACTGTAAGTGACTAAAAGTGAGTAAAGTGTCGGCAGTATAAAAGAGTGTAGAGTAGTTTCTGTTTCTGGTGTGGGAAACGGTCTCATCGGCTGGAGTTAAAAAGCAGGGTGGCTTTGGGGACAAAGGTGGCGCTCCTCCTCCTCTCAGTCCTGCAGGAAATGCAGCGGAGGCGTCGCCCAGAGGGGAGCCATTGAAACGCGGGGTGAAGAATGTGAGAGGGGTCGTTGATGATTTTGGCTGCCTGTCTGAGGGCCTGTTGACAGGCCAATGACTGTAGAGCACACTGATGCAGTGCGCTGCAGTCTGTTCCTGTATGAAGGCTGAGGCAGTGGAACCAGCAGGTGATGGAGAAGGTCATGATGCTTTCCAGGAAAGCATAGTAAAAAGTCATCATGATGGCTGTGCTGACTCCAAAGGAGGTATAGCTGTTGGTGGCACCTCCTGAGAATCTCCTCAGTGTTGGCAGAGAATCTCAGGAGGTTGTCAAAGATGGTTCGCAGGTATTTGTACTCCTCAACTACCTCCACTGGCTTCCCGTGGATGGTGGTGGTGACTGAAGCAGCCAGATCCCTCTGCCTGCTGGAGAAGGTCACCACCTTTGCTCACGTTCAGTTCAAGTTTGGAGCTGTCACACCACTCTACAAACTCCTGCAGAGCGGCCGTGGTGCTGTGAGGGCCTGACAGCAGTGACAGGAGAACTGTGTCGTCAGCATATTTCACCAGCGCAGATACTGAAGGACCCGTCCCATCCAGGCAACAAACTGTTCCAACTTCTGCAATCTGGTAGAAGGTTCCGCATCTTCCGGGCAAGGACAGAGAGACTCAAGAGGAGCTTCTATCCCCAAGCCATCCGGGCCCTAAACACACACACCCGCCCTCTCACATCATCTATAATTGACTGAGACAGGACTCTTCCAGACACTAAACCAAGGCACAATGTACATTTCAATTCCTTTAACTTTAAATGTGTTTATATTGTCTATCCTGTAAAATAGTCAGATGTCTATTCATATTAATGTACAGAATTCACCTGCTTGCTGCTACTACTGCACATTCACCCAGTGTATATATATATATATATAATGTTCTTCCTCTACACCCCCCCCCCCCAATTTTTGCACATGTCGAGGAGCGTGTCAGGCTACATTTCACTGTGTGTTATACTTGTATAACTATGCATGTGACAAATAAAGAACCTTGAACCTTGAACCAGGTGATAGATCTGTGTGGATCTGCAGTCATCAGTGTAGAGGATGAAGAGCAGGGGGGAGAGCACACAGCCCTGGGGGGAGCCAGTGGAGCTGAGACCGGAAAGAGAGTTGTTGACCCGTCCTGTTGGTCAAAAAGTCCAATATCCACAGGCAGTGTTGGTCAAGTTACTTTAAAAAAGTAATCAGTAACTAATTACTGATTACTTCCCCAAAAAAGTAATCCCGTTACTTTACTGATTACTTATTTTCAAAAGTCTTTAGTTACTTAGTTACTTAGTTACTTTTTAAAACATGATTTATCCCCTAAATAGGTGATAAAGTGATAGATCTTTCAGCCCAATTCTACTTTTTCTGCATAATCCATCATACAAAATGTAATCAAATGGAAAAGTCTCTTTTTAAAACTTGTTTTATTAGTTTTAATCTTTTAACTTCATGCATCAAGCAAAAATTAAATTATATGCAACATTATCTGACTGGAAGAAATTAGTTTAACATTTAAACCTATTTTCTGCACATTCCAGCACATAAAATAAAATATTTTTTGTGTTTACACTCAGTCTTTCAAATAGATGCAAGTAAAACACAGCAGGAAATAAATAAAGTCAAAGACTCAGCGGTCCTTTTGCTCTATTTCCACCTGTAAAGCAGGAGTGGGGTAGGCGGAGGTTTACCCTGGTGCAGGTGTGCTGCAGCTGTCAGTGGAAGGATCTGTGAATTTCCCATTACGTCGTAGCTACTCGGTGCTTGCTTGGACGTTTAGGGGTTTTTTCGCTGTAAAAAGAAGTTTTCTTCCCACGCACAGCGGACACTAATGTTTTTGTCACTTTTTATGGAATCAAACTCAAAGTAAGGTCAGTACTTCCACGCTTTAAACGCTGCACGCTCATACTCTCTGCCGCACTCGATATATGATCCATTGTTGATCTGCACACAGCTGTTGTCACTAACGTCGCGCTTGCTTACGTCACTGTCACGAGACACTCTTGCAAAAAAATCACGGTTTTAGTAACGCAGTAACGCAGCGTTCCTACGGGAAAGTAACAGTAATCTAATTACCTTTTTTGCAATAGTAATCCCTTACTTTACTCGTTACTCGAAAAAAGTAATCAGTTTACAGTAACGCGTTACAAGTAACACGTTACTGCCCATCTCTGGTCACAGGATTAGCTGATCATCCAGGTGAAATCAGAAGGAAAGTTTAGTGGGCAGGATACGAGGCTGCAGAGTGATGCATGCTGATGAGAAACCAGCAAACAGAAGTCTGGTGGAGGAGTCAGGGAGCTCCAGATGTTTGTGGATGGAGTCCAAGATGAAGGTTGTTGCATCATCGACGCCTCTGCGTGCACGGTAAGCAAACTGGGGAGGGTCCATCAGTGGGTCAGTTGCTCTTGATGTGCTGTTTTATGATCTTCTCCATGGCCTTCATCACCAGGGAGGTGAGGGCCACAGGACGAAGATCATTCAGAGACTTTGGGTTGTTTCTTTTGGGGACGGTGTGACTGTCAATTGAGTTTTGAAATAGAGTCCAGAACACACTTCCTAGTTGCCCTGTCTCAGAACTCGCCTGCTGATGTTGTCAGGGCCGGGTGAGCTTCTCTCCCTGGTCCTCCTGAGGGCTCTCACCATGTCCTCAGTCCTGAAGGTGAGTGCAGAGCTGCCAGGTTTGAGTGAGGATCTGGACTCCTCAAGCTGGGATGGATGTGGCTCAGGTGGTAGAGCAGATCAGCTACTGATTGAAAGGTTGGTGGTTCGATCCTTGGCTTCCCCAGTCTGCATGCCAAATATCCTTGGGCAAGATACAGTGGGGCAAAAAAGTATTTAGTCAGCCACCGATTGTGCAAGTTCCCCCACTTAAAATGATGACAGAGGTCAGTAATTTGCACCAGAGGTACACTTCAACTGTGAGAGACAGAATGTGAAAAAAAAATCCATGAATCCACATGGTAGGATTTGTAAAGAATTTATTGGTAAATCAGGGTGGAAAATAAGTATTTGGTCACCTCAAACAAGGAAAATCTCTGGCTCTCACAGACCTGTAACGTCTTCTGTAAGAAGCTTTTCTATCCCCCACTCGTTACCTGTATGAATGGCACCTGTTTGAACTCATCATCTGTATAAAAGACACCTGTCCACAGCCTCAAACAGTCAGACTCCAAACTCCGCCATGGCCAAGACCAAAGAGCTTTCGAAGGACACCAGGAAAAGTATTGTAGACCTGCACCAGACTGGGAAGAGTGAATCTACAATAGGCAAGCAGCTTGGTGTGAAAAAATCAACTGTGGGAGCAATCATCAGAAAATGGAAGACATACAAGACCACTGATAATCTCCCTCGATCTGGGGCTCCACGCAAGATCTCATCCCGTGGGGTCAAAATGATCATGAGAACGGTGAGCAAAGATCCCAGAACCACACGGGGGGACCTGGTGAATGACCTGCAGAGAGCTGGGACCAAAGTAACAAAGGTCACCATCAGTAACACACTACAACGGCAGGGAATCAAATCCCGCAGTGCCAGACGTGTTCCGCTGCTGAAGCCAGTGCATGTCCAGGCCCGTCTGAAGTTTGCCAGAGAGCACATGGATGATACAGCAGAGGATTGGGAGAATGTCATGTGGTCAGATGAAACCAAAGTAGAACTTTTTGGTATAAACTCAACTCGTCGTGTTTGGAGGAAGAAGGATACTGAGTTGCATCCCAAGAACACCATACCTACTGTGAAGCATGGGGGTGGAAACATCATGCTATGGGGCTGTTTTTCTGCCAAGGGGACAGGACGACTGATCCGTGTTAAGGACAGAATGAATGGGGCCATGTATCGTGAGATTTTGAGCCAAAACCTCCTTCCATCAGTGAGAACTTTGAAGATGAAACGAGGCTGGGTCTTCCAACATGACAATGATCCAAAACACACCGCCCGGGCAACAAAGGAGTGGCTCCGTAAGAAGCATTTGAAAGTCCTGGAGTGGCCTAGCCAGTCTCCAGACCTCAACCCCATAGAAAATCTGTGGCGGGAGGTGAAAGTCCGTGTTGCTCGGCGACAGCCCCAAAACATCACTGCTCTCGAGAAGATCTGCATGGAGGAATGGGCCAAAATACCAGCTACTGTGTGTGCAAACCTGGTAAAGACCTATAGTAAACGTTTGACCTCTGTTATTGCCAACAAAGGTTATGTTACAAAGTATTGAGTTGTATTTTTGTTATTGACCAAATACTTATTTTCCACCCTGATTTACGAATAAATTCTTTACAAATCCTACCATGTGAATTCATGGATTTTTATTTCACATTCTGTCTCTCACAGTTGAAGTGTACCTCTGGTGCAAATTACTGACCTCTGTCATCATTTTAGGTGGGGGAACTTGCACAATCGGTGGCTGACTAAATACTTTTTTGCCCCACTGTACTAACCCCAAGTTGCCCTCCGATGCGTTCATTGGAGTGTGAATGTAGAGTCGTTTGCACTTGTGTTTAGAACTGCTTGTATGAGTGGGTGTGAATGAGGCATGTTGTATAGAACCCTTTGAGTACTCTGGGAGAGTAGAAAAGCGCTATATAAGAATCAGTCCATTTACCATGTTTAGTCTCCTAACAACAATTCAAATTGTAATCCTTGTGTTTAAGGATTTACCTCGTTAAAAACTATATTCTGCATCAATCTTTTTTGTGTGCTGACATCTTTCAGAGCTAGCAAACCCACACCTCTCACAAACGTACAAAACACACAGTACACCGTTCTCTGGAGATGATCAATGAGTGTTTGATGTCTAAGATGGAACAAGCTGCATTATACTTATTTACATTTGAATTCTAATTTCCCATTCACCTTTAGATGTCAGAGACACCAAAAGGCTGTGGCCTGCAAGGCCAAACAATGCCCATGCGTAATCTATGGTGATGATATTTGCTTCTCTGTGAGCTCTGTTTGAGCTGATTTTGTACCTGTGGATGCTGAGCTGCAGGGCTCTGGTGTGTTCCCGGTCAGACAGAAAGCTCTGCTGCTGTGTGCAGTCGACTCCATTATTGGAGTCTCGCAGCAGCCACTGCTCTCTCAGAGCCTTTTTCTGTACAGAAGAACAGAATTATCATTAGTGTGGATTGGGACTGGAAGTAAAAATGCAGGTCTGCAAACAGGTAGGACGACTATCCTGCCTTTCTCTCCTCACCCCAACCAGTCGTGGCCATCTGCTGCGACATTCCTGTTAAAATGGAGTTTTTCCTTCCCACTGTCATCAAAGTGCTGCTCATAGGGGGTCATATGATTGTTGGGTTTTTCTCTGTTGTATTATTGTAGGGTCTACCTTACAATATAAAGCACCTTGAGGCGACTGTTGTTGTGATTTGGCGCTGTATCAGTAAAACTGAATTGAAATGAATTGATTACTTCTGCAGTTCATGCTGATAATACACATCCAATGAAATGATTTGCTCTACACTTTATCTGCTGTTATAGCCGATCATTTATTCAAACCAACCTTCAGATGTTGCAGTTTGAATTTCTCTTGATCGAGTTTCACTTTCTTCTTTTTAATGTCCTCTTGAATTCGATGCTTCTGCTGTTTCATCAAAAGCAAAAGCTTAAATGAGTGAATATATGAAACATTTACAATTGACAATGGATTGTCAGAATAAGTCAAATATCTATTGAAAATGTAACCCAGTGAGTTTACACGACTCTGTAATGCACTACAACATTGTTATTGCTAATTGTGATTCATCGTTACTCTGTTAATCACTGAGTTGAGCTAAAGTAAATCAATAATAAAAGATAAATAATCTGAATATAAAAATAAAACCCCAGAGAGTATATTTGACACCCCTACTGGTTAGGAAGGAACAAGCCCTGCCTTCCCCTGCTCTGTATGTGCTCAGACACAGAGAGAGAGGAGGTGCACCGTCGCTGATTTTCACCGCCAAGCTTGTTGCTGGAAAATAACTATAAACTTGATAAATTGAGCAAATATCCATACCGGAGATCTGCATGGACCTTGGAGAAACGGACCTGATTTGTTTTGAACATTTTGGACTTTGGAACCATTGCCGTGAGTCAGAAGCTAACCTTCAAGCTAACAAGCTAACAAGAAGTTAACCGGGAATATAATGGCCCAATTTCAATGTTGTAGATCTGCACGGGTGCGGATGAAGTGGACAAGATCCTTTCTGAGAGTTGAACATTAGAAGCGTGCTGGTGAGTTAAACTGGGACTGGGCGAATCAGGCTAATTAACAAGCTAATTAGCTTAACGCTCGTAGCTGTAGCTGGAGCCGACCACGTTTTCACTGTGGGAGAACACACGGGGTTTGGAGTTCAGCTACTCTGAGCACTCAGCTTGTGTGCTGATGATGTTCTAGTATTACATGTTGAATATTAAATGCACTAAAATAAGATGATGGGATGAAGTTAATTTTGATCTTAAAGGTTATGAATCTATTTTATTTGATGCTCGAGCGGCACTGTAAAGATGCCTCTGCATATTCTTACTGTGCTGATACGTTACCACATACTGTAGAACTACAGCCTGTGGGCTTTTGTATATTTTTGGTCATTTTATTTTGTACATTGAGTGTAATTAACATATTGCTTCGTTGCTATGCAGTGCAAAGCAAGGCTCCTGTAATTCAGTAAAAGGGGCAGTACTGGGAAAGATAATCTACCATAGTTTATGGTTTATTTCTGGTTTCTGATAGAAATGTGCACCTTGATGGAAAAATAAGCTGATTGTGATTTAAAGATTGCATTCATGATTAAGACGCACTGTATAGACTGTAATTAGAAATTAGAATTAATGTTTTGTGCTTGATTTGTTATAGCACTTAAATTATTTACATATGCCCATATATATCATTAGAGTGTGAGTTGAATTAGTAATAGCCCTGTTGTTTACAGGCTAGGCTTTTTTGGGGGATCGTGCAACCTGGATCTCTTCCTGACGAGGAAGATGGCGAGCCGTTCCCTTTGAACCGAACCACAGCCATTCCGAGTTGGCCCAGAAGGGCAGGTTGCTCTTCTCTCACGAAGAATTGCAGCAGAGCGGTTGGACAAAATCACTGAACACTGACTATTAAGCCGGCAAGACTGACATATCTGAGCTCAGATAGGATTCTGGTTACTATTATTATTGCTGTTGTTGTATCTTATTTAATGTTTCATTCCTGTTTATGAAGTGCTGTTTAATTGTTGCTATATAATTCAGTACAATTCAAAGCAACTTTACCTGTGGCTCCACTCATTCTTCTGCACGCCACTCACCATGACCCTCCTGCGAGTCGAGCTATTGGCCCATTCTCTCCATCCTACTTTAACTTCCCCTACCCTGTCCTGTACTTGGCTACAAAAGCAAACTAATCCTCAGAGTAGTTTAAACTGTTTCATTTAAGTTTTAAATGTTCCAAAGTTAAGTGAATGTTAAAGGACAGAAAAAGGTCATAAACAAATGACAAAAGTACTAATTTACATTTTTTAGAGTCAAAAGCCAGAAAGATTTAATTTGTTACTTATTTAAATAATAATAATTATTTGTAAGTTACATGTTTTATTTTAGAGTACAGTAAAAAAAGAAAAAAGGTACAGACTGTACATGTCTCAGTAACATCTGCATCATGCTCTAAAACTTCTAAATGAAAGTGTGAATAATTGTCACATAGATAAGCAGATATCTTTAGAAGTGTAGCACAAGTGTCTGTGACTGCTCAGAGTAGACGGGAGCATTACAGTGATGGCCTGGAGCCTCTCCTGGAGCAGGTCACTCTCCTCCATACTGCTTCAGGATCAACACAGAGACTGGAGACGAGAAGAAAGAGAACCTGTCAGATGCCTTTATTTCACAGTATCACTTATAAACATGACCACCAGCAACATTAACCACATTTACAAACTCAAACTGACGGTTCAATATAAGAGAATAAGCATCTGCAGTGTGAGTCATGCACAGCTGCCTGAGTAGAAGAATAAAAATATGAAGACTGAAATGAGCAGCATGAAACAGCTGTTTCCAGCACCCTGACACAACGGTACACTGTGACATCACTATTTTATTTCAGTATTCATTCCTCTGACAGCACACTGCCACCTGCCAGCTTGTTCACTCTTTACGACACAGTCATCTGCTTATCCTAAACGAGCCATTTGTAACTTTTGTCTCACTCTAATTAAAGAAAGGCGGAGAGAGGCTTTATCTACAAGTCCATCAAGTAACCTGTCACTGAAGCGCTAAGCTAATCTGCTCATGAGCCTGATAATCTGCGTAAACCATCTGCTTGCCAACCACAGGCAGGGCTGCTGTGTGGTTTAGACTCTATTAACTGAAAAGTCTGAACTTTTTATTTATAGGAAATGTTAGAAATCACACAGAACACATCGTTCTCCTTGAGTAATGCACTGGATCCACACCAGACTGCTTCTGTTGTGGGTTCTTTTCTCGCTTCATAAAATTCAGATTCGTTTTTTTGTGTGTTATCTAGATAAGAAATAGATATAAGTGCTGAAATGTTTATGCCTTTAAACAAGAATCACACTGTTCATGGGTGCAGAGCTCTGTGTTACTGATTTATCAATGCACATGTAAATACATCATGAACTGGGTAATTCCACATACAGTGTTGCCAAAACTATTCGTCTGCCTTCACAAGCATATGAACTTGAGTGTCGTCCCATTCTGAATCCACGGGGTTTAATATAACATCGTCCAACTCTTTGCAGGTATAACAGCTTAAACTCTTCTAGGGAGGCTTCCACAAAGGTTTTAATTGGGATGTCTGACCATTATTCAGAAGCACATCTGTGAGGTCAGACACTGATGCTGGCTCACAGTCTCAGCTCGAATTCATCTGCGTGTGTTCTGTTGGGTTCATGTCAGGAACCTGTTCAGACCAAACTTGCTCGTCCATGTCATTCCCAAATTGTTCCCAAAAAGTTGGAAATGTGACATTGCCCAAAATGTCTCGGTATGCTGAAGCATCAGGAGTTCCTCTCACCGGATTTAAGGTTACAAGACCTGAAAATCAGCCCCGCACCACAAGCCCACTTCCACTTGGCACAATGCAGCCAGACAAGTACCACTACAAGAACTGTGATTTCAGGTCGTGGTGGATGACTTGCTGCGTACCAGGACAGATTCAAATGAAGGCTGATCAAATGTATGATCTGAGTTACAGATGATTACGGGCTGTTCCCTGAAATCCTTTTATTGTACTTTAATCTATCGACCTCCTGGAGCTGCCCTACTCGGCACAGATGTTCCTGTACACTATGCCGGCCACTTGGTTATGGCGTTCCATGTATGCCCTGCCTGCTAGCATCTTGCACCCTGCTGTTATGTGCTGGATTGCTTCAATCTCAACCTGAGATTGATTCAAGACTTATGTTATTATTGGGCACCAGCATATCAAAATGCTCCCTAACTGCTGATGTTTTTTGAGATTCTCCATGCAAGCTTCATGTGCTTAAAATCTCCGTGCAAGCTCGTGATGATCCTCAGAATCACCTCAGATCCAGTTCATGCCAAAAACTCATTCCCATGTGTTTGTGACAGCTTGAATCCCATAACGAGACAGTGATGTCATTTCAAGGAAACGGGGCCTTGTTTATCTTTTATCACGTGATAAAGATAAGACCAATAAGCAGCCTCGACATGGGCTTCATCTGGACACGCCCCTCAATAAACACAGGCCTCAGGGCTTTAACATTACTGCTCACCGCTTCACCTGCCTGCCCACCCTCCGGTGCCTTGACCCCGCCCCCCAACTTCCCACCGTGCAGACTCTCACCCTTCCTGGATGTCACCTTCATATACCAAGTAAGCAATCAGTCACATCTCAGCTGTGGATAGTTTTGGGATTTGTTTTGTGTGAAATAAATCTTTGTGAAAAACATGTTCTGTACTCTTTGTGTGTGTGTGTGTGTGTGTGTGTGTGTGTGTGTGTGTGTGTGTGTGTGTGTGTGTGTGTGTGTGTGTGTGTGTGTGTGTGTGTTACAGTTGCTACACAGCCAACTGTAGCCGATTAGAGCCTGCGAGACTCAACTTTGCTCATTTGAATGAATAAATTGGACCTTTCCTGTGTGTGTCTGTGTGTGTTGATTGTGACTGCAATTACAAAGCTTGCTAGCATGTCTTAACACTTCACCCTGTGGTCTAAAATATGTTCACTTTAGAGCTAACATGACTGATGTCAGGAAAGAAAACAAAAACCCACCAATGGTGCGGCTTCAAAAAGTCCAGAAACAATGGGTGACCTTAAAATAATCACCCTGCTTACTGAGAGTCAAGTCAAAAAGGAAATGAAGCTACATAAAGTGTGTGAAGGATTTTCAGTGAGTGCAAACTGAAGGCTACAATATGCTGTAAGCCCTGCAGGGACGATCAGTCAGGATGAGCAGAAGCTTAGAGAATTAAGGAGCTATCTCTACCTCTCCCGTTTGGTCCTGTTTCTGTTGTAGAATAAAGGTCAGCTCAATTTAGCACATTAACTATTTATAAAACATTTTTATATCTGCTTCTCTACATGACTCCAAAACAAACGTTGCTACCAGCAGAGGATAACAGCCTTTGTCAAGATGCTATCAAACAGTTTCTAAGCTGCAGACTGACAGCTTGCATTATTTGGGAGGATAAAAGACGTAGGCCTACTTCATATGGGAACATTTGAGTCTTTCTGACAGGACAGGACGTTTTCTTAAAGAACAACAACAAACCTCACAGAATACTTCAACTTCACGTTATTAATTATTGAAAGACAAGCATATATTTGTTCACCTACCCAGAGGATGGTCTTTTCTCGTGGCTGCCACGCAGGACTCCTCAGACAGCCCACAGGTACAGGTGGGCGGGTCTTTGTGATGCTGATTGACAGCTGTCAACCTAGCGGCCAATAGCAATGAGAAGTGTATGGGCAGAAATCTGTGCCATCAGAAACTGAATTTGAATAAGTTCAATTTGAATTTGAATTGCTCAGATTGAATCTGAATTGTAACTGGAATAAATGCTTTTGAAAACTGAATTTGAATTAGTCTAATTTGAAATTGCATTTTATATTTTGAAAATGAATTGATTTGCTTTGAAACTGCATTTTATCCTTTAAAAATTCAGCTCTCGACTAATTTCAGTTTCACTTCTCACCATTCAGTTTCAGTTCTACAATTCAATTTCAGTTCCAAAATTCAGTTTTTTGGAACTTACATCCGGTTCCGGTTCAAGAGCAGATTAATAGAACTACGTTTTACTAGCGGACCGAAAGTGTTACCGACGGGAATCTACAGCATCTTGAGCTGAATTAAGACTTCAGAAGTCATTCGTCATGTCGAATGACCAGCGGATAAACTCTCAGGTTGGTAATAAATGTATTACATGTATAAGAACAAGCGTCATGTTAACAAATGATAGCCGTAAGGTAACTTTTATGCTTATTGTAGCTGTTAGCTAAAAACGCTAATTTAGCGTAGTTTGCCCTGAATTCAGCTTTGACAAACAAATATGATCGACTGTTTCTAGTAGAATTCCAAAGTTGTCATCTTGTACCCTCTCAGAGTACCCCCTCTGTATGCTTGCAGAGACCCCTACAGTAGGGAAACATGCAAAACGGTGTCCAAACCTTTGTGTTTTAGCTTTATTTATGTCTTACACAGCATCCCAACTCTTTAGCTAACTTAATAACTTTAGCTAAAGTGAATAGTTAGTCTAATTCATTAGTGCAGCATTACTGGATCACCTCTGTTTGAAGTGATATAATATGATATACAACTATATCACTTTGTTTAACTACCATAATAATTCTTAGGGTACTGAGTGAATGCTTAATTAGATTTTTTTTTTTTTTAAAGCATACTGCTCCATTACTATGTTTGACAGGCTGAAGTTGTCGGGTCACCTCCTAAATTGACCATCTTTTACAGGTGTTTTGTGCCAGAAATGGAGTGTCCACTGAAGACTGAAGATACTGAATCTCTACGCCTTGCCATCCATCCCTCTTGTGCCTTCATCTAGACAAGAGACATTAACTTAACCACTCTCATATGCTCTGTACCTACATCACCTTCCCTGACAGTCGTAGCTTGGCTCATCTGAGGGTGAAATTATAAGAATGTGTTATTTTGCAAAGTGCTCTCTCGGGTTCCTAAATAAAATATGGCATTGAGGTCATTTCTTTTGAATTAATCCCTTCTTCTGAAATATAAGAACCTCTCCTGGTTTTAATGGCACTTTGGATTTCTTTACTTTCTGTTCCACTTCCAAACCCAAATAGATGCTGACAAGCTGACACTGTAACATGGAAGAGGGAAAGACGTTGGAAAGGACTACTACAAATAAACCCAATGCCTAACAATGAAAAGTGTAAAATAAGAACAATAATAATAATAATAATAATAATAATAATAAAGATAAAAGATGAAGTAACAAGTTTTTAGTTTTTAGTTTATTCCAAATGATCATCCAGATGTCTGTGACATGTGATGACAAACACCATAATGGAAGGCCTTAGTCATCACATGCTTAAACTCATATATTTTTGCATATGCTGAACAGGCAGTCAGACATGCTGTAACTGTGGGGTAGAAAACAGCATGAACACCATACGGCAGGGGTCTCAAACTCCAGTCCTCGAGGGCATGGAAAAGTTGCATGACACCGGCCCTCGAGGACTGGAGTTTGAGCCCCCTGTCATACGGAATATGACAGGTGTGGTTGAACTGCATGAAGACTCTGAAGTTTCTCTTCTCTTCTGGCAGGACAGTAATGTGGCCTTGTCCTGTGAGCCACTGTAAGGATGTACTTAGAGTAGAACTGGACTGTCACCGGCCTCAGGCTCTTCACCCTTTTCAAAGACAAAGCAGTCATTTAGATAAAATATTAGATATTGTTTACCTGTAAATGCACAAAGTAAATTTAGAAATGTAATTATTGTCAAGAGTGAACAAGCACTGATAGTGTAATCTACAGCTGTGGCCAAACGTTTAGAGAATGAGAAGTGTTGTTTGCTTATTTACAAAGTTTGCTGTTTCAGTGATAGTTGTATATCACTTCAAACAGAGGTGATCCAGTAATGCTGCACTAATGAATTAGACTAACTATTCACTTTAGCTAAAGTTATTAAGTTAGCTAAAGAGTTGGGATGCTGTGTAAGACATAAATAAAGCTAAAACACAAAGGTTTGGACACCGTTTTGCATGTTTCCCTACTGTAGGGGTCTCTGCAAGCATACAGAGGGGGTACTCTGAGAGGGTCCAAGATGACAACTTTGGAATTCTACTAGAAACAGTCGATCATATTTGTTTGTCAAAGCTGAATTCAGGGCAAACTACGCTAAATTAGCGTTTTTAGCTAACAGCTACAATAAGCATAACAGTTACTGTACGGCTATCATTTGTTAACATGACGCTTGTTCTTATACATGTAATACATTTATCACCAACCTGAGAGTTTATCCGCTGGTCATTCGACATGACGAATGACTTCTGAAGTCTTAATTCAGCTCAAGACGCTGTAGATTCCCGTCAGTAACACTTTCGGTCCGCTAGTAAAACGTAGTTCTATTAATCTGTGCTTGAACCGGAACTGGATGTAAGTTCCAAAAAACTGAATTTTGGAACTGAAATTGAATTGTAGAACTGAAACTGAATGGTGAGAAGTGAAACTGAAATTAGTCGAGAGCTGAATTTTTAAAGGATAAAATGCAGTTTCAAAGCAAATCAATTCATTTTCAAAATATAAAATGCAATTTCAATTTAGTGATGATCATTTTCAAACCATAAATTCAATTTCAAATTAGACTAATTCAAATTCAGTTTTCAAAAGCATTTATTCAAGTTACAATTCAGATTCAATCTGAGCAATTCAAATTCAAATTGAACTTATTCAAATTCAGTTTCTGATGGCACAGATTTCTGCCCATAGAAGTGTTGCCACTCGTCCACCATGGCACACCACTATGTTTGACTGTAAAACCATGAGATGCTATGTAAACAGGGTTACATTGGCACTTAGTGAAACTTACTCTTTTCTTTCTTTCCTTTGTCTGCAATTAGCCACTTATTGTACCTAAGAATGTGAATAATTTAATGACAATACAGAATCAATCATTCCCTCCAGTGAAATTATTTTGTGGTTGCTCAAATTTAAAATTTAAATTTTTCACAGTATCACAGTTTCACAGTAAATTTTTGAAAAAAAGTTTTGAAAGCAACACCTTGTTTGTGTCCAGCTTGACTGTCCAATAAGAAGTCTGTGTATACGATGGGAGACATGCATGATGATTCATTTGAATACTATTTGTCCTCGATCTGCTCAATTCCTTTATTTTGCTGATGTTGAGCTTAAGCCCACTCAGGTCAGTTTAAATGTATTTATATAGCACGATAACAGGTGATTTATATCTTAAAGATCCTACAATAATGATAATACACTCTACAAATGCTATCCAACATATTATGATAGTGTGACCATAGAAGGGAAAATGGGGGCATAGTCATCCTGAGAGGCAGTTTGAAATCATAATATATACGTCTGTAGATACGAAGGATGCAGCATGACCCAGATGCTTATCAGGACTTTCCTTCTGTGTCATTTCACTTTCTCACTTTTGCATTTTGCAGCGCTCTGCTCTCTGCTGCCAGCTTTGGTCAGAACTCCTCTTTCCTCCCCGGCCTCTACTGAAAGGCACGATTAGATGACGCTTGCTGGCTTCCCCTGACACCACACCCTGACCCTGCTGCTCCACCCTGCACCACCAACCCCTCCACAATGTAAACAAATTATCTTTGAACCTGACAAAAACGAAATTTATAGTTTTTGCCAGAAATTCTACCCGATTTCTGGAAATCGGGTAAAAGAGGATGAACTCTGTCCATTGATGGAGTTTTGACTGAGAGAGTTACTGAACTCCGTTTTTTGGGGGTAGTATTGGATGATAATTAAAATGGAAATCTCATATTGAACATGTTAGAAAAAAGATGGTTAAAAATATTTATATTCTGGGTAATGTCAGAGATATACTAGATTATAAGGCAATGCGTATTTTATATTTCTCACTAATTTTCCCCTATCTCAGTTATTGTGCTGAGGTGTGGGGGAATACATATGCGACTAAAATAAATCCTCTATACTTGTTACAGAAGAAAGTGGTACGAATGGTTCATAATGTTAAATATAGAGAACAAACAAATAATCTGTTTATAAAATCAAAATTGTTGAAATTTGAAGACTTAGTGAAATTACAGACATTATTATTCATGTGCAAGGCAAGAAATAACACATTACGTCTTAAGTTACAAAGTTTGTTTGTATTGTGTTCAGGAAGTGGGGACAGTAGAAGGAAGTTTGACTTTAAGCATCAGTTTGCAAGGACCACACAAAGGCCAATGTGTCCAACAGTCACAGGTCTAAGAATCTGGAATTCAAGATAATCTCAAGAGTTGTACAAACATGCACCGTTTTAAAAGTGTTACATACTTAAAAGGATAAATCAATATGAAGAACATGAAAGTAATTAGGGCTAAATGTGGAAGGAAATTTTTCATTGCCATGTAGTAGTGCTGTATATTGTGATTATACTGATGTGTTAGGTTTGCATTGTGCCATAAAGATACATGTTAGAGGGTTTTTTGGGTTGTTGGCGCCCTCTTGTAAGAATAATTAGATTGCAGATAGGGGCCAGGTGCTAACAAGAATTTATTCTTCTTCCTGCTCTTTTTCACCCATGGGTGCGGTGTCATATTAATGGGAAGGAGGATCTGTGCGTAGGAATATGAAACATTGTTGAACCATGTGTGAAATAAATAAATAAATGAAATATAATTGCCATTCACTCGCTGGGCCCACGTCCTCATTTTAGGTTTGACAGCGTTTTAGTAGGTAAAGGTGAAGCTTGGACATGAATTGAGCTGCGGTTTGGGGAAGGCTTTGAGGACTGGCGACGGCTCCCGGGCCTGGCAGATCCCCATGTACTAAATAGAAGTGAAGCAGTTAAAGAATTGAAAAGGGGAGGGAGGAACAAGAAGGAACAGCTTGCAGAACTGGGGGAACATATATAGATGAGAACCGGGAGGAGTGTGTTTGGAGGCGTGGTCCTGCTCCTGAAATTCCGATTCTTAAGCTCGAATAATTTTTCAGTTTTCAAACACACATGACAGCAGTGCAGGTTACAGGTTTGACATTTTGCAATCGTGTACAAATATTTTTGTATATACTGTAAACAACTACAGCAGACCTGATGACAGTTTACTGCTTTTCAGCATACTTTTATTTACACACGGTTGCTGTTACAAAGACACAGCTGCAGCTCTCCCACTGCCAGCTCAACATATCAACGATATGATAGGACCCCGTTCAGTGTTTTAACCCGGCGAGGTGTGATTGCAGATGCCCTGCAGGTGCGTTTGCCTACCCTGCAGCGGCACCGCGGGCCACACCCTGCCACATACACCCTCCCTGTTGTCTAAGTGCAACAAACATGGAAGGATGCTAAAGTTTTGTTTTTTTTAATGGCCCATCCCAGTTATTTGTAAAACTACTGCTGTTATCTAAGCTGCTGTTCTGTCTGGTGATCATCTCTGGGTTTCAGCATCGATATCTGCATCTGACATTTGTAAACTTTTTGAGGCAGGTGTCAGACTCACATACAAGGTATCATTTTCCCTCATGCAGAATCTAAGAACATTTCACCATAATAGCTTTTGCTGCTTACAGCCACTGGGTAAAAACAGGACTTTACAAAAGTCACTCCAGGACGGACATTTTTCTAAACTCGAACTGATCAGAAGGTCTCAGGATCAGGCAAAAATCCTGAACCAACTCAGAAGGATGTCTGATCACCACCCTCTGGTAATATGAACTAAAGGGGATACATACAGACACAGAAGCTGCTGAGGCGTTACTGTGAGAAGAAAATCACACGTCAAAGGCTTGTTTTCGAGTTACTAAAGGCTCTACAGGTCCTCTGTAGTTACTTCAGTGTGCAGCAGATGGGAGTCATGTATCATCTAAGCAATCAACAGATATCAGAAAATACCTTTAGAAGATGATAAATTGGGTGGATACACATAAATCTGCTTGCCTGTTATCTTTGTTTCACTGAGTAGATCGGCTCAAACTTAGATAAAGGAAAAGTAGTCGGATTACTGACAGCTGTAGCTCAGGAGGTACAGCAGGTCACCTACTGATCAGAAGGTTGGTGGTTCGATCCCTGGCTCCTCCAGTCTGCATGTCAAGTATCCTTGGGTAAGATACTAACCCCAAGTTGCTCTCCAACGCATCCATCGGAGTGTGAATGTAGTTAGTACAGAGAAAGTGCTTGTGAGAATGGGTTTGATTGGGTGAATGCGGCGTGTTGTATAGAACGCTTTGGGTTAGAAAAGCGCTACATAAGAATCAGTCCATTTACCATCTGTGTACATTATCATCACCGGTAACTGAAACATGTGAAAGCAACATGCATATTTATTCTCTTTATTATATAGTTTTGGCACAAATAACATTTACAAGTAATATTACATTTGCAGTATTACAACATGGATATATAATTAAATCAAACATATACATTTCTTATATATTTTGTTTTGTACACCCACAGTAGATGTGCTTGGTGTGAGGTCTCGCAGCAAGCTATCAAATACGGTGCATTTCTCGGCTTTTAAAAGAACCCTATACATCGCCAGGTGTTTCATCAGATTCGAGGTGTTACCTCCTTTGACAGTATCACAGTATCAGCTTAAAGCACTTGTTGCTGCTGAGTTTGCATCTTTTGCTGTGAAGTACAGCCAGACTTTGATTGGTTCACCTTGGGCATTTTTAATCTGTAGCTCTGCTCTAAAAGAACGTACGTACCTGGGCCCGCCTACTATCCTCGGAAACGTAAAATGATTGGCTAGAATCCAAAGTGTATGACATCTCAGGAAAAAAAAGCACCGAAATAAAGCACCAAAATGTGCGCTGCTTTTCGGTCCAGTTACTACCGTTTATGTCAGAACTGGTACCATAATGGCACCAGATACCGGTACCCATCCCTAGTTATTATTAACCTCTATCTCTCTTCCACAGCATGTCTTTATCCTGTCTTCCTTCTCTCACCCCAACCGGTCGCAGCAGATGGCCCCGCCCCTCCCTGAGCCTGGTTCTGCTGGAAGTTTCTTCCTGTTAAAAGGGAGTTTTTCATTCCCACTGATGCCAAGTGCTTGGTCAAGGGGGTCATTTGATTGTTGGGATTTCTCTCTATTATTGTGGCAACTGTTGTGATTTGGTGCTATATAAATAAAATGGAAAACTGAAATGAACTGAATTCAGATTTCCAAAGACTCCTACATAACACAGACAATATCGTGGAAACCATGACAACCAATGATCTTGTCTTAAACTAGTTATTATTTATCCCTTTATCCCTCTTTATAACCTCATATATCAGATATCATGCAATCTTACTGACTTATATATGACATTAACACGTGTTACATGTATTCACATCAAATTTACATTGAATACACATATCAAATACTTTTACCCATAAAGAAAACAAATCATATATTAATTAAAATGGCTGCTACAATATCCACAGTGACATTTCTTAAGTTGACAGTACATTTACAGTAAACATTTTTTTAAACTGTGCGTGCCACATTTGACCCTGGGAGAACAACACTACAGTGCAAAATAAAAGTGGCAATGATAGATTAATTCTTAAATGACAGAAAATGTTGCTGATGTAATGAGACGCAAATGAGACTGATGTAAAAAACAAAGGTCCATGAACTACACAGAATTGGTGACGTCAATCTCCCCCTTGATGTGGTTGGGTGAGGGGGTGGTCCTTCATAGTCATGTGACTTCTGTGATGGACCCTGGGCTCTACAGAAACAGTAAAGAAAAGCAACAATTCAGTCAGGGCTACTATAGCCACAAGAAGATTGTGTTTTGATACACAGGTGGGTTGTAAAGTCAACAATTGTGAGCAATTGGATAGCAGCTGATCTTGACTTTGTGGCCTGCCTATACTAATATTACTAATAATAGTAATAATACATTTTATTTAAAAGCACCTTTCAAGACACCCAAAGACACTTAACAATAAAATAAAACACATAGTAGGACAATGACAAAACAAAGAACAGTACAAAACAAGATCAAATGGACAATAAGTTCACAGTGAATATATGCAGACTTGAACAGATTTAAACTTGGGGATAGAAGAAGAAGATCGAAGTGAGCGGGCAGAAGAGGTAGTACTTAACAGCAAGGTTATGAGGGGCCTTGAAGGTGAGCAGAAGAAGCTTGTACACTATTTGGAACTTCACAGGGAGCCAGTGAAGTTCCTGGAGAACAGGGGTGATGTGCTGGTAGGAGGGGTTCTGGTAATAATGCGGGCAACGGAGTTTTGAACCAGTTGAAGCTTGGATGAATTTTGGGGGGAAACTACGTAAGAGATGTTACAGTAGTCAAGGCGGGAGATAATGAGACTATGAACAAGAATGGATGCAGACTGGGTGGAAAGAGAAGGACGAAATAGGTTAATGCTGCATAGATGGAAATAGGATATCACTGATGTGAGATTTAAAGGATAGTGAACTGTCTGGGATGACACCAAGGCTCTTAACCTGAGGTGAAGGGAAAACTGTGGAGTTATTGATAGTGAGAGTGAAATGGTTCGCCTTCAGTAGGTTGGATTTAGTGCCAGTAAGGAGGATTTCAGTTTTATCCTCATTGAGCTTAAGCTGAACCAGGATTTTAATTGGGATAAGCATTCTGTAAGAGAAGAAGGTGGGAGGGAGGAATCAGGCCTGCAGGAGAGATATAACTGAGTGTCATCAGCAAAACAGTGAGAGTGAAGATCAAATTTATGGAAAATGGTACCAAGAGGGAGGATGTATGTTATGAAGAGAAGATGGCCTAAGACTGAACTATGGGGTACACCAGAGGTGACTGGGAATAGAGTGGAATGAGTAACTTTAAGAAAAGCAGTTTCTGTACTGTGACATGAGCGAAAGCCAGTTTGAAACCTCTTGTAGATGTTATTATTAACCAGGTGTGAATGAAGTTGAGCTCCGACTATTCTTTCAAGTATTTTAGAGATGAAGGGTAGATTAGAAATTGGACGGAGGTTGTTAAAGTTGTTAGGATCCAAGGAAGGTTTTTTCAGTATAGGAGTGACTGAAGCTATCTTGAATAAGGAGGGAACGATACCGGTGGTGAGTAATGAGTGAATGATAGCAGAGATGAGTGGGAGTAAGGAAGAGAGGCAGGATATCACAAGCCCTGTAGGTATAGGGTCAAGATAACATGATGGCTTTGATTTACATATAAACTCAGATATATGATGAAGATGAAAAGTGGAAAACGGCTCAAAATAGAGAAAAGGTTCTGGAGAGGGGAAAAACAGAATCGAGGAGTTACAGGTTTCAGAAGAATAGAAGTGTGGGGGTAAAGCATCAGAGGGTTTAAGAAGTTTGTCAAGAAGTGAAAACAGAATCCTGTTGTTACCCTCATAAGAACTGATAATACCAGAGTAGAAGCTTTGTTTGGCCTGGTTGATGGAGTCTTTATACTGGAGTACATGGCATGTATAGATTTCTTCATCAACAGTTAAACCAGATTTCTTATATCTATGCTCTAGCTGCACAGCTTTGGCCTTCAGAGCTCGGAGGTCAAAGGTAAACCAGGGAGCAGAAGAAGCGAAGGAAACAGAGTGAGTTTTTACAGGAGCCAGAGAATCAAGGACAATGACTAAACAATTATTAAAATATAACACCAAATCATCAGGAGTAGAATAGAAGTCTGGAATCTGAATATTATCCAAACTGGCAGTGAGAATGTGCATATCAATGTTCTTGATGTTGTGGAGTGAGATGAGATAGGTTGGCTTGGTTAAAGAGCAGCAGAGAGGGAGGTTAAATGAAAGGAGGAAGTGGTCAGTTATGGGAAGCAGAAAGATTAGAGGGAGTAAGACCAGAACAGCAGATCAAGTCCAAGGTGTCTCCTTTGGAGTGAGTGGGAAAGTCAATAAACTGAATTCGAAGTCCTCAAGACAGGAGGAAAAGTCTCTGGTGAGCAGAAGGTTATTATTATTTATATGGGGCGATCGTGGCTCAAGAGTTGGGAGTTCACCTTGTAATCGGAAGGTTGCCGGTTCGAGCCCCGGCTTGGACAGTCTCGGTCGTTGTGTCCTTGGGCGAGACACTTCACCCGTTGCCTACTGGTGGTAGTCAGAGGGCCCGGTGGCGCCAGTGTCCGGCAGCCCCGCCTCTGGCCCCAGGGTGGCTGTGGCTACAATGTAGCTGCCATCACCAGTGTGTGAATGGGTGGATGACTGGATATGTAAAGCGCTTTGGGGTCCTTAGGGACTAGTAAAGCGCTATATAAATACAGGCCATTTACCATATGAATGTTGAAATCTCCCATCAAACTAACATGTGGGGAGACAGATGAAAGGTGGGTAAGTAAGTTAGCAAAACCACTGAGGAAAACAAAATTAGGCTTGGGGGGCGGAGCGACAAGCAGGTAAGCTAATGCTACACTAATACTATCTGGAGTCAACTGAATCTTACAATTTACTTCAGTTCATCAAGTCAGACACAGGCTCTATCATTGAGAGGAGGCACGTAAAGGCAGACTCTAAAGGCTCAGGAGGTGGTGGATTGGCCGGAGCCAACCACATGCAAACAGCTGAAAATCTTCTTGGGGTTTGCAAACTTGTATCGTTGGTCAAGAACATTAGTGAGAGTCTCACTTCCCTCAAGGTCCCATTCCACTCCAAAGCACAGCAAGTGTTTGACTGTGTGAAGTGACTGTTTGCATCTGTGCCAGTTCTCATCCAGTCTGACAAATCCAAACAATTCATTGTGGAAGTTAATGCCATGGACTCTGGGGTAGGAGCAGGGTGCCACCAGGGATATGGGACCCGTGGCAAAAGCAAAAGCAAAATAAAAAAAACCCCAATGACTTTGGGCCCCAACGCATGCCAATCCTAAAAATATAACACTGTGCAGACATGGATCAATGTTATTTAGTTTTTAATATTGATTGGTATCTTCACATCAAACACAATATATCCATTAACGTTTTGAATGGAATTGTGGAATGTAAAAAAATTTTTTTAAGGTTACAGATTTTTATTTATAATACTCTGTTTGCATTGACAACATAATAATATTTTAGTATTTTAAGTAAGCATTAGCAAAGATAAATTAAATAATCCTTTGGCTGTCAATTTTCAGGCAAAGTGTAGCCGACTGATATATATCTCTGTCATGAGATATTGTGGATCTCAAATCAGTTTCACTTAAAGCTCTCGCACACTCCAAAATATTTGCAGAGCAAAGCACACTTCTCCAATATAATAATCCAACATAATGATAATGTATTATTACCAAATAAATAGTGCAGAATAAAAATTAATTTAACCATGGGGCCTTTTTGACATAAAAGAACTCACCCCATTCTTTTGATATCAGTGGACTTTGTTCATTGTCTGAAGTGTGGGTATGGGGAGATGGGAGTGGGACAGCTAGCCTGAGCCTTGACTGGTTTGGCCAGACACCATGTCGACAGACGCAGGAAAAAGTGATTTAGTATAAATATGTACAAAGGGTTTGCCTGCATTGATTAAATATTGACTAAAATATAGAAAATATGAAACATGACGCTGGATGCTCCCTCTTGGAGTCCATCCGGCCCCCCAGCTGTATTGTTGGCATAGTGACCTGAGGCATTTTGGGACTGGACAGACCAGCAGACTGACTGTGATAATGGGGGAGGACCACTCAAAAGACTTTATGTTCCTACAGCAGCAAGATTCCAGGTAATCCACTGTGCACACACAGCAAATTTAACTTCACCCAGGACAGAATCTCCTTTCTCCACAGGATGTTCTGGTGGCTTCACTACAGGGTAGGCCATTTATATGGATACACCGTAATAACATGGGAATGGTTGGTGATATTAAAGTCCTGTTTGTGGCACATTAGTATATGTGAGGGGGCAAACTCCTCAAGATGGGTGGTGACCATGGTGGCCATTTAGAAGTCGGCCATCTTGGATACAACTTTTGTTTTTTCAATAGGAAGAGGGCCATGTGACACATCAAACTTATTGGTAATGTCACAAGAAAAACAATGGTGTGCTTGGTTTCAACGTAACTTTATTCTTTTATCTCTGTGCTCCTAGCGCAGGTTTTGTAGTGCATGACACAAGCCAACATTTGTTTGAATATTCACATTTGTTTATGTTAAGTACCTTCCTACCTGCCTTTATCTGTACCCTTAACAAGTCTGACAGTAAATCTTGCCCTAATGATTCCGGGTAAGTCTCAATTTCTTTCCATGGTGTTTTTATCGCTCGCTCTAAAAGCAATGAAGCCACCATAGAGTTGTATGTTAACCAGAGATGGGCAGCAGATTTATCAGTCAGCTTAAACCTAAACTTCTGGTCTCAGGTATGCTTAAAAACCTTTAAATTGATTAAAAATCCCAGTCTGCAATTAATACAGTACAAAATACTACATAGAGTGCACTATACAGGTCATCGGATGTTCAAGATGGGCTTTACATCTTCCAACAACTGCTCACACTGTCAAGACAATACACCAGACAATTACATCCACGCTCTTTGGTTCTGTCCACCAGTGCAGAAGTTTTGGCGCGAGATATGTGAAGACTTATCAAAGTGTCTGAAATGTAAAATTCCAACCTCCCCTTTAGTATGCTTGTTGGGAAAATTGGATGAGGTCACTACAGAAACTAATACAGTCCACATGGTTTTTACTGCCCTATGCATCGCCAAGAAAACAGTCCTCATGAACTGGAAAAATAAAAATAATCTTAATTCTAGCCAATATAGAAACCTTCTAATAGATCACATTAGTCTCGATATAGCCTCTGCCACCACATTAGATCAATCCCTCTGGGCTCCTTTGATCGGCTCCATCACCTAGTGGGGGTAGGGGGTCGTGGTTTGGTCCCGCCTTAGCTACTGTGGTTGATATGGAGTTGGGACGGGCTTAGGGCGGCTGGAGGACCCCTAGAGATGTTATCCCTGGAGGGCTTACCCCGGGGGTTGCGTTCATAACCTGGTTAGTGGCTCTGGTCGCTCTCAGAGGTTGTTCTCCTCGTGGCTGCGTGCAGCGGGGCTGGAGGATGGTCTGTACTGGTGGATGTAGGTTACTGGCCTGGTGGCCTGGCTGCCCCTGAGTGGATCCGGGGCAGGCGTGGGGGTTTGGGGTTCGGGGGTGCCTCGCCTCCGTGCTAGGGCTCTGGCTGGGCCTTGGGGGCTTCGGTCCTCGTCGGTGTGTCACCGAGGTTGTGGGCGGGTGGGTGCACAAGGGCTCAGCCCTGGCGCAGGGGGCCTCTTGTGCATCGGCCTAACTGGGGGGCTCTTCAACTGGCGGGGAGGTTGTTCCATCCTTGCAGGAGTCCACTCTGCAGGTGGGGGAGAGACATAGGAGAGGTGGAGAATAAACTTAACCTGGGTGTCTGTTGTCTTGTGTAGTCTGGGAGACGATTGAATGTTGGGGTGGGTACAGTTTCCTCTGCGGTGGGGTAGGGTGGGCTGCCCCGGGTCCTGTGGGGCTTGGCAGTGCTACCGTAGGCCCCGGTCTGGATGGACCTGGGCTCCCTTGCCTTGGTGGGTACCAGAGGACGGGGGTGCCTACTGGGGTCAGCGGGGGAGCTGGCCCTAGGGAGGGGCATCCTCCCCTCCCTCCTTTTCCTCCCCATCCCCGACTACCTCCCTCTTCCCGCTCCACCACACTCACCCACACAGGTAGGGCCTTGGGGTGCGGGTGTGTCACAAGGGTGCAGGGGAGACATTTCCCCCCCCCCCCCCCCCCTGTCCCCTTCTGGCCACCTGTGCCTCAATTTTATCTCACAACTTAGACATCCACATTACTCACACTCTCATAACACACACATATATATAGGGCCTTGAGGGTGGGCATGTTAACGGCGTCACTCCCAGTGGCTACCTGGCGGGGCCTGGCGCCTGTTGCTCGGTCAGGCCTCCTCCGGGGTGCGGGGGGACCTCGGGCCTCCGGCCTCTGGGCCTGCGGCTCGGTTCACTCTGGCACAGCTGGCTGCCGGCAGAGCCGGCGGGCACGCCGGTGCAGCCCCCTCTAGCTTCTGCTCGGTGGCTACTGGGTGACGCCTCGTCTGGGGATCCTCAGCCCTTCCCATGAGGGTGGCACGGATGCCCCTCCGGTGGTCCTCCTTGGGCTCTCGCACTCTGAGGCCTCTGGATGTCTGGGGCCTGGATCTCCTCCATGCCTGCTTCATGCCCTGGGGGGCGGGGCTATGGCTCTCTACATCCTCTTGCAGACCATTACATGTGGAAACCATTTGAATACAAGCACGCTGATCCACACAGGTGTGCACACGGGTGTTCACTGTTCGTAGACTTAAATTACACCTTTCTTGGCTTCTACTTCAAAGCACATTGTGCGCTGTCTGTTCTGCGTGCTGCACAACAACATTGAATATTTAGTATTTACTGCTGTTTACACTTAGCTAGATTAATCCGATGGTGTTGTGTTTAGTATGTTGCTTTGGTTTTTTTTTTTTTTTTTGCTTGTTTTCTATTCTTCTTCTCTCAACAGGTGATCCAGGAGATTTTTTTTCTCCCCCCCTTTCTCACTGTCCCTCTCCCCTTCTGTTTTTCTTTTCCTTCCTCTTTCTCTCTCCCTTTCCTATCCCTCACTCATGTCTGTCCCGTCTGTAACATCTGAAAATAAAATATAATAAATAATAAAAACAAAGGTCGATCAAATGGACCAATACGGCAAGGCCATGATGATCCATTTGGCAAAATAAATCCATTGGGTATCCTTGTTGGTCTTCAGACAACAATTCTGACGGCTAAAGAACCAAATGGGACAGGCAAAAAAACAAAACAAAAAAAAAAACAGAGATGGGCAGTAACGCGTTTCGAGTAACCAGTAAAGTAAGGGATTACTATTGCAAAAAAGGTAATTAGATTACTGTTACTTTCCAGTTAGTATGCTGCGTTACTGCGTTACTAAAACCATGATTTTTTTGCAAGAGTGTCTCGTGACAGTGACGTAAGCGAGTGTGATGTTCGTGGCAACAGCTGTGTGCAGATCAACAATGGATAATATAACAAGTGTGGCAGAGAGTGTGAGCGTGCAGCGTTTAAAGCATGGAAGTACTGACCTTACTTTGAGTTTGATTCTGTAAAAAGTGACAAAATCATTAGCGTCCGCTGTTCACTGTGTGGGAAGAAAATTTCTTTTTACAGCGAAACAAACCCCTAAACGTCCGAGCAAGCACCGACAGTGCGCTGCCACGGGAATGTGAAATTCACAGAGAAACTGCCGTATCCTTCCACTGACCGCTGCGGCTCACCTGCACCAGGGCAAATATCCGCCTGCCCACTCCTGCTTTACAGGTGAAAATAGAGCAACAGGACCGCTAGTCTTTGATTTTATTTATTTTCTGCTGTGTTTTACGTGCATCTATTTGAAAGACTGAGTGTAAACACAAAAAAACAATTTTATTTTATGTGCTGGAATGTGCAGAAAATAGGTTTAAATGCTAAACAAATTTCTTCCAGTCAGAGAATGTTGCATATAATTTAATGTTTGCTTGATGCATAAAGTTAAAAGATTAAAACTAATAAAACAAGTTTTAAAAAGAGACTTTTTCATTTGATTACATTTTGTATGATGGATTATGTAGAAAAAGTAGAATTGGGCTGAAAGATCTATTGCTTTAGTACCTATTCAGGGGATAAATCATGTTTTAAAAAGTAACTAAGTAACTAAAGACTTTTGAAAATAAGTAATCAGTAAAGTAACGGGATTACTTTTTTGGGAAGTAATCAGTAATTAGTTACTGATTACTTTTTTCAAGTAACTTGACAGACACTGATGTTAACTTCAGCATCTGTAGTCTGGTGCAAAAAGTTTGGTCCTTACTGACTCTACTTCCACGTATTCAAGTCACTGAACTGGACCTCTCCATCTTGTTTGTGACGTTAGTGCCTTTTTTAGTCTTTTTAATAGTATTATGTCATAAGTAATATATCCTCCTGGGTGGTCTCCCCCAGTCTCCCTCAGAATGCTGTTGACTCTCTGCCGGAGGTGTGAGTTGAAGATCTCACGGACTGGGGCCTCTGCCAGGCAATCCAAGTGCACCCTCACTATACATTTAGGTGTACCAGGTCTTTCCAGTGTCCTCCCCCGTCACCTGATTCAACTCACCACCAGATGGTGATCAGTTGACAGCTCAGCCCCTCTCTTTACCCGGTTGTCCAGAACATATGGCCACAGGTTTGGTGATATGATTATAAAATCGATCATCAACCTGTGGCCTAGGGTGTCCTGATGCTACATGCACTTATGGACACTCTTATGTTCGAACATAGAGTTAGTTATGGCCAAACTGTGGTTTGCACAGAAGCCCAACAACATAACACCACTCGGGTTCAGATCCAGGAGGCCGTTCCCCCGAATCATACCCCTCCAGGTCTCACTGTCGTGGCCCACATGAGCATTGGAGTCCCCAGGCGGGGCACTCTCCAGCACCCCGCCCAGGGACTCCAAGAAGGCTGGGTACTCTGAACCGTCACTCGGATGACAGTCAGGACCCGTTCCCCGACCCAAAGGCACAGGGACCAAACCCTCTCGTTCACTGGGAGAAACCCAGACACACAGGGAGCAAGCCGAGGGGATACTAGGATACCCACCCTAGCCCGCCGCCTCTCACCAGGGGCAACTCCAGACTAGAGATGGCACGATACCACTTTTTTATGTCCGATACCGATACGAATATGAATCCGATATAGTGTGTTTTCTAATCAATAAAACTGTTTTTTTAATATCTTGCTGCATTTTGTATAAGTTCATACTCAAGTTTAAATAAACAACAACATTAAAGCTATTCTGTTATACCTGTATGTAAAAAAAAATACACTGCACCCAAAATATTTCACAGTTCAGCAATACTGATCAATCTAATAAACTTAAACCTGCTCCATTCTTCCTATTCTGGTATTTTAAAGAGTACTTAGGTTGCTTAATATTTCTGCTAACTAATAGGGTTGCAAACTCCCAGCAAAAAAATAAAATAAATAAAATAGGGAACCACCACCCACCCTCCACCTCATGATGCTTAATCGACGTAATCAACTTTAATTTGATGCAGTGTGAAAAAAAATGCACCAAAATTAATTATTTTTCAAGAATAATTAAATAGATTCAACATCTTTCTTCTACAGAACTGCAGACTGCACAGATGGTACCTTCCCAAAGGAAAAAGTAGTATAGCTTACTGGGGTATATTAGACTTAACAGTTACTATATACAGTAATGGACTTCTATATACTTTACATCAGATTAAAACTTTGGGTGTAAGATTCAGACAATTATTTATTAAAAGCTAGACATTTTAAATGAGAATAAGAAAGAAAAGTATGTCTTTGTGCCCCCTTTTCCCTGTTTGTGTTTCCCCCTTTGTGAGTGTGGACGCTTCGTCTCTTTGCTCTTTAAATGCTTTGCTTCTTGTATTGATTTTTATTGATTTTTATGCTGACTTTTTTCCCTTTTTTCCGTATGAGCTTACCTGCGATAGCTTCTGGACACTTATAGATCATTAGGACCAAAGTGTTCTTAACAGAAACAGCAACATTTTTCCAGAGCTGTGGGACTCTTCCCTGAGGTTGGGAAGAGTCCCACAACTCTGGAAAACCTCCTGTGTTGTACCAGTGCCAAAGACTTCACGCCCCAAGGACTTCAACAGCTACAGGCCGGTGGCTCTGACATCCCACCTGATGAAGACCCTGGAGCGGTTGGTCCTGGCTCAGCTTCAGCGCCTAATAAGCTCATCACTGGACCCACTTCAGTTTGCCTACCAGCCTGGCATTGGAGCGGATGATGCCGTCATTCACCTCCTACATCGTTCCCTCGCTCACCTGGAGACCGCTGGAAGCACTGTGAGAATCATGTTCTTTGATTTCTCCAGTGCCTTCAACACTATTCTTCCCTCGGTTCTGAAGGACAAGCTGGAGAACTCTGGAGTGGACCATCACCTCACTACCTGGATTTTGGACTACCTCACCGACCGACCACAGTATGTGAGGACTCAGGGCTGTGTGTCGGACAGGGTCGTCTGCAGTACGGGGGCCCCACAGGGAACGGTTCTGGCTCCGTTCCTCTTCACCATCTACACTGCAGACTTCTCCCACAATTCCACCCAGTGCTTCCTGCAGAAGTTCTCTGATGACTCTGCAATAGTCGGCCTCATCACTGATGGGGACGACAAGGAGTACAGAGGACTGACTCAAGACTTTGTGGACTGGTGCCAGCTGAACTACCTCCAGATCAACGCCAGTAAAACCAAGGAGCTGGTGGTAGACTTCCGCAGGCACAAGCATTCTCCACTGCAACCACTGAACATCCAGGGTATGGACATTGAGGCTGTGGACAGCTACAGGTACCTTGGTGTTCATCTGAACAACAGACTGGACTGGACTCATAACTCAGACGCCCTCTACAGGAAAGGGCAGAGCAGGTTGTACCTGCTGCGGAGACTCAGGTCGTTTGGGGTGGAGGGCCCACTCCTGAAGACCTTCTATGACTCTGTGGTGGCTTCTGCTATCTTTTATGGTGTGGTCTGCTGGGGCGGCAGCATCTCTGCTGGGGACAGGAAGAGACTGAACAGGGTGATCCGAAGGGCCAGCTCTGTTCTAGGATGCCCTCTGGACCCAGTGGAGGTGGTGAGTGACAGGAGAATGGCGGCTAAGCTGTCATCCCTGTTGGACAACGTCTCCCACCCCATGCAGCAGACTGTGACAGCACTGAGCAGCTCCTTCAGTGGGAGACTGCGGCACCCACGGTGTGGGACGGAGAGATTTCGCAGGTCTTTCCTCCCCACTGCTGTCAGACTCCACAACAAAGACTTTAACTGAACAAACACACACATCCACACATGTGCAATAACACTAAGTGCAATAATCTTTTCTGGCATCGTTGTATTTTTACTCAGTTGTATATAGCATTCGTATTCTATTTTTATCTTATTGTATATTTTTATTCTATTTTATTCTACTGTATATAGTATATTATTTTATTCTATTCTGTACAGCTGTGTACTGTATTTATTCTTATTGTATTCTAATTTTTGCGTCATAACTTTTGCACTGTCCACTTCCTGCTGTGACAAAACAAATTTCCCACGTGTGGGACTAATAAAGGTTATCTTATCTTATCTTTATAGTTACCTTATCCTCAGCGCTCCGTGTGTCTGTGGCCTAAACACAGCTGATTACAGCGTCTGGGCACCGAGCAGCCTCAATAGCCTGGAATGGTGCTAACCGCTAGGCTAACTAGCAACAAGATGCCTTCCCTCTCCACAGATGACTACCACAGCCTCCTGCAGAAGATTGCAGTACTGGAGACAAAAATTCATCGCTTAGAAGTAAACGTGGAGGTAAATGGACTGTGTGGAAATGAAACAACCTTGCCTTTGATTCAAAACAATGGCGATGAGCAAGCTAGTACACAGCTAAGGAGCACAGATAACATGACCAAGAAAGTAGACTTTGTGCACTATTATAAATCCTCAAGCGATAATCCCCCCTTGGACTGTCTTGGTGCAAAACCAAGACATAAATCATGTCTCCTGGAAGGGGGAGGACGTATCACAGGCAGGGCACAGCGAGCTGAAATCTCTGAAACCGACTGGCCTTCACTTCCTACGAGACAGAGAAGCTCTTCTACCCCTGTATACGAGAGTGTGAGCAGGAGAGGAGGAGGGGTTGCTATTGTTAAATTCTTCACAGAAAAAATCCAAAAGATTAGACAAGCAATTGGTACATCAACAGCAGATCCAGACTATGTACTGTGTCCACCAAAAAACTGTTTAAACACCATGAAACAGTTTCACCCTATTAACAGCAAAGACCTGGAGGACATCTTAGGTCAACTGAACTCCTCCTCTTGCTGTTTAGATGTCCTGCCAACAAGTTTGTTCAAAAAGGTCTCAAAGACTTTGGAGTCAGACCTGTTACAGATCGTCAACTTTTCTTTAATGTCAGGTGTGTTTCCGGAACCACTAAAAACTGCTGTAATAAAACCTATACTGAAAAAGGACAATCTTGACAAGACACAAATGAACAACTACAGGCCGATCTCAAATCTCCCATTTTTAAGTAAGATCATTGAAAAAGCAGTTTCTCAACAGCTCAGTTACTTCTTAAAACAGAATAACTGCTATGATGCCTTCCAGTCAGGCTTTAGACAGAACCACAGCACTGAAACCGCTCTGACCAAAGTGTTTAATGACATATGTCTGAATACAGACCGTGGAAAAATGTCAGTCTTAGTTTTACTGGATCTCAGTGCAGCATTTGATACAGTTGACCACAACATATTACTCAAACGACTGGAGAACTGGGCAGGTCTTTCAGGAACTGTACTAAACTGGTTCAAAACATACTTAGAAAACAGGAAATACTTTGTATCAATAGGTAACTTCACATCTGAGCAGACAAGTATCACATGTGGAGTTCCCCAAGGTTCCATCTTAGGACCCCCTCTGTTTAACATCTACATGCTCCCACTGGCACAGATTATAAAGAACAACAAAATAAACTACCACAGCTATGCAGATGACACACAAATATATATCACAGTGTCACCAGGAGACCAAGGCCCTGTACAGGCTCTTGGTAAATGCATTGAGGAAATTAATGACTGGTTGTGCCACAATTTTCTCCAGCTAAACAAAAACAAAACTGAGGTAATAGTCTTTGGCGCCAAAGAAAAACGATTACAGGTCACCAGAGAACTTCAATCCATACATCTAAAAACCACAAACCAGGCGAGAAATTTGGGTGTAGTGATGGATGCAGACCTAAACTTAGAAAAACACATTAAGACAATAACAAAATCAGCTTACTATCACCTCAAGAATATTTCAAGGATAAAAGATCTGATGTCTCAACAGGACCTGGAAAAACTAGTCCATGCATTCATCTTTAGTAGGCTTGATTACTGTAACAGCATCTTTACAGGTCTACCTAAAAAAATCAGTCAGACAACTACAGCTCATTCAGAACTCTGCTGCTCGAGTCCTCACTAAGACCAAAAAAGTGGACCACATCAGTCCAGCTCTGAGGTCTTTACACTGGCTGCCTGTCCGTCAGAGGATAGACTTTATAGACCAGCATCAGGACTTTAAAGCTCTGAATGGTTTAGGACCAAAATACATCAGTGACCTCCTGACCCAGTATGAACCTTCCAGATCCCTCAGGTCATCTGGATCCGGTCTTTTATCAGTTCCCAGAGTCAGAACCAGACACGGAGAAGCTGCATTCAGCTTTTATGCTCCTTATATCTGGAACAAACTCCCAGAAAGCCTCAGATCAGCTGAAACACTCAGTTTATTTAAATCCAGGTTGAAGACTCACCTGTTCTCAGCTGCATTTGAATAAAGCACCAAATCCACACTTTTAAGCTTAAATTTCAAAACTAACATTTTAACTACTGATTTTATCTATTGTTCTGCTTTTATCTGTTTTGATTTTATATACTGTTTTGTTTGTTTGTTAATTAGTTTGTTTGTTTGTTTGCTTGTTTTAATCAATTTTAAATCATGCTTTTTATTTGTTTTTATTTCTAATGTCTCTGTAAAGCACTTTGAATCACCTTGTTGTTGAATTGCGCTATACAAATAAACTTGCCTTGCCTTGTTCATGCCCTATCGGCCCCCCTGGCTAAACTTTGCTAGATCCGCCCCTGCACAGTTACCAGCCGTCAGCTACGTAGAAAAAGATCAGCTTAACGCTGGAATGCTTTACAAACATTCAGAGATGAACTTACACACGTGTTTTACTTCTCTCTGGGATAACTTTGTCGGAGATGAAATGCTGGTTTGGTAGCGAGGCTACAAATACACACAGGCGCTCTATCACGTGACGCATACTGCTCTACGGTTATGAGCCGAGTTATGCCGTGTCACAAGTTTTGTGAGGTGCTTTTTTGATATTTAATGGATTGGATTACATTTTTTTATTTCTCTCCGATATCCGATCCAGTAATTTACGTCAGTATCGGACCCATACCAATACGTAATATCGGATCGGTCCATCTCTACTCCAGACTGAGACAGAGTCCAGCGCCTCTCCAGGTGACTGGTTCCAGAGCCCAAGCCGTGCGTTGAGGTGAGCCCGACTATATCTAACCGGTACCTCTCAACCTCACGCACTAAATCAGGCTCCTTCCCCACCAGAGAGGTGACATCCCATGTCCAGACTGCTAGTCTTGGTAGCCGGGGATTGGTTCGCAAGGGCTGCTGCCCAGCACACAATGCACCTGACCCCTACGGTGCCTTCTATGGGAGGTGGGCCTGCAAGAGGATGGGCCCATGTCCCTTATTTGGGCTGTGCCCAGCCGGGCACCCATGGACTAAGGCCTGGCCACCAGATGCTCTCCCTCGGGCACCCTCCCCGGGCAGGGTGAACTGTTCCCTTGGTGTTCTACTCATAGGCATCTTCTGAATCACTCTTTGTCTGGTCCCTCAGCCAAGACCATTTTGCCATGGGAGACCCTACCAGGAGGCCCTACCAGGGGGCAGAAGCCCCCAGACAACATACCCCTGGGATCCTTGGGACACACAAACACAAACCCCTCCACCACGATAAGGTAGCAATTTGCGGAAGGGAGAAAATTGTCGGGTGGTGGAAGGTATAAGTTGAGGATGTCCTTAATCCCACTGGCACATCTTCCGTGGAGGAAGCAGAGTCTGGGGATGAGGGGGATGACCCTCCAATCCCTGGGCACAAGGTCACTGAGGCAGTTAAACAACTCCTTGGTGGCAGAGCCCCTGGGGTCGATGAGGTCCGCCCTGAGTTCCTGAAAGCTCTGGATGTTGTAGGGATGTTGTGGTTGGCACGCCTCTACAGTATTGCGTGGAGATCAGGGGTGGTACCTCTGGATTGGCAGACCGGGGTGGTGGTTCCCATCTTTAAGAAAGGTGACCGGAGGGTGTGTTCCAACTATAGGGGGGCACACACCTCAGCCTCCCTGGGAAAGTTTGTGCCAGGGTGCTGGAAAGGAGAGTCCGTCCGTTAGTCGAACCTCAGATACAGGAAGAACAATGCAGTTTTTGTCCTGGTTGCGGAACACTGGACCAGCTCTTTATCCTCTCAAGGATACTTGAGGGTGCCTGGGAGTTTGCCCAACCAGTCTACATGTGTTTTGTGGACTTGGAGAAGGCATTTGACCGTGTCCCTCAGAGTGTCCTATGGGAGGTGCTCCGGGAGTATGGAGTGTTTGGCCCATTGCTACGGGCCATTCAGTCCTTATACAACCATTGCAAGAGCTTGGTATGCGTAGCCGGCAATAAGTCGGACTTGTTCCTGAAGGGTGATGGACTCCGCCAGGGCTGCCTTTTGTCACAGATTCTGTTCGTAATTTTTATGGACAGAATATCTAGGCGCAGCCAAGTGGCGGAAGGCTTTTACCTGGGTAGTCTCAGAATCTCATCGCTGCTTTTCACAGATGATGTGGTTCTGTTGGGTTCATTGCGTGATGGCCTCCAGCTTGCACTGGAACGGTTTGCAGCCGAGTGTGAAGCGGTGGGAATGAGAATCAGCACCTCCAAATCTGAGGCCATGGTCCTCAGCCAGAATGGTAAATGGACTGATTCTTACATAGCGCTTTTCTACTCTCCCGGAGTACTCAAAGCACTCTATACAACATGTCACATTCACCCAGTCACACCCATTCTCACAAGCACTTTCGCTCTACTTAGTGCTGTCTAACTACATTCACACACATTCATACTCCAATGGATGCATCGGAGAGCAACTTGGGGTTAGTATCTTGCCCAAGGATACATGACATGCAGACTGGAGGAGCCAGGGATCGAACCACCAACCTTCTGATCAGTAGGTGACCTGCTCTACTTCCTCAGCTACAGCCACCCCAAAAAAAGCCCACGCTGGATCAGGGACGAGTTCCTGGTCCAAGTGGAGGAGTTTAAGTATCTCGGGGTCTTGTTCATGAGTGACAGGAGAAGGGAGCGGGAGATCAACAGATGGATTGGTGCTGCGGCTGCAGTGATGCGGACGCTTTACCGGTCCGTTGTGGTGAAGAGAGAGCTGAGTGTAAAATTTCAATCTCAATTTACCGGTCGATCTACGTCCCTACCCTCACCTATGGTCACGAGCTGTGAGTAGTGACTGAAAGAACGAGATCGCGGATACAAGCGGCAGAAATGAGCTTCCTCTGATGGGTGGCTTGCCCTGTCCCTTAGAGATAGTGTGGGAAGTTCAGCCATCCGGGAGGGGCTCAGAGTAGAGCTGCTGCTCCTCCACATTGAAAGGAGCCAGTTGAGGTGGATCGGGCATCTGACAAGGATGCCCCCTGGGATGCCTAGGTGTGGTGTTCCTGGCATGTTCCAGCGGGAGGGGGCCCAAGGGCAGGTCAAGGACACGCTGGCGAGATTATATCTCTCGGCTGGCCTGGGAACGCCTTGGTGTTCCACCGGAAAAGCTGGAGGAGATGGCTGGGGAAAGGGAGGGGTGGGCTTCTCTGCTTATGCCCCCGTGACCCAGCCCCGGATAAGCAGAAGAAGATGGATCGATGAATGGATGGATGGACGTTTGTGCTTCTGTTCTGGTTAATCAAATTCTACAGTTTTTTTTAGGTTTTCACTTTGGATTACTTAAAACACATATAACACTAAGTGTCAATTTATGAATGCAGTTTGATAACCAAGCTTGCTAGCATTAGCTGATGGCTTTGTACTCCACCTTCCAAATATGGCCGCTTCTGGCTCTAAAAAGCAACATGATGCCCAAAAATAAATAAATAAATAAATAAATACAATGTTAAGATTCAAATATAGGAGTATCGAAGGTAACAGGTAACGCCACTGTTGCTATCTATCCATGTTTTCAACCACTAGCCCTAACAGCATGGTATAAAGTGCAGTCCTTTATACCTTACCTTATCACTGGTCTCCATATTGTGATTGACTTCAGGGGAAACCTCATCGGTATTAGCCGTGCCTGAGTCTGAGGGACTCTGGGGAATCACAGGTCTCTTTTTGAAATACTGAACCACAAAAACAACCTAGGAAGAGATAGAAGAAAAGTTGAATACATTTGATCATTCAAAATTATTCCTTTCACACGGATCAACCATTTGGATTGCAAGTACTTCCCTGTTACTGCAGGGAAATAGAGCTCTATTATTTTTGTTTACATTGTTTCTGTGACCCAGATCTTTGTCCCCACTAAGACTGTTGTTCACGAAGTGGAAAAAATTAATTCATGTTCATCCATGCAAGCACAGCTTGTGTGTGTGAGAGTATCTTGCAGCAGTTTAGTCCATTAGATCGGTTTTCTATTAAGGAAAGAGTCTAAATATGTTTGACCAAGTTACACAATGATGTGCAGAAGTAAGGTGCTGAACTTACTCTTGGAAAGATGAATTATTTTGAAAAGCTGCTTGAAAGTGTGCTTTAAATTGTACCGTTTTTTCTGACTTTGAATAAATGACTAAAATTTCAGTAAAACTTGCCCTCCATCCAGCACCTGTACCTCTGAAGAACCAGGAAACAGGCAGGGATAATCATCACAGACCCCTCACACCCTGGACACAGACTCTTTGACCTGCTACCCTCTGGCAGATGGTATAGAAGCCTGCAGACTGGGACCAACCAACACAGGAACAGTTTCTTTCCCCTCGCCATCTCCCTCCTAAACAGTTGAACTGTCACACTGCTCCCACTCCTAGACTGCAACTGCACCTTATGTACATTCTGAGATAGATAGATAGATAGATAGATAGATAGATAGATAGATAGATAGATAGATAGATAGATAGATAGATAGATAGATAGATAGATAGATAGATAGATAGATAGATAGATAGATAGATAGATAGATAGATAGATAGATAGATAGATAGATAGATAGATAGATAGATAGATAGATAGATAGATAGATAGATAGATCTATCTATCTATATCTATATCTATATATATAAAAAAAACACCCAGCACGCCCCTGCGGGTGGTTTATCCTTCAAGCTCGGGTCCTCTACCAGAGGCCTGGGAGCTTGAGGGTCCTGCGCAGTATCTTAGCTGTTCCCAGGACTGCGCTCTTCTGGACAGAGATCTCCGATGTTGTTCCTGGGATCTGCTGGAGCCACTCGCCTAGCTTGGGAGTCACCGCACCTAGTGCTCCGATTACCACAGGGACCACCGTTACCTTCACCCTCCACATCCTCTCGAGCTCTTCTCTGAGCCCTTGGTATTTCTCCAGCTTCTCGTGTTCCTTCTTCCTGATATTGCTGTCATTCGGAACCGCTACATCGATCACTACGGCCGTCTTCTTCTGTTTGTCTACCACCACTATGTCCGGTTGGTTAGCCACCACCATTTTGTCCGTCTGTATCTGGAAGTCCCACAGGATCTTAGCTCGGTCATTCTCCACCACCCTTGGGGGCATCTCCCATTTTGACCTCGGGACTTCCAGGTTATACTCGGCACAGATGTTCCTGTACACTATGCCGGCCACTTGGTTATGGCGTTCCATGTATGCCTTGCCTGCTAGCATCTTGCACCCTGCTGTTATGTGCTGGATTGTCTCTGGGGCATCTTTACACAGCCTGCACCTGGGGTCTTGCCTGGTGTGATAGACCCTTGTGCTCAGAGCTTGTTCTTGTGCTGCCATGATTAGTGCCTCTGTGCTGTCTTTCAGTCCAGCTTTGTCCAGCCACTGGTAGGATTTCTGGATATCAGCCACCTCCTCTATCTGCCGGTGGTACATACCGTGCAGGGGCCTGTCCTTCCATGATGGTTCCTCGTCTCCCTCCTCTTTCTTGGGTTTCTGCTGCCTGAGGTATTCACTGAGCACTCGGTCAGTTGGGGCCATCTTCCTAATGTATTCTTGGATGTTCGTTGTCTCATCCTGGACTGTGGTGCTGACACTCACCAGTCCCCGGCCCCCTTCCTTCCGCTTAGCGTACAGCCTCAGGGTGCTGGATTTGGGGTGAAACCCTCCATGCATGGTAAGGAGCTTTCTTGTCTCCTCCTTTGGCCAGCCTATTACCCCAGCAGGGTACCTGATCACGGGCAGGGCGTACGTGTTGATGGCCCGGATCTTGTTCTTACCATTCAGCTGACTCCTCAGGACTTGCCTGACCCTCTGCAGGTACTTGGTGGTTGCAGCTTTTCTAGCGGCCTCTTCATGGTTCCCATTCGCCTGCGGGATCCCCAAGTACTTGTAACTGTCCTCTATGTCTGCAATGTTGCCTTCTGGTAGTTCAATCCCCTCAGTTCTGACTACCTTCCCTCTCTTTGTTACCATCCGACTACACTTCTCCAGTCCGAACGACATTCCAATGTCATTGCTGTATAGCCTGGTAGTGTGGATCAGTGAATCGATGTCTCGTTCACTCTTGGCATACAGCTTGATGTCATCCATGTACAGGAGGTGGCTGACAACTGCTCCATTCTGTAGTCGGTATCCGTAGCCAGTCTTGTTAATGATCTCACTGAGGGGGTTCAGGCCTATGCAGAACAGCAGTGGGGACAGAGCATCTCCTTGGTAGATCCCGCACTTGATGGTGACTTGTGCTATGGGCTTGGAGTTGGCCTCTAGTGTTGTACGCCACATCCCCATTGAGTTCCTGATGAAGGCTCTTAGGGTCCCATTGATCTTGTACAATTCTAGGCATTCCAGTATCCAGCTGTGGGGCATTGAGTCATAGGCCTTCTTGTAATCAATCCAGGCAGTGCACAGGTTGGTCAGTCTGGTCTTGCAGTCTCGGCTGATTGTTCTGTCTACCAGTAGCTGGTGTTTTGCGCCTCTGGTATTCTTGCCAATCCCTTTCTGTGTCCCGCTCATGTATTGACCCATGTGCCTGTTCATCTTAGCCGATATGATGCCTGACAGGAGCTTCCATGTAGTACTGAGGCAGGTTATTGGTCGGTAGTTGGAGGGGACCGGTCCCTTCTTGGGGTCCTTGGGGATCAGGACCGTCCGGCCTTCAGTTAGCCATTCCGGGTGTCTCTCGTTAACTAGCAGCTGGTTCATTTGTGCTGCCAGACGCTCGTGGAGTGCAGTCAGCTTCTTCAGCCAGTAGGCGTGAACCATGTCGGGCCCTGGTGCTGTCCAACTCTTCATACTGGAGACCCTTTCTTGGATATCTGCCACTGTGATGGTTACTGGACCCTGTTCAGGGAGGTCGCTGTGGTCAGCCCTCAGATCCTCTAGCCACTGAGCATTGCCGTTATGGGTTGCATCCTTCTCCCATATGCTCTTCCAGTATTGCTCCGTCTCCAGCCTTGGTGGTGCTGTTCTCTTATTGTTCCCTTGCCACTGAGAGTACACCTTTGCTGGTTCTGTGGAGAACAGCTGGTTTATTCTCCTGCCTTCTATCTCTCTGGTGTACCTCCTCAAGCGGCTGGCCAAGGCTGTGAGTCTTTGCTTGGCAGTTTCCAAGGCCTCAGGTATGGACAGCTTGCTGTATTTCTTAGGCACCTTATTTGTCGCACCTTTCTGCAACTCCGTTAGTTGGCTAACCTCCCTCCGTGCTACTTTGATCTTGCCCTCTAGCCTCCTTCTCCATGGAGGGTACTGCCCCTTGTCGCTGTTCAACTTGTAGCCAAGCATCTCACTGATCACTGTTGCCGTATTGTAGATCAGCTTGTTAGTGTCGGTAATCGTGGTTGTAGGTATTGCCCGTAGTGCTGCATTAACATCATCTAGCAGACCTTCTGAGGGAACTTCACGGCTACGGGGGATCCAGGTTTCAAGCTTGGCCATGATCCTATTTTTCAGGTCAGTTCCTCTCGCACTCAACGATCCTTCTCCTATCGCACTTGGGGCTATGTACCCAATCTCGGGTGGGGGTGATGATATCTCCCCCCTGACCTGGCGTCCTGACTCCTTGCCGTAGCATTTGTGTTGTACCTCGTCAATCTCTAGCTGTGAGAGCAGTCCCTTCTTTCGAATGTTGGAACACTGAGCTACTAGTTGTTTCGCCGTCATTGTGGATGTTGGGTATCGAAGAATCCATAGGTCCGTCATCCTATTCATGTAGCCCCTTCCGCCGGGGTTACTTGCATAGTAGCATTCCAACAACGCCCTGTTTTCGTCTCTTGCCCACCGATGCCTTCTTGTTCCAGTAGCCCACTTTTCGTCAGGGTGCCCTGGTTCCTCAACACCTGACGCGGACCTTGTTGATCCGGGCGACGTCCGAGCCGGCATGCCTTCATATTTATCTGTCTCGCTCATGTCTGCGGTAGGCTTGCTTAGCATAGGGGGTCTAGCCTTAGGACCCTTACTGGATACAGACGCCCCAGGCAGGAATCGAACTTGCGATCCTCTGTTCCAAAGGCGTGTAGTCTAACCACTACGCTATCCAGCCACATGTACACACACACACACACACACACACACACACACACACACACATACATACATATATATGGGTTTACAAATAAGCAGTCATTTAACTTCAGGTTTGAGCTAGCATAAAATGCTGTGTTTATTGGCATATCTGTTTTTCATAATGACCCACTAATGAAGTCTACACTGATATGAATAAGTCTAATAATAACAGGAACTGACCAGAAAGACAGCAACAGCAGCACCAATGCCTTGTCCTGCTATAACATCACTCCAGTGGTTACGATATTCAGCCACTCTGTTGATGCCTGTTAGCAAAGCCAGACTGACCAATGAGAGGCTGACAAAGGGCCCAGCCAGACGCCCCACTGCAGATCCAACGCAGGACATGATGTACATCTGAAAAGGAAGATTATTTCTCTGACACTTTAACCAAATATTACTTTATTGACATTGGTGAAGACTGTTGGATTATTTAAAGACAGATCTACTCACTGCCAAGTAAACAGCTAAGTAGACACTGAGTGCAGCCTCTTTGCAGGGAAATGTCTTCCTGGCTCTGATGATGTCATCAGGGTCACCAGTACAGCCATCTGACTGGCTCACAAAGAACGCTGTATCCTGGCAGCCGAGAGCAGTGTAATTGGGCTGGCACACAGACAGGAAGTAGGGAGCCAGACTTCCTGTGACCATCTGACCAGTACTAACAAAAATGTCTGTTGTAAACAAACCAAAGACAAAGACACCTACAGAAAGACACACAGGTGATATTTGTATACAACTTAAACCAACATAACTATTGCATAACTCACATAGGCTACATTATAGACGGTTCATTTAAATTCTGTGAAAATGGCCATTTTAAACATAGCTGATCCTAAAACGTTAGAAGAGACACCATAATTGTGTTTAGCTCTACAGTAGCCCAGAACATTATTATAAGGACATTTTAAAAATGTCAGACACGACAACTGGGTTAATCAATGGTGGGAATATTTTGGGCTGGTCTTACATTACCAAGGAAACGGACAGTCCTGCGCACCATGGGGTTAACATAGCAGCAGTCTCCCACGACAACAACCTTCTCCTGCTCATAAAAGTTGTTTGAGTTGTAGTAAAAGAGGAAGATGACTACTTCCACCCCTGAAATCTGAAAAAGAAGAAAAAAAAACAGAATGAAAAACAAAATAAATTAAATAAGAATAAATTGGAGAAAATGTTAGCTGTAGTATACAGTACTGAAAAGTTTGCAGTAATGATGGCGTTGTCATATTCCAGTAATTTGCTGCAATGATGTAGCTTTGATTTTAAAAGTTACTATTAAATCAAATTTTTATTTGTTCACATGTTTTTATGTGATATGTTATTGACATGCAGTAAAACCCATATCATGTATCAGCATTAGCATTTGACATTTTGTTGAGAAAAAAAAATATTGAAGGTTCATCCTCTGCTATTTTAGCCACACACTAATTTTGACCCATTGAAGAGAAAACATCAGCAGAGCTAATGCAGAGGTGGGCGGGGCCTACCAAACAGCCACGTACAGCAACCACAAACAGCAGAAAAGACAAACACAGCCACCATGATGTTACCCTCCAGTTTGTGAAATCCCATTATGAAGCCTTATTGCACGTTTCATCTTCACCTTTTTAGTATTTTAAAATTATATGCGATGGGCGTGGTTCTGACTGCAACTCCGTTAACGTCGACTAACAACCCGTCAATCACACAATCAGGAAACATACACTGGATAATCATCCTCTCTGACACTTAAAATAACCACAATTTACAAAACTGACCATAAGCTCATCAGCAAAGTGTTTACAGAGGGTGAATATTAGAGACTGAGCCTGTGCAGGTATGGGAAAGACAATTTCCCAGCTGAACATCAGACTCAGTTTCCCCATGAATATCAGTATGGTGTGGAAGGAGGACAGAGCTTCCAGATAAAGGATACAGGTGGAACAACACCAACACATGGAGAAAGTTTGCACATATCCACTCGAACAGCATGCCTGCCTCACCCTGCCGTGACGGTGGGGGGCTCAGAGATATTGATGACTTTGAGAAGGTGTTGTGGAACTTTGTTCCAGCACTGCTGAAATCACCTGCAGAGACCTGCTGCAATACTTATGTTCAATACTTATTTTACCTGCTGTGAAATGCACAATAATGCATGGTTCCATCCACTGCAGATATCGACTAACTGACAGATACTAACAGTCCTTTAACATGCATGGCTTTCTGTAGCTCTATTGACTTACCAGTACAACAGGTAGTCCGCTCACCACAGAGTACAGTATTATAGGTGGCATGCGGCTGTTCTGCTCAGGTCCAGGATCAGGTTTGGTCAAAGTGGGATCTCTGCAAATGAAGCCCTGCTCTGCTGGACTGAAAGTGTCAGTGAACTCACAGTAGTAAACCAGCATGACTGTAGCAGCGAGTATCACCACCTGGAAGTACAGCATGATGGAGTCAGCATCGGTTACCACATTAGTCCAGTTGAACAGGAAAATCCAGCTTTTTGAGGTCTTTGCTGCTGATGTAATGAAGACAAAGTAGCCATTCAAATTTCAGTCACCATTTTTTTCCAAATCCAGTTTCAAGATTTCTGTTTTTTGTCACTATAATTGGAAATCCAGCCCTCACGGTTTATCACCCAGTTTTGGAACAATAAATGTCGAGCAATACAGAGGTTAGGCACAAAAATCTAAATGCAGACAGTGATGATGATTCTACTGATGACCAGGCTGTTAGAGGAAAGCCACAGTGACTCTGTGAGTGGGAAACCTCGTCCTTCCACTCCTGTGACTTTACTGAATCATCTGAGTGGACCGGCGAGCTCATTCTGTTTCAGTGAACAATCTCTAAAGAGTCACTTACAGTCTGTTGAACACAAACTCACTAAAGAGCAGGTCGAGTGAATGGGAGATAGCATTGAGAGCTTTTCAATACACGTCACAGGTTAGGTCAATAGACTGTAAATAAAAGATGAATGTAATCACGTGTCATCTGACATTTTAAAGTTTCTAAATGTGATTTTTTTTGTTGTGACAGACATAGAGAACCAAACAAAAGAAGACAGTTTTTAAAAATTTTAAACATTTCAATTCATTTTGGGGTTTTGGTCATTTCTGTAACACCTCCAGAAAGTCTTTACTCCTATTTGGAGAAAGATCAAATAAATCTAAGCTTTGTTTAATCATTCTACCTCACTACAAAGAGCTACATAGTTGTTAAAATGTATGCCTGACATGTCTACTTAGATCAAAAAACTGTTTCAAAAAGCTACTGAAAATAATGGGAAACCCATCTGATAACCCAGCCATGGGGGAGCCACAGGCCAGTGGAGTCCCAGTGCTAGTCCTAAGCCCAGATAAATGGGGAGGTTCCCTGGTACTCAGGTTGTTGCACTTTACTTATTGTATTATTTATTGTATTTTCTTATTACTTGTCATTTCTGTTTGTTAAAAAACAAAAACAAAAAACCCAACTATTTATTTATTACTAAAAAAACAAACAAAACAAAACCCTTCCTCTTCTTCATTATTTTTGTTTCTTTTCACTCCGGGACCGTGTGTACATAATTTTGTTCCACCTCATGTTAACATGTGATGCGAATGACAAATAAAGCTCCTTGAATCCCTGTGTATGATCCACAAACAGGATACCCTTTATATGCTGGACATTATCTTACAATTTGTCACGTCCATAATAATATCCCTATAATATGAAGCATCTCGCATTATGCAATTAAAAATGACAGAAATCTCTATATCAATAACAAAGTAATTTATGATATGAAAAAGGTTCTTTGTTACATGTATTAGGTCCAAGTCAGTTTTTTTGTTTTGTTTTTTTAAATGTTTACTCCGGTATCGGGCATCCTGCACCAGCTATCCGATTTGGAGCGTAGCAGAGACATTTCTGCACTGCTCGGGGAAAGGCAAACTCAGAAACAGCGTTTACCTGTCGAGTTAGGCCAACTAGGACAAAAACAAACAAAACGAAGAAGAAAAAAAGACCAAATTAGATCTTAAATATGAATAACCTCTTGTCAATTGTCTTCAGCAGGGAGAAAGCATCTAAACTACTAGGTTGATTAATATGAAAGTCACAAGGCAGAAATCAGCAAACTGCTGCTTCACCGATTCCCAAAGAGCCATTAGTTGAATAGCTCAAAGCCTAATTTTCTAGAGATAAAATAAATAAGCCAAACCATTTGCAGTGAAATATATTTCTATTCCGATTTGTTGGATCTTCCAACGATAGCCTGCTGTTGTATATTCAAGCAGAACATACAGCAGAAGGCCATTTTTAAGCAGTTTAACCAACTTGGACAATTTTTAAAGTTCTGGGTTACAAAAGTCCCCTAACCTTTAAGAACTTACCAGTGCTTCATTTGCCTCTAGTCATTGCAGAGTTGCCTCTGCATTGTTCATCTCATCTATGTTGTTAAAAGGCTAATCCAGAGGCAATACACCGGCATCAACAGGTTCAGTGCTGCAAGATTAACGGAGGCTCTGAACTCCTCACGGAGGTCCCCGACTTCTCTGATCAGCTCTCTCCCCATGGTTATACGTTTTTAGAAGGCTGCATCTGTTAAAAAAAAACAATAACACAAAGAATACTGGCTTGTGATAAACTGGACAAGCATTGTGATGAGAAAAACAACGATATTCATAAGTGATGGCTTCACATTTTGCATTCATGTTCAAGTAGTTCAATCTGTTAGAACTATTTACAATTTAGCCTGTTCATAAAATGTCATAGTACAAAATTTTAGAACTGGCCTGAGACTCTCTGGAATCTAAAAAAGCAAAATAAGATGATATTCAGCAGCATAAATTAGTGTTTTGAAGTTAAGATTACAATGTAATTGTGATGCAGCTTATTGTTTCAAAGCATACAGTCGTTAGAAAAGGTACTGAACGCAGACTATTTGCTGGGGAGGCCGCATAGCTGTGTAGGTTGGCGAAAGGAGCTGGCCGGGGGATCATGATGGTTGCTAGTAGTGGGTTGGGGGGGCAGACTGCAGAGTGGTGGAGCCTGTTTAGAAACATGTTTAAAAATTGTCACACTGCGACTGAACGGACTCATGCGCAGGCTCTAGGTCTTGAAAGCACAAGAGTCTTTATTATGATACACCAGGTGATTATTTACAAAAGTGAGGGGAAAGCCGGGCTCCGGGGGTCCACACCACGAACGGGAAAGACGCCGATAGTCACACACACACTCCGTCCACTCCTCTTCACACTCCACTCACTCGGGTAACACAGGGGTTGGTCCAGGGAATCTGTACACAGAGACACGAAGGGATAGTAAGGCAAATCGCTGTGAAAGCACTCTAGAAGTAATTGAGCTGGGGTTACACTGACGAGGGTCGGCAACGGTCCAGCGACGAGAAACACAGAGCTGCCATCTTATAAAGGAGCTGGATCACTCGTGATGAGCCACAGGTGCGTGGGCCAAGAGCAGGAGCCCACAGGTGAGCTCCGCCCAGGCAGAGGGAGGAGGGAAAGGGGGGAAGGGAGAGAGCAGGAACAAAAAAAAGAATACAAAAACATATGTAGCCATACTGAGCCGACCGGGTAGGCACAGGGACCCTGACAGCACCCCCCCTCAACGGGAGCCTCCCGGCGACCCACCGGGCTTACGAGGGTGCCGGCAGTGGAAGTCACGGAGCAGGCGCCGACACAAGACAGCCGAGCGAGGCACCCAGGAGCGCTCCTCCGGCCCGTAGCCCTCCCAATCGACCAAATACTGGACCCCCCGCCCCCAGCGCCGGCAGCCCATCAACGAACCGGGCGGGAGGCGGGGGCCCGGAAGGAGGGCACAAAGGACTGGAGAGCACGGGCTTAATCTGGGAGACATGGAAAACGTCGTGGACACGCATGTTGCGTGGAAGGTTCAACTGAACAGACACAGGGTTCACAAGCGCACCGATTTCGAATGGCCCAATAAAAGCTGGAGACAGTTTCTTAGACTCCGCCCGGAGGGGCACATAGCGGGTGGACAGCCATACCTTTTGTCGGACCGCATGTGTCCGATGGCGGTCCGCGAGCTGTTTGTTACGTGCCTTCGTCCGGAGGAGGGCAGCTCGGGTGGTTCTCCACACCCGGCGACATCTACGCAGGTGGTGTTGGACGGACGGCATAGAGAGGTCACCCTCAACGGCTGGAAAGAGCGGAGGCTGGAATCCTAATGACGCCTCAAAAGGTGAAACTCCAGTGGCTGAGGAAGTCAGGCAATTGTGGGCGTACTCAATCCATGGCAGATGTTCACTCCAGGTCGTTTGATTTGTGGACAGCACACACCGCAGAGCAGCCTCCAGTTCGTGGCTCGCCCGCTCAGCTTGCCCGTTAGTCTGGGGATGGAATCCAGAGGACAGACTAACCTTAGCGCCGAGGGCGGAGCAAAACTCCCTCCAGACCCGCGACGTGAACTGGGGGCCACGGTCTGACACAATGTCCTCTGGAATTCCATGGAGGCGGAACACATGCGTGGTGAGGAGGTGAGCGGTCTCCAGGGCCGTAGGCAGCTTGAACAAGGCAACGAAATGGACAGCTTTAGAAAACCTGTCCACAATGGTTAGAAAATCCAAGGCTATGTGGGACCAAGGCCGTCCCGGAGTGGGTAGTGGTCGTAGCAATCCGGAGGGGGGTTGGTTAGACAACTTGTTATGGGCGCAGGTCGTGCAGGCGGCAACGTATTCCCGTGCATCCCGAGCCAAAGTGGGCCACCAGAAGTAATGCTGGAGGAATTGTATGGTTCGGTGTACCCCCGGGTGACAGGTGAACCGGGCGGCGTGTGCCCATTGCAGTACCTGAGAACGAACAGAGGAGGGCACAAACAACTGACCTGGGGGCCCGGTCCCGGGATCTGGTTCTGTTTTCTGAGCTTCCTTAATCTGAGATTCGATTTCCCAGGTCACCGTGCCGATGGAGCAGGAGGCTGGAAGAATCGGACCTGGCTCGGGTTCCGCTTCAGAGGAGTCATACAGTCGGGAGAGGGCGTCTGGCTTCACATTGCGGCTCCCGGGTCTGTGAGTAATTGAAAAGTTGAAACTCGTGAAAAAGAGAGCCCACCTCGCTTGCCGGGGATTGAGTCGCTTTGCGGCTCGGAGATACTCCAGGTTTCTGTGGTCTGTCCACACGATGAATGGTTGAGTGGCTCCCTCTAGCCAATGTCTCCATTCCTCCAGTGCTAACTTGATAGCCAGAAGTTCCCGGTCTCCAACATCATAATTACGCTCTGCTGGGGAGAGACGGTGAGAGAAAAAGGCGCACGGGTGGAGCTTACCCTCCGTCCGTTGGGACAACACCGCTCCGACCCCGGAATCTGACGCGTCCACCTCAACGACGAACTGTTGTTTGAGGTCGGGTTGGCAGAGGATAGGCGCTCTAGCGAACCGTTCTTTGAGATGTAGGAAGGCCTCCTGCGCAGACTGGTCCCACTGAAAAGACACTTTAGGAGAAGTGATTCTGGTTAAAGGCAGAGCGAGTTTACTGATATCTCGAATGAAGCGGCGGTAGAAGTTGGCAAAGCCTAAAAAGCGCTGGAGCTGTCGACGGTTTGGGGGTTCGGGCCAGGTAAGCACTGTTTGGACTTTCGCTGGGTCTGGTTTTACATCACCCCGCTCTATTATGTATCCAAGAAAGGCCACGGAGTCCACATGAAAGTCACATTTTTCGCTTTTCACAAACAGTCTGTTTTCTAGCAAACGCTGCAGAATCTGTCTGACGTGTGTCTCGTGCTCCGCCACTGTTTTAGAGAAGATAAGTAGACAAACGCGCACCGATTGATAAAGTCCCGGAGGACGTCATTTACGAGGGCCTGGAAAACTGCTGGGGCGTTAGTCAGCCCAAAGGGCATCACCAGGTACTCAAAATGCCCCAGATGGGTGTTGAAAGCGGAGGGACTTGTCCTTCTTTTCTACAAAGAAGAAGCCAGCTGCCACAGGGGAAGAGGACGGCCGGATTATGCCTGCTGCCAGTGAGTCCGTGATGTATTTCTCCATAGATGCTCTCTCAGGTTGGGAGAGACTATAAAGGCAACAGGTGGGAAGTGTGGCGCCTGGGAGAAGATCAATGGCGCAGTCATACGGCCGATGAGGTGGTAACGATTGTGCACGATCTTTACGAAAAACCTCAGCCAAGTTGTGATACACAGGTGGAACAGAGGTGAGATCCGAAGGCTCAGACAGGTTATTTGGAGGAGACGCGGAGGGCGGAGTAGCAGCCCGGAGGCAATTCATGTAACAATCCACTCCCCAGCCCACCACGCATTCGGATTTCTAGTCAATATGAGGGTTATGCTGTCGCAACCAGGGATGACCTAAGACAAGCGGTGTTTGAGGAGCTTTAAACACGAATAGGCTTAGCACCTCGGTGTGGTTGCCGGAGAGTGTGAGTGACACGGGCTCTGAGACATGGGTTATATCAGGCAGCTGCTATCCAGATAAGGCGGTGACATGTAAACGATGAGGTAGAGGGTCAGAACCAACTCCTAATTCTTCCGCGAGGGCTGAATCGATAAAGTTCTGTTCCGCGCCGGAGTCAATTAACGCCATCACAGAATGGGTCTTTGTGCAGACTGTTAACTTGGCCAGTAACATTAAGCGCGGAAGGGAGCTTTTACTAGACAGGTCGCCCACCAGTACTCCCTTAACTACGGGCGGGCGCCCCCTTTTGGTCGAGATGGACAGGTGGCAATGAAGTGGCCTTTACGGCCGCAATACAGGCACTCACCAGACACCATGCGTCGCTGACGTTCCGCGGGTGTTAGCCGTGAGCGACCCAGCTGCATGGGCTGCTCGCCTTCCTTCCTTAGCTCGCCACTGTGGGCAGCACTGGGTTTAGCCCTCCACTCCCCCGCTGGTGGGTCCATGAGCACCCGTGGCTCCTGAAAGGCCCGCCCCCGGAGGTCTCTGCGAGCCCGAAGGTGATCATCTAATTTAATGCACAGAGCCATTAGAGAGTCAAGAGAGGCAGGCAGGTCATGCATTATCAGTTCGCCTTTCAATTCATCACAGATGTTATTTAGCAAGGCACTCTTCAGCGCTTCCTGCCCCCACCCTGTTTGCTCAGCCAAAACCCAGAAATCGACAGAATAATCCGACATCCTACGTCTACCTTGTTTGAGATTTAACAGGCGTTGAGCGGCGGCGGCAGCCTCGGATCCTTTGTCAAAAACGCTCTTAAACTTAGACAAAAAAATCGGGGTAGGAGATTTCGGGGTGGGATCGCAGCACTGCCTGGGCCCACTGTAGTGCGCGATCACGTAACAGTTGCACAAAGAATGAAATCTTATCTCCATCACCAGGGTACAAGTGAATTTGCTGACGAAAAAAATAAGTGAGTTGTGTGAGAAATCCTGCACACTTATCCAACTCACCATGAAATAGTTCTGGAGAGGGAGGCTGATGCCCGACGACCACCAGGCGTGGATGAGGCTGGACCAGGCGTGGATGAGGCTGGACCAGGCGTGGATGAGGCTGGACCAGGCGTGGATGAGGCTGGACCAGGCGAGGATGAGGCTGGACCAGGCGTGGATGAGGCTGGACCAGGCGAGGATGAGGCTGGACCAGGCGTGGATGAGGATGAGGATGAGGCTGGACCAGGCGTGGATGAGGATGAGGATGAGGCTGGACCAGGCGTGGATGAGGATGAGGATGAGGCTGGACCAGGCGAGGATGAGGCTGGACCAGGCGAGGATGAGGCTGGACCAGGCATGGATGAGGATGAGGATGAGGCTGGACCAGGCGAGGATGAGGCTGAGGCTGAGGCTGGACCAGGCGAGGATGAGGCTGGACCAGGCGTGGATGAGGCTGGACCAGGCGTGGATGAGGCTGGACCAGGCGTGGATGAGGATGAGGCTGGACCAGGCGTGGATGAGGATGAGGCTGGACCAGGCGTGGATGAGGATGAGGCTGGACCAGGCGTGGATGAGGCTGGACCAGGCGAGGATGAGGCTGGACCAGGCGTGGATGAGGCTGGACCAGGCGAGGATGAGGATGAGGCTGGACCAGGCGAGGATGAGGATGAGGCTGGACCAGGCGAGGATGAGGATGAGGCTGGACCAGGCGAGGATGAGGATGAGGCTGGACCAGGCGAGGATGTATTGCCATAGCTTCCTTTACAGAGGCAGGTAAAAGCAAAGGCTCTACAGGTGACAAAATAGAGGAATGAGTGGATGAGGAGGCAGGTAACTGAACTGCAGACAGTGCTACAGGCTGCACTAAAGGCTGCACAGATGGCAGAGCTGATGGCTGAGCTGATAAGTGAGCTAATGACAGAACTGATAATTGGTCTAACGGCAAAACTACAGGCTGAGTGAGTGACTGACTCACTCAGAGTGGCTGACTGTACTGCCGATTGTAGCAGAAGTGGAGCAGGTGAAAAACTGTCCCTAACATCCTCTGAGTGGGGTTAATTGTCTCAGAGTTACCAAATCCAGGCTCAGAAGGAGCGGAAGAAACACAGCCTGTAACTTTCATGGAAGTTTTAAAAAATGCCCACTTGGGTGAGGTCAGTTATGATGGAGGTAGGTAAACTACGACTGCTATCCTTCATCATACAACACACAGCCCCCCCCCAAAAAATAGTCTCAGAAACAATACTAGTGTCCTTCTCATTCACCACAGCCAGCCGCAGTGAAGTCCCAAAATCCGGCTGTGGGCTGACACATTGGCGGCTGCCGGCTCCAACGGGCCGGGCAAAACCACATCCAGCGGGCCAGGCAAAATCTCCAGCAGGTGAAACTGACGCGGCGGCTCTGGGAAGGCCATTGCTCGCTGCTGCCAGACAAAGTCAGCTGATTCCCGACCCTGCACCGCCTCCCGGGCTTCATGCAGATCGGCGATTAAGTCCGTAAATCCTCTAGCCTGGCGGAGATAGGGATTTCCTTCAAGGATTGTTTCTGTCACGTTCATTCCCACAAGTTTTGCCCTGGCATTAGATGTGTGGGTTATCCAGTCCACCAGGCGTAAGACGCGTGCGAGATTGCTCTCTCCAGGTAAGTCCGCTGGATCCATTTTGTGGTTGCTCCGTACTGTCACGGCTGGGGCAGCAGTCGTGTGGTGTAGTGAGAAAAGGATCCAAAGTGCAGGTACTGGCTGGGGTGTGAGTAAGTGTTTATTTGTAATGAAAGTACAAAACAGGATATAAGGAACAAGGAGCAACTAAAGCCTAGACTGGGAAAACTAATAAACAAACCTGAAAACGTGAGGACACGCAGGGAAAGGAGCACAGAGAGATGCAAGGAATACCAAAATACACAGACGGCACAACGACAAACAGAGGCAAACACACACTATAAATACAAACCAGGTAATGAGGAAATGACACGCAGGGGTGGACACAGCTGGAACTAATGGGCATAACGAGGCACAGACCTACAAAGTAAAACAGGAACCTCACAGACTGTTTTACAACACAAAACTCGGAGACACGAACAGAGCACAGAGAGAAGACACAGGTAGGGATAATAAGACACGAGAACTAAACCCAAAGAATTAATACAAAATCAGAATAAACTAGAAAATAATAACAATGCACTCAAAACGCTGGGTCATCGACCCAGGACCATGACAACTAAGGCCTTAAATCAGAAGTACCTGACTAAAGCAGATGACTCGTAATCTGGAGAGGAAATGGCGTGTCACAAATTTAGAGGATCATCATTTAGCCTGGAGAAATAGTTTGCTGCTTTATAAGAAAGCCCTCCGCAAAGCCAGAACATCTTACTATTCATCACTGATTGAAGAAAATAAGAACAACCCCAGGTTTCTCTTCAGCTCTGTAGCCAGGCTGACAAACAGTCAGAGCTCTTTTGAGCCAACCATCCCTTTAACGTTAACTAGTAATGACTTCATGAACTTCTTCACAAATAAAATTTTTATCATTAGAGAAAAAATGACCAGTAATCATCCCACAGATGTAATATTATCTACAGCTACTCTTAGTACCATTGATGTTAAGTTAGACTCTTTTTCTCCAATTGATCTTTCTGAGTTAACTTCAATAATTGCTTCCTCCAAACCATCAACGTGTCTTTTAGACCCCATTCCTACAAAACTGCTCAAAGAAGTCCTGCCATTAATTAATTCTTCGATCTTAAATATGATCAACCTATCTCTAATAATCAGCTATGTACCACAGGCCTTCAAGCTGGCTGTAGTTAAACCTTTACTCAAAAAGCATCTCTAGACCCAGCAGTCTTAGCTAATTATAGGCCAATCTCCAACCTTCCTTTCATATCAAACATCCTTGAAAGAGTAGCACACTCACAACTGTGGTTCAAGACCTGCGACCGCACTCATGCCTCAACAAGACGCAATAAGAAACGGCCGCAGCGCTTCAGGCACAGAAGCAATCGTGATGACATTTTGGATTAGGACTTGCAGCAAAGCTTCAATTTTTCAACATGAAACATAAAATTGTGACGCTGAGCTGCTAACACGTTTTAGAAGCCCCAAAAAACACTAAAAACATGTTTTTTTTTAAAAAAATACATCAGGAGTAAATCTAAAATTGCTCCTAATTCACTAAATGCCAACTCTGGTACAAAAGGCTCAATAAGCACTCTGCACTGGGAGTAAAAGGACGAGTTATTTCTCTGCAGGAACACGCAAGCCTTCCTTCAGGGTTAATTATGTGCTTATAAATGCATTCCACAATCTTCAAGTCGGCAACAATCGCCATGAGTGTTAGAGACACGCCCACCGCACTCAAAGCTGGAGACAAAACCAAATCCGGCACAGAAACAGAGACCGATCACCTCCCGTGGCCTTACTCATGACTTTATATTCTTCTGTGAAAAGCTGTGAGAATTATTCTTTAATCCTTGAAAGAGTAGTCAAACAGCTAACAGATCATCTGCAGAGGTTTATTTGAAGAGTTTCAGTCAGGTTTCAGAGCTCAGCACAGAAACAGCTTTAGTGAAGGTTACAAATGATCTTCTTATGGCCTCTGACAGTGGACTCATCTCTGTGCTTGTCCTGCTAGACCTCAGTGCAGCGTTCGATACTGTCGACCATAATATCCTATTAGAGCGATTAGAACATATACAGAACATATACATGTATATATGTATATATATCTGTATATATACCTGGAGTTGCCCACCCCTGCTCTGGACACTTGCAGTCGTCACACATGGAAATCAAATGTGTGATAAGCTGCAGGATTCAAACACAAGTGTAACTTATAAACACATGTTCATACTTTTATTCCACAATCAGAGAGAAAGAAACAGAGAGAGAGTGCAGGACAGACAGACAGGTGACAGTCTCAGGTGTACACACTGCTACACAACAGCACAGAGAAGCAGGATTTAGTGTTTGTGTTATTACGAGTGTAAACAAGAAGAGTTCCAGATGGTGCAGTGGACACATGTGTGACTGCTGTGATTAAAGCATCTTTCTTTCAGCTTAACGAGTGAACCGTCAGCTCGTTCAAACACACGTTAAAGTCCGTTTGGCTCGACACCACCGAACAGAGGCAGCAATATAACATATCTCACATTAACAGTGCAGTGAATACTGCTTGTGCCGTGATGTTCAGGACTGCAAACCGAGCAGCATCACTGACTTTCAGCTTGTGTTTGTGGATATATGACTGACTTTAATTATCCATAAAATGATCACATTTTCTAAGGTCAACTATTGAACGGCCTTTCAATTGGGACAGCCTTCGTCGCGTCGCTGTGACGTAATCGGCCTTAAAATGCAGCCTTTAAGGCGGCAGACCCTGAATTGGGATACAGCCTAAGACTCAGAGATAATCAAAGGAAAGATGTTTCTGAATGTGTGTTGCTAGCATCAAAATATGTTTCAGTAAATACAATGTCTTAGTTTTATGTGCCAGGATTGCTTCATACTGTCAGGTTCTGTATTTCAGGTCACGGTGTTCGCCCTCCATTCTAATGTAACTCAAGTCAATCATTTTTCTGAGCACTGCTGCACTCTAGTGGTCACAGCATGTAAATAAACTCTAAGTTCACATATTATGCTTTGAATTATTTTTTCGTTCTATACACAAATAAGAACTCAAATAACTGATCCCTTCAGTCTTTTCTGTTTTGGTATTTGCTTTAATGTCGTTGTTACCATGGTGATCACAGTGATGAAAGCCCATCATCACTGCAACACTAGCAATCTCTAAAACTGAAAACTGGAAACTCTAGAATCCAGTGAAACCAGTCTGTGAAACTGAGCCATTAGTTCACGTGAACAGATCCAGACAGTCTTCTAGCCCTGGCACACTACAGTCCCCATCACCATGGCAACCGTCTGTCTCATGCTGCTCCCTCTTTCGCCTCCGTTTATATACACTAGTTTTTTTCCTCTCCTCCTTTTCCTCCTCTTCGTCTGTCCCCTTTTCTGTCTCCGGAGCATCATGAGGATCTTGGATCTGGACTCTTTGGAGTTTCTCTGTTAGCAGGGCTGAGTGGAGGTTCTGGTAGAACCTGCTGGCAGCAGAGAGAGAGAGAGAAAAATCACATGTTTGACAGGAAATCCAGTGAGACTCCAGTATGCCTCTGACTTTACAGCCAACCAACACACTGACCTGGATATCCTTCTATGGTTCTCCTCCATCTTCTGATTGGCTACCTGTGTTAGATAGGTGATGTATTCCTGTGGAAGTAGGAGCGTTCCATCATGGCTCAGAGGAACCTCCAGGCCATGGGTGCTACGGACTGCCTACAGGGACAAATGCAGTAAAGACATTTTTATTACTATGCTACAGTTTATGGAAGAAATGCCGACAACGAAGGTCTAATTTTACTGAATCATTGTAACTGTATTATACAAAGACGGCATATACATGTGGGCAGCTGTGGATGCAGAGTGTCGACTACCAGAGGTTCAATCGTTAGCTACTCCAGCCTTCATGTATTCAAGTATCCTAGGCCACAGATACTGAACCCTGTGTGTGTGTGTGTGTGTGTGTGCCAGACAAGGTACTTCAGCAAAGAGCAGCTGGGGATGGAAAATGCGTTCAGCTGAATGCTGCTGTGAGTTGGCCTTATATAGAAGAAACTGAATTGAACTAAAATGAAACCTGAACAAAGCAACTGCATGAACATGTGTGGGACTGAGTGAAAATTTGTGGTAACCTCTGAGTGTCAGTTAGTGTAGAAAAGCCCCCCAAAAGAACCGTCAGTTCTCCGTCACTTATCCAACGGAGCGTTGCAGCGGCTGGAGCCCTGCTGTCATCACAGCATTGTTCTAATGAGACAACATGTCCTGGGAACCTCTCACGGAGATGTAGCCTGGTGGCATCAATCATAACGTCTCAGTACTGCTCTTATACATGATTTCATCCAACACCTAATGGCAGTGGGGCTGCTGCTCTATAGACCACGCCGTGTTAGCAGCGAGCACAGGGCAGGCTGCCACTTGCATGAAGTCTACTTCTGATCCATTCGGCTCAACAGCTGCATCACGACGGCGTGTCATCGTGCAGGAGTCAGCTGACTTTAATGTTCACTGTTTCTGTGCTTTCATCACTACTGTCAAACTCTTATAGTTACATTTCTACTTGTTACTCAGCATCTAGCTTTGATCAATAAGAACACTGTCTGTAAACTGTTAGTCCGATAATCACTGACACTGGAATTCACTTTGATGGCCTTCAACCTCCCCCAAACATCACAGCGACCTCACTCCCACTCATCCTCCTGTGCAAGCCCTCTTACAACAGACATGCACAGCAGGTTACATACATCAGGGCTGCTCAATTAATCGAACTTTAATCACGATTACGATCTGGGCTTTCAACGATCATTAAAAATGACTGAGCCGATTATTAGCCCCTCCCTCATGCTTTACTCTCGCGCTGCTCCGTGTGGAAAATCGAGCGCACCTCTATGCATTTCGAACACGCGTCACAGCAATTAAGAGGACCCAAGGGAAGCTAAGCAGAAGTTATTTGGAGAGTGACTGCTGTTGGTTGAAAAGAGAGGTAAAAAACAAATAATCGAGATCTCAATTTCAGTGAAAATAATCGTGATTATCATTTTTGCCATAATCGAGCAGCCCTAACATACATACAAATATAAACATGGCAATCGTTGAAAATACGACCCCCCCCCCCGCCACACACACACACACACTGATAAATGCATCAGTGTAACGAGCCCGGCCAAAAGGATTCAGATTCATTTTTAAGCATACCGTGATGATTTTTCCCTTCTTGCTGACAGTGAGGCCTGAGTTCCTGAAGCCGGAGTCGATGGCCACTGAATGCTGCAGGTGAGACGACATGTTAGACACACACACAGTTTACCTGGATAAATTATTGAGACTCGATCCTAAACAATCCTCTCTTTGGTGTTAGAGGTGATCCTAATACTTTGTAGTGTGTTGACAATGTTAGAGAATAGTGACACTAAGGCACAGGTGTCGGACTCCAGGCCTGGAGGGCCGGTGTCCTGCAGGTTTTAGATGTGTCCTTGATCCAACACAGCAGATTTAAATGGATAAATTAGCTCCTCAACATGTCTTGAAGTTCTCCAGAAGCCTGTTAATGAACCAATCATGTGATTCAGGTGTGTTGACCCAGGGTGGGATCTAAACCTGCAGGACACCGAAGCCTGGAGTTCGACACCCCTGCACTAAGGCATGAGCTAGCTGCTTTACATAACAGCTGACAGAGGATTTGTCAGCAGCATGTGCCACGTTCAGCAGTGACAGCAGCACTGCATAAAAGCTTTAAGCATTCAAATTAAAGTGTGTCAAAAAGGGTCTTTCTTTGTAAAGGTGTAAAAAGGAAAAACAAAGCAGAATTTATAGGAGTCACAGTTTTCCCTGCAAAGCTAACTGAACACAGTGTGAGAGCATCTCTGTGAGCAGGGCCTCTACAGTGGGCAGTGATCTGCGCTACATGTGTGTCGAATGGCCATAAGTGGGAACAATCGTCACGTCGTAGCCAAAGAAAGAAAACTATAAAACATTACAAATGTCTGAGGTCATCTCAGTAAGGTTTCATCTTAATCAGCTCATCACCACATAAATTGGTTTCACTGAGCGAAATGTATTTTAGCTCCTTTGAAGCGAGGCTGAGTGAGTTTCTGACCCACAGTTAGTGTTTCTCCTTCAGTAGGAGCTATGGCCATAGCAGCACTGACCTGCTCACGAACTACAGAGATGTACTGCAGCATCGTGGGTTTAAAAAACCTTCACTTGTGTGCTAGCATGTTAGGCTTCACCCTGTACCTTTCACAGCTCCTCACGTAAACAGAGCAGTGCGAGAGCACCTGAAGCTGGATGTTGTCAACTACATGACCAAAGGCAACTGGATGGTTCATATATGAAACTTGAGTCACAGTGTTACCCACACACAGTTTGGTCTTATTGTTTCACTCTCCTGTATTCTCATATTTCTTACTATGAACAACTAAAACGTCCTTGGTCTCACCATGTCCAACAACCTGAGATGGACCTTCAGCACCTGAAGCCTGGTCAAAGCCCAAAGCCCAACCGCTGCAGAGCTGAAGGAGCTACAGCATGTGGTCCAAGACTGCACAGCGTGTAGTTACGCTGGCAAAAGCCCCATTTACACACGTGCAGGCATCAGCATATACACAGATTACACAGAAACACTGGAGGACTCACCACAGTGAGGAAAGATTTAGGGGATGAAACGTGTGTTCTTCATGTCAGTAAAGATCTTGACTCCTGTCGGTGTTGTGCTTCTTAAATGTTTGCAGAGTCACTGACATATATGAACGGCAGAAACAAGTCACTAAGCATAAGCAAGGGTCACGTTCAAGCCTAAAAGATTAGTAGAGCTGCCTTTGAGAGATAACTAACCAGAAAATGTGACAAATTATTTGTTTCTCCTAAGAAAGACTCACCATCAGCTGTGCGTCTTCCAGCCGTCGGCACTGAACATGGAGTACAAAGGGCTCAAACTTCAACACAGCATCACCGGAGCACCCGGCCAGAGCAGACAGCTAGAAAACACACACACAGGCATGTGATAAAACAGCACATTCAGCCACGACGGGTATTAATCATCAGGACACCACGAGTCTCACCAGGTCCTCTGAGGTACACTTGTGATGTGAGACAAACAGCCAGGCACAGTTCTGTTTCTGGACAGCACTGCTCTCTGGAGCCTAGAGAGGGGGGACAACTGTCATGTTTCAGTACAGATTTCCATGGTTTTTGTTTGTTTGCTCCGACAGCAGTCAGGATGTGGTTTGCTGTCAAACAAACTGCAACTTAAGAAAACACCAGAGAACATGAAACCAAGACAGCAAAACAAAAGGGATGTTGAATACGTCCAACAACGATAATGACGAACGCCTCCCAGAGTGTTGCATCTTGAACCAGTCTGCAGCACTGCAACAGCGATCAGGTCAGACACTTTCACCTCTACAGCTGACGATGTGCTGACAATCAGTCTCAAGTCACACAGTCTGCAAACTACGGCAACCAGGTCAGATCAACCGGAGCCTTCAAATGATTCCAAGAACTGCTCCTCTTCTCCGATCGCTGACAGCACAATGCTCTCCTCTGCAGCTTCATGTTTCAGCTGATTTCAGTTCAGAGGTATTACAGAAATAAAATGTGAAGGCAATCGTTTTCTCCCAGCTATTTGTCATAAACATCCCTCTATAATAAAAGTGTGTGAGACTCACCCCGTCGATGAGGATGACTCTCCCAGAGCAGGAGCTGGTGGTGAAGTACTCCTCCCGGCTGTTGAGCAGAGACACGACGTGCTCGATGGCCTCGTCCACGGCGCCCTTCTTACTCAGGTCCGCTTTGTTCAGGCACTGCTTTTTCCACTGAGCGAAGCTTTTCTCCATAGCTCCGCACGCCGAGCCGCTACTTTAACCTGGTTTGCCTGTCGCATGAGCCGGCCTTCATAAGCTTTCATCCCTTTTTACTTCACGGATGTTAGCTGTTAGCTTCACGGAGGGCTGGTTCTTCTTCTTCAGTGGGACTGGAACCGATGAAGGGCAGTCAGCAGCGACACTGCCATCTGCTGTAGTTAAGTGGAAGTGTAGCTGGGAAGACCGTTTTTTGGGTGATGGCCCTTTTAGAAGCAAGTCTCTCGTCTCGGTAGCCAAAAAGGCCTCCATGCAACAATATGAAGTTCTTTGTGTGTCTCTTTTATAATAACAGTGTCCTTGGGGTCATTAGTGTTACTGCTGAAGTTGAAGCATACGCTACTAAGGTATGGTTCTTGGTGACCAACGGGCTGGTTTGAGTATGTCAGAAACTGCTGATTTACTGGGATTTTCACAGTCATTTCTACAGTTTACAGAGAATAGGATGAAAAAGAGGAAATATCCATCGAGCTGCAGTTCTCTGGGTGAAAATGCCAAAGGGCAGAGGAGAAAGGCTAGACTGCCCCAAGCCTGTAGGAGGGCAATAGTAACTTAAAAAGGGCACTTGTTAAAACCAAGGTATGCAGAAAAGCATCTCTCAGTGCAGCAGGTTCAACGCTGAAATGAAACAGATGGACTAAAGTTGCCACAGAAATTGCCACTCCTGTCAACTAAGACCAGTATACTGAGGCTACAGGTCACAAAGACTCACTGAAACTGGACAATAGAGGACTGGAAAAAACATTGCCAGCAATGTTCCCTCTAAGCTGCGCGCGTGCGCAATTGCGCACTGCTGGCACGGTCTCTGCACAGAAAATCTGCGTTGCGCACAAGAAAAAATCTAACCTGAATTGAAATTAAAATTAAAACTTTAACAATTCTGTTCTGCAGTGTCAGTCAGTGACTGGCTGCTCCCGTATGGGATTAGAACGATGCCACCTTATCCCATAGTCCAGCCAATAATGCGATTTACATTCGTATATACGCAGCTATGACAGCGTCCTTATGTGCCGGTGTTTTAGCTGGCAAAGCGGCTGATGTGGAGTGAAGCCACGTTAATGACTAGGGATGGGTACTGATAAGATTTCCACGATTCCGATTTCATTTTTGATTCTGTTTAACGATTTGATTCTTTATCTATTCTTTTAAAAAAGGAGAACACTAAGGTCGATTAGCTTAGAGCTTTGTTTTATATCTTCTCTTTGAACAAGATAGAAATTTAGGAGTAACATGGCCTTACAAACCCAACAGTGAGATCTTAAGAGATCCAGCCTACGGCTCTTCAATGGGGTGTCACAGGGTCCCCAGGAAAAAACTGTAAATGTAAAATAATAAAATAAATATTCTTCTGTAGCAACAACAAAGTATAACATAAATTATTCTGTAGCAATTACACAAGAATATCCAGTAATGTCCTGCCTACAATTAAACACATTCACTTACTGAAAATCATCTGCTGTGGCAAACGGATGCAAGCCTTTGACCACAAACTGAGTCACTGCTCGGTGACGTTCGTCTATCCTGGCCTGAAAGGAGACGCTACCGGTAGACTGCAGCGAGAACTGCCAGCATCTGAGCCAGACTCTGTCTCATCATGGTCACCTAAATGCACAGTAATGGCAGGTTTGTAATAAGGCAGATCGCGCTAACATAATATGCACTGTTATTGATTATTTACCTGCCGCATTAACGGGAGAGGACGTGCAAACGTTACCGCTGCTGCTGGGTTGAGATTCACGAGTCCGGAGCGGAATTAAAAACACGACATTCATTTAAGGTCATCGCGTGTTTTTTGCATATTCGCAGTGTTTCCTCCCTTAAATGAAATATCTACTTTGCAAGTATTGCAAGTTGCCCTGTTGTCATCCGTTCTGTAAAGTATAACCAAACTTTTGAGCGTTTGAGCCGTTTAGGCGCCGTGTTTCCTGCCAGGTAAATGACGCACCGCAACGTGGTGACGTCATTCGGGGCGACTGGAATCGATAAGGGAATCGTTTGCAAAAACGGCAAACAATTCCAAGGAATTGAAACAGTGGGAACCGGTTCTCAACAAGAACCGGGTTTCGATACCCATCCCTATTAATGACAACGTGTACAACCATTGGAGACGTGAGCAGGACAGACGGAACAACTGACGGACAAAGTGTGGACTTTATACCAGTTTTTAAATTGTGTTGATCGGCCACGTAAAACCAGAGTTATGATAAAATATCTGCAATGTTTGGTTTTCTTCCTGAATACTGTCGTTGTTTATGTTTACTGCGGGAAGAAACGGTAAAGACGATAGTGATACATCTGCTGCTGTCAGGCCTGCAGGTATCAGGCTGTTGTTCTCCTTCATCTCATAGTGGACAGAAATTATTTTTGGAGCGGCACAAATAATTTGTGTGGCATCAGATTTGATGCAGAACAGCTGATTGTTCTGTAAATAGTTTGAAATGTTTGTTTAAAAACGCCTTGGCTGCATTTTTAGGTAAACAGTTGCAAAAAACTTTGTTGTTTGCATAACTCAGTTACTTTTTTGAAGAAGTAACTATATAATTAATTGCCCAACATTGGTCATTATATCCTGTATTTTGCAGACAGAGTTACAGACTCTCTCCCAGACCACAGACTCAGAATACAAGTCAGAGCTTTATTTAAAGAAAGTTGTGTTTTCAAAATTGAAGTTCAAATTATTTTTTACTTCTAATAGTGTTAACATGCTGCACAGGTCATGGACAGTTAATTAAAAGTAGTCTAACATAAATGCTGTAATTTGATTACTTTAATAAAACATGTAACTTGGATGGATTCGATGCCAGCGTGACCACAGTGCTCACGTCTGCTGTCGCTCACAGTGGTCCAAGGGACGCTCAGGGAGTTTGTGTGTTCGCTCAGACACGTGAAACATTAGAGGGAACATTGATTGCCAGGTATGATAAGTCTTGTTTCCTGTTGCGACATTAAGATGGTAGGGTCAGAATTTGCCATAAACAACTTGAAAGTATCCATGCAGGATCCATCCAGCCTTGTATCAACAGTTCAGGCTGCCGGGGGTATAATGGCGTGGGGAATATTTTCTTGTTGTTGTTGTTTTTTGTTTTCAAATAAATTAAAACCAACAAAGACAGATGATAATATGACAGTGACTTTATTTGCTTGGCACACTTTGCTCTCCTTGGCCCCCACTGAGGATTGTTTAAATGTTACAGGCGAACTGCTCATTGTTGCTGACCATGTCAATCCCTTTATCGTCACAGTGTACCCAGGAAATGCCTTCTCTCGGTCCACAAAACACATGTAGACTGGTTTGGAAAACTCCCATGGACCCTCAAATATTTTTGAAAGGATAAATAACTGGTCTAGTGTTCCGCGACCAGGTTAAAAATTGCATTGTTCCTCCTCTATCCGAGGTTGAACTGATGGACAGACTCACATTTCCAGTACCCTGGTATAGACCTTTCCAGTGGGGCTGAGTAGTGTCATCCCCCTGAAGTTTGAGAACACCCACCACCTTATCAAAGATGGGATCCACCACCCCAGTCTGTCATTTCAGAGATACCATCCAGATGTCCATGTGATATGGTATAGAGGTGTGTCAACCAAAACAGCCCTACAACATCCAGAGCATTCAAGAACTCTGTGCACCCCAGGGGCCACAAAGAAGTTGTCTAACTACCTCAGTGACCTGGCCTCAGGAGAGGGCTCGTCGTCCCCCTTGTCCCCAAACTCAGCTTCTTCTACAGAATGTGTGTCAGTGGGATTAAGGAGGCCCTCGGAGTATTCCTTCCAACTCCCAACTACCTGAGCACATCAGCACCCCACCCCCACTATACACTGTGTGAGCAGAGCACTGCTTCCCTCCTCAGTTGCATGAAAATTTGCCAGAATTGCTTCAAGGCAGACTGAAAGTCTCGATCCATGGCCTCACCAAACATCTCCCACACCAGCGTTTTTGCTTCAGCTACGATCCGAGCCACAAACCATTTGGACTGCCAGTACCCATCAGCTGTGTCAGAAATCCTACAGGCTAAACAAGCCTGAAAAGCAACACCTTGCAGTTGCAGCTCCTTGCAGGAGCCTCAGCGATGGAGGTGTAGAACGTTCCATTCAGACTCCGTGTCCCCAGCTTCCCATCAAATCTTTTGTAGCTCTGCTGGGGGTGGGAGTTGAAGATCTCTTAGACTGGGGCCTCTGCCAGGCATTCCCAGTGCACCTGGCAAATTTGGGTGTGCCAGGTCTGTCCGACGTCTTTTCCCACCACCTGATCCAACTCGCCACCAGGTGTTGATCAGTTAACAGCTCTGCCCTTCTCTTCACCTGAGTGCTACTTAGGATGTCCTGGTGCGTTGTGCACTTATGAACATCCTTATGTGTGAATACGGTGTCAAACTACCGTGACTCTTGAACCACTGGTGCAATTGCAAAATTCCAGCAGTTCCTGAAAGCAGCAATTCTGTGCTTTTTACTGATATTAGGGTCATTATGGTAATCCTAAGCAAGGCACCACATCCAAGTCTTGGCAAAGAGCACAGAAAACAAGACAGCAAGCAGCAAAAATAAAACAACAAAAAACACGATAAAGAGCTCTTCGTCTGGTCCCCTCACACAGGACCTGTTTGCTTTTGGAGACTACCAGGGGGCAGTAAAAGTCCCTGGACAACATAGTCCCTTGGATCACTGGGACACACAAACCCCTCCACCATGACAAGGTGCTGTAACAGCCACTATGGTGTGGTGTCCCTCTAAGACACCCAAGTCGAGGGTTGATGGTGTCATCAGTTTGTGCCACTGCTCTGCTCTCTCTCTCTGTGATTGTGTGGACATGTGCTTGCACGCTAGTGCATGAGGAGGGACGGATTTTATGTTTTACCTCTCCAGACACCTTTGTTTGCAACGTTATGGGTTGTACGAACACTGTGCGCTATGTTTGTTAAGCTGCAGCCGTTCAACCGGGCTTATATGGTTGATGAAGAGAAGGTATATTAAAGAACACACTGTGGAATTCCCAACACCAGCGTGAGTGTGTATTCTTCCGCCTAGCCTGCTAGGTGTTTTGCCGCCTCTTCTCAACCACACAACACAACCCAACGTTACAAAATGGCGCCCGAACATCTTCTCTTGGACCTCAGTGTGCAGTATCTTCGAGCGGTTGATGATTGGTACATAAAAAGGTACGACGCGGCAAAGTGGATGTCTGCCGTGTTTCGCGGGAACGGACCAGGCTGGCCTGGACGCGGACGTCGGGAGGATCGAAGGGTCGCGGCGGTGCATTTCCGTGGCAACGACTGGAGCCGCTTCAGCGCTGTTTGTGGACTGTGGTGCCGTTCTCTATTTGGCCTCTTCGTCGTGGCTCCATTGGATGTGCGTGGACCTGCGTTTCCTGGGCGTGGGTTCGATGCGGCTTTGCCATAGTTCTTGAATTTGTATTTTTTCTAATGTAGGGGAGACCGGGGATAGTTGTAACATTTTTCACATTTCTGTCTGTAAATTGAAGCTCTTTTAAGGTAGTGGATTCAAAATGTAATGCAAAGTATTTACATGTCTCTGCTATTAAATAGTGCAGCTATTTTCTCTGCAGCACAATTACCCATTGCATGGTATGGCCTCAAACACAAAGAGTGAAATGTTACAATTAACCCCCTAGTCTGGGTTAGTTGTAACATATCCTGGGGTGAAATGTAACACAATGAAATAAGGGTACTAACAAAATATTAACATGTAATCTTTGTTTATTCAACACATGAATGCACTTAGAGCCATTTATGTAGCTGTGTGTGTGTGTGTGTGTGTGTGTGTGTGTGTGTGTGTGTGTGTGTGTGTGTGTGTGTGTGTGTGTGTGACAGAATACAGAAATCTAGCTTTTGAACATATTCCAACCCCCCAAAAAAGACAAATTATGGAATTTTCTGCAACTGAATATTTCATTCATTTTGGTTGGTCTTCCTTGAGTTTGGCCTCATTGGCTCAGTGGGCATTATAACCTACAACTCTTGCACCAATTTTGAACATAACAATGAAGCTGAAAAAATGTAGTTGTTCACCAGCATCGCAATTCCATTACTTTTTATCATGGCTTACCTTGGTGTGGTTTGCAAAGTGCTTCAGAAAGATGAGGGAATCTGTTTCTTGCCCCCATCCTGATTTATTTCCACTACCAGTACTTCCTACTGGTCCATCTCTGACACAGAGGTCTGCATAATGTATGTGTTGGAACACAAACAGTGGAGGAATTGTGTTGCCAATGGCATTAACCGCATATACAAAAGTGACCAGTGAACCTCTCTCTGCTGATGTCGTTCACAAACTTGTTTAATATAAGTTAAAGTAATAGTGTGGTAACATCTGCATTATTGTTACAACTAACCCAGACTGTTGCTGTTACAACTGACCCAGACTCCTATAGCCATGAACTAGCTAACATTACAGCCAACGGCTAAAACATTAGCACTAAAGACCTACACAGAATATATCCCCATAGACATACAAATAACATAATTTAAGTTTGATGAGTTTAACTGCAAAGCAGATAATGCTATTAGAAATTGAAATAAAGTAGAAAAACTTACTTTTGGGCATACAAATTACTTTTTTTCGTGTTAAATTGTCTGTGTTTGACAAAATGTGCTGATTTTTCACGTGATAGCAGAACTGAATTGGGCATGCACAGGATGAGTCACATCATTTGAAACTTAGCCCTGATTGGAGAAACTGGAAGTGTTACAACTGACCCACGTTACAACTATCCCCGGTCTCCCCTATTTCGTGTTGGTTACTGTTGTGACATGACTGCTGTTTAAGTTTTCTACAGTACTTTCTGGTACTGTTTTCACATATTATGCTTACTGTTGCTGTTTTTGAGGAAAAAGAAGAAACACAATGAAAGAAAAAGGGAATTTCATTCTGTAATTGTCCTGGCTATCCTAAGTTTATTTTCTTTCTTTAACATTTGTTTAAATGGACATTCACCATGTGGGACACTGTCATGTATGCCAGTTTGTCGATTTTGCACTGTACATTTCCCTGTTTTGGTTTTAACTTCTTATCCTGCTGACCATGTATGGAGGCTGGTTAAGTCTGGACTGTACCGATGCTGTACAGGTGTGTAACAATTCCTCCACAACCTGCTTACTACCTAAAGTAGCTATGTGTAGTGAAAGGGGGTAGCGGGAGGAGGGTCACCTGGGTTCGGCTGAGGACAGCCTTTGTTTAACCCGGGGGGAATATGTAACAGCCACTATGGTGTGGTGTCCCTCTAAGACACCCAAGTCGAGGGTTGATGGTGTCATCAGTTTGTGCCACTGCTCTGCTCTCTCTCTCTGTGATTGTGTGGACATGTGCTTGCACGCTAGTGCATGAGGAGGGACGGATTTTATGTTTTACCTCTCCAGACACCTTTGTTTGCAACGTTATTGGTTGTACGAACACTGTGCGCTATGTTTGTTAAGCTGCAGCCGTTCAACCGGGCTTATATGGTTGATGAAGAGAAGGTATATTAAAGAACACACTGTTGAATTCCCAACACCAGCGTGGGTGTGTATTCTTCCGCCTAGCCTGCTAGGTGTTTTGCCGCCTCTTCTCAACCACACAACACAACCCAACGTTACAGTGCCAATACATAGAGGGACTATGACAGTAGTATGGTTCAGTTTTTCTAAATGTTTTCATTGTAGTAAAACAAATTCTAAGAGCATTAGGGATGCTCACAGCAACATTAGTCACGTCAGTTGCATCTCTGCCAGTAAGGACATCAGCTGCTGTCAATCTGCGTAATCAGAAGATCACTCTCACCTGCCTGCCCACCTGTTCACTATCCTCGCCTGCTCCGCTTGGAAGGACGCTTCCCTCTCGGCTCATCGACACCCCGGACCTTCTCTGGCTTCCCCCGCAGTGCCGCTCACCCTTGTCTCAAGTAAGCCACCCACACATTCCACAGTACAGTCATGTCCCGTCCCTGGCGGCGCATATCGCTAACTCCTCTCTCTCTGATTTCAGACCCACCTCTCTGCGAGACTTTTCCTGTGCACTTTCACTTTTCACTTGTAAATAAATTCACTTTTGCATTGAACCACTCCGAGTTCAGTGTCTGCTTTTAGGTTCATTCCTGTGCCGCCCGTGACGTAGCTCTGCCTCCCAGGACATGAAGCAGGCATCGAGGAAATCCAGGCCCCAGAAATCTAGAGGCCCCCCAGAGCACGAGAGCCCATGGAGGACCACCAGAGGGGCAGTCGCACCACCCACCTAGAAAAGAGCTGAGGAGAGCCCCAGAGGGGGGGGAGGGTCACCAGCAGCAGCCACAGTGCAGAAGCCACAGGGGGCCATGGTGACAACCCCGCAGGCTTTGCTGAGAACTGGCAAAGTCAGGGTGGAACGATCACCGGGCCCAGAGATCTGAGAGCCAGGGGCCCTCCACACCCCAGAAGGGGCCCGACCAAGCCACGGGCTCCAGGCCCTGCCAAGGAGCCGCCAGGAGTGAGCCACCTAGCCCCTCCAGGCCCCCACACCTGGAGGGGCTTCAGATGTTCCCAGAGAGGTGGGGTCTATGACCCGACCTGGCACATGGACAAACAGGCACACACAGACACAAACATGCATTCCCACCCTCGTGCACACATATACAAATACTCAGCACTCGCACAACACGGAGACACACAGAACTGAACGCAGTACACGCACTCACACTCCCCAAATGGGTCCAGGCACCAGCACCCCCAGAGGGGAAGCCCACCAGCTCGGACCCAGACCAGATGGCCAGCTCCTCCTCCCGGCCCCCATCCGCAATGGTGACGAGGGTGTGAAGACCCCATACCTCACGCCGCCCGCTCATATGTGGTGTTGCTGCGTGCTGCTCTAAAGTGCATTTAAAACATGGCAGGGGCACAGTGCCAGCTACCTCTGCCAGACAGCAGCTGGTGTCAGCACGGCCCCTCCCAAGAACCCTCAATGTCTACATGTGTTTAAAATCGAGAGTCGGGCACCGGCGCCAGAGGTGACGGTGAATGAACAGACTGTCCTCTGAATGCCGTTTAATGTGCCCACCCCCAAGGCCCTATATGTATGTGTTATGAGAGTGTGAGTAATGTGAGCGTCTAAGTTGTGGACAAAACTGAGGCACAGGTGGCCAGAAGGAGACAGAGGAGGACTGCCTCCTGCACCCACGCGCTCCCTCAGACGTGACTGCAGACGCGCCAAAAGGAGATGGAAAAAGGACAGATTGCACGTTTACCTACAGACTTTAAGGACTCGTCTTTCTGCTCACCAAGAAGCTGTAAAAACTGCAAAGACAACGTTTGTCTCAAACTTAGTGTCAGTAAACAGTCACAGGCCTCAGGTACTTTTTAATGTCCTTAACCGCTTTCTTAGTTCACGTGATAATGCTGGAGTCATTTCTTCACCAAGTATGTGCGATGATGTTTTAGCATTTTTTAATGTCAAGATCCTATCGATTAGGGCCCTCGTCTCGTCGTCTGCTGCCTCAGATCAGAGTCCTTCTCCTGTGTGCTCAGCTGTCTTAGAGCAGTTTGATCCCGTCTCCCTTAAGGACTTGACCGCGGTAGTTAGTAACCTAAGATCATCACACTGCCCCTCTGATTGTCTCCCCCCGAGCTTGCTTAAAAGCACTTTTAATACTGTTGGGCCTTTTATCCTGAGATTAATTAATACGTCCCTTGCTACAGGCTGCGTCCCATCATGCTACAAGCTGTAGTTCAGCCTCTTCTTAAAAAACAAAACCTGGACCCAACTGTTCTGTCCAACTACAGGCCTATCTCAAAGCTTCCTTTTCTATCTAAGGTCTTGGAGAAAGTGGTCTACCTACAGTTGCAGGCCCACCTTGATTTTAATATGATCTCTGAAAAATTTCAATCTGGTTTTAAATCACTACATAGCACTGAGACGGCACTTTTAAGGGTTTTTAACGATATTCTTTTAACTCTGGACTCTGGCTGCCCTGCTGCCCTTTTATTGTTGGACTTGTCAGCAGCTTTTGACACGGTCGACCACGACATCCTGTTATCACGGCTAGAATTTCATGCTGGCCTAAAAGGATCTGCCCTACAGTGGTTTCGGTCCTATTTGTCAGAAAGGTTTTTTTATGTCAGTATGGGCCCCCACAACTCCAAAATAGCCCCTCTTAAATACGGGTTACCTCAAGGCTCTATTTTGGGTCCTGCTCTGTTCGCACTTTATTTGTTGCCATTGGGCTCCATCTTCTCGCGGTACAGCATTTCATTTCACTGTTTTGCTGATGATTTGCAGATTTATCTACTTTTTTTCTTTTTTTTTTGTCCTGTTTGGATCTTTAGCCATCAGAATTGTTGTCTTAAGGCCAAGAAAGATGCCAAGCGGATTTATTTTACCAAGTGGATCATCATGGCCTTGCCATATTGGTCCATTTGATTCATCACCCATGGGCTGTCCACCAGCGTGTCCTCTGTTGTTGACTTGGCTGTCTCTGACCACTACTGTGTGTTTTTTAACATCACCGGTTTTATTCAGCGGGAGACCTCGGTGCGAACTGTGAGGAGGCGCTCTCTAACCTCTGAAGTGGCTGCAAATTTTACCAGGGTTTTAGTCGAATGCCCCCCTGTGATTTTACCTGCACCCTGCGATTTGATTTTTAATCATTTCAACAGCAAACTGAAGAAAAGCCTTGACTCCGTTGCTCCACTCACCACCAAAAAGATTAACGTAAAACATGCATCACCCTGGAGAAACGAAGAAGTCAAAACACTCAAAAGAAATTGCAGGGCAGCAGAAAGGAGATGGAGGAAAAATAAAAACACTATCAACCATCAAATACTTTGCGAGCAACTTAAAATGTACAATAATACATTAAGGAACTCAAGAAATTCATACTTCACCAAAATAATCAGTAATAACAAAAATAATCCCAAGGTCCTCTTTTCCACCATAGATCATTTATTTAACCCTGATTTTAACAGCTCCCAAAGAAACCCACAGACTCGCTCTGTGAGCAGTTTGCAGACCACTTCAGGGGAAAGATCAGCGCCATCACATCTGATATTTTATCTAATCGCAATATGATTGTAAACACATCTGATGGCTCGATTGTACCTGAGGAGACACTGGACAGCTTTGTCCTGGTTAATGCTGAGAACTTTCAGAAGGTTTTCTCCACAGTGAGACCCACCACATGTCTTTTAGATCCAATTCCTTCTTCACTCTTTAAAACACTTTATGGATTTTTTGAGGCTGAGCTTTTATACATGATGAATTGCTCTCTTCAGTTGGGTGTCTTCCCTGCTGCCTTTAAAACGGCGGTGGTGAGGCCCCTTCTGAAGAAGAGTGTTAAGGTTCAAAATATTGGGGATGGAGACAAGAGAAAAAACCACAATAACAACACTGGTCCGGCCGGGTTGAGTCAAACGATGATTTTAATGAACACACGCGTGGGAGATGGACACTGATGCAGACAGCCTCAAAATCTCAAAATGGTGGAGCATTGCTCAAACTTTTATAGCCTCTGGTGCCTCCACCTTATCATACAAAGCCTAAACATTCACATGCTTTCTCTCACACAGCGCCTGAGCTACGACCTTGGCTCCCTGTTTATCTGCTCCTGCTGAAATGGGGCAGAAAACTCCAGCACACTCTGTTCTCTTCTACTCAGACAAATTAGATTTCTTATAACTCAGCAGTATAATGCATCATAAAACAATATCATTCATTCACAACAAGTCAGCAGTTTAATGTAATGCAAATCAGTTTAACTAATGTAATAGTTATCAGCTTCTTCTAATTCAGGAGAATAATGCAAACTAAAACTACATAATAATTCACAATCTTTAATTAGGGGTATAACATGGCATAAAATAATATTAGAATCTAACAATTCCCCCTGATGAGGTCATTAGAATAATGACCTCACAAACACCCTTCAATTCAGTGTGGCCGGGTTCATCTCTTCTCACTCCTGAGGTCCTTTGTCCCCCTGAGGGGTGAACCATATGTGGGATGACCTCTGTGTTTGCGCAAGTCAGATGCAAGAAAAACTATGATTCCAACAGTAGCAGGTCCAGATGACACTCTCCTTGTCTCCCACTGCTTTCAGCCTTTATTCTATTGCTGCAGCCACCAGTGTCGTCCAGTTGGGTGATCCTCTGCTCTTCATTCTTCAACCTTAGGGGTTAGACAACCCTTCAGTCGTGGCACAGATCAGGGGATTATTCTGCCCCGATTTCAAACAACGATCTGTGTATTCTCCAGAAAAGGAACAGGAAGGTGTCCCCCTTTTTGCCCAAAAGCCTCTCGAACTTCGTTGGTCTGGTGTTCCCGGATTTCCGCCAACCCCTTCATGGTTATTGCTGTGTTTATGGGATCCATCCTTTTGTGGTGACTAGCTGGAGCCCAAACGCCATGACCCTTGGACCCAGTTGATGTCTCGGCAGTCACTGTGTCTGACTCTGCTACGGAGGATCCTCGCATCTCTGTGACCTCGTCTGGTGTCTGTCCCTTTCTCTGTAAGAGACAGAAAACCAAAACACCTCTCTTCCTAACCCTAATAATCTAATGTTGTTATCTACTGACCTTCTAGTGATTCAGAATTGGTCTAAACATTCAGAATGTCCCAGGGACTTATTCTAATCATATCTTATGTGTGTGTAAGCATGTTTGCATTTAGCCCTCTGCACTCAAGGCGTTTCCTACACTTTATCAGTCCGGACAGTCACGCCGAACGAAGCTTCTGACCTTCAAAAGGCCGAGTGCCAACTCGTTATAAGCACATTTGCAAGGTGTGTCTGAAAATTATTGAAACCCCTCTTTTTAACAAAAGACAAAAAATTAACAAATCTTCTAAGCGCTATTCAGTTCATTTCAATGAGTAATGATTAAACATGAAAGTGATAGTTTATGCTTTTTCACTGATTCTCTAAAAGGTCCGTCTTCTCGGACCGCTATTAGCTTAAGCTTTACCATTCCTAAGGTATTAAAGACACAAATGAAGTTATAAAATGTTCAAATAATCCTGGTTTGATGTTAAAGCTCAACTTTCCCCCCTTTTTTGACACATTCCCATGTGTCAAATCAACGGAGCTAGAACATTCAAAAAAAAAAAGTTAGGCAGCTACAAAGTTTCCCAGACTCTTAAGGTGATCCGCGTGTAACGTTCTGACTCAGGTATTTAATATTTTAATAAATCTCGTTTAATTAACTGCCACTATTTAAACTAACCTTAAAGACATAATTTAAGAAAAGATCACAAAGAATAACATGATATCAGTGTTTTGTAAGCGCGTGCGGCCTTCTATGCTCGAAGCCTTTTCCCTCAATAGATCAGTCAGACATTCGCGCTGACTGTAGCTTTTAACCCTTATTAACTTGAGCACAACTCTACAATGAGCAACAAACTGCAATATGTATAAAAATGATCATGGTTACACCTGCAATGAAAAATTATATCATTATCCTAACACCTGTAAATAGAAGATTCATCAGAAGTTATAACAATCACAGGAACACAGATGTTAGTATAAGGTCAAAAGCTTCAATAAATGATCATCGATGCAATGCTTGTTGCATGATTCTCATACAATAATAATGCTGATATTGAAATAACAGTATAACACCCCCTTTTGTCCCGTTTAACTTGACACCTAAACGTTTATAAATGCCTCTTTTATTCTTGATTTTATTTCCCCCTTTTCTCCCCTTACTGACCACAGCAGGGGGATCTTAGTTTTGAATCAGCCATGAATCCAGCTCACCTGATTCATCAGTGAGCTCCACCATCACTGGCGTCTGACAGGGTGGCGCTGCATACTCTTCCTTTAATGTCACTATTCTCAACCTGTTAATTAGAGTGTTTAAACCTGAAGTCGACTACGTCCACAACAAGTCAATACAGCTGTAAATGTGGCCAATTATCAATCTATTACCAATCAATAACAACAGATAACTTCTATTTTATGCATGCTTTTAATCAACCACTCACCCAGAGGATCTCCAATCCCAGCAAGTTCCTTCTCCTCCTTTAATGAGTCTGTCCTCCTTCCATGCCCTGGTAACTGGTCCATCCAGAGCCATATGATCTCAAATATACATACAACAAGCCAAACCACACCTTGGTCACACCAACCCCTTTCCACCCCCAAGATGTCCAATGCCATCCTAGTATGGACTGTCAAATGTGGCTTTAACGCTGACTGTTCTGACAATCCATTTTATACCGTTTCCTGGTCAGATTTGCCAATCTCTGCACCAGGGTTTTAAACGTTTCGCCATTTTCATTAGGTTTTATTTTTTATTTAGTTTCGACTCCAGATTTTCAATGTTTTGCCAGTTGTAATTAGTTTTTACCAATTCTTTGCTAGTTTAGTCTAGTTTTTATTTTCTGAAAATCCTTAGTTTCAGTTTAATTTTATTTGTGTTTTACAAAAATTAAGTGTAACAAAATCCCAGTTCCATCATATCAATCATGCTCTTCTGGTTATCCTTGGGTATTGAGACTATTAACTCTTGCCGCACCGAGTGGTCCTAATTTTGGTTAAAGTTAATTGATAACCTTTTGAAGGCGATTGTTTCACACCTTTATTTAGATGTCCCAGTCCTGTTATCTCGGGATGCATCACGCTGCCTTATCTGGGGTTAGCTGTTTTCTTGGGATGCAAGTTAAGTGGGTGAGCTCTAAAAAGAGGGGGAGTGTGCTCCCCCTGATGAGGTCTTCTAGGTAAGCTAGGTTAACCTTCTTGTGTGAGCTTTTCAAGTGCACTTTTAAGGTTTGTGGGATTTTTTTTGTTTTATAAATGTCCCTCAAGACCCCCTGATGACCCAGTAATTCATTTTTTGCGCACTGTAGTACACATTTAGTTTTTGCTTGTAGCTCTCCTACTCTACTTGCCACTCCTCTAAGTCCTGATGTTTCTTAGAGAGGACAACAGTACCTTTAAAATTATGTCACATGTGTGGGGGTGTGGCCTTGCCAATTGTTTTTCCCACCTTTTCAAAATGGCTGGCGTGCCCACCAGCACATTTTATGGAAGAAAGAAAGGTAAGCTTGATATTTACAATTAAAATGTTTTGTTAAACTCAGATTTTTATTTTATTCAAAAAATAAACATCTAGTAAATAATTTCAGGGGTCTTTAAGAATTAGGCTCATTTACTTTCACAGGGAACATGACTAATTTATTAATGTGTGCTCTACACATTGGGACTTTATATTTATATTTATTTCACTTTTTCCTAATACACAACTTTTGACAAAGGCGGAGAGAATTCTTACAGAATTATTAAGGGAGATTCAAACATAGATTTTTCAAAATATGAGAGGGTCAGGACCCACTAAAAGCCACACAAAGATTATCGAGATGCAGTGGCAGATGTAATAGAGAAAAACACAGGGCCACCTGAAATCTGTCGTCCTATCTGGTGCAAAACCAACATGTAGTAGAATCTGGAATTTTGATTTTGAGTTAAAAATAAAATATGGGTAAAATGCAGAAATGTTTTCCAGTAAAGTAAAAAATAAGAGTCGCAATTATAGTTGAATCCATAACACCTAATTGTTTCTACGAGATCACGTCGTTGCTGAAAGTTATCAGTGATCTCAATGTGTGAAAGGAACTCACAGTATCTGGAGTTTAAGCTCCTCTTAGCTGAGAAACCTGGGGCAAACATGTGAACAAGACCTGAATAATACCAGTAATGAAGACTTCTCTCCAAAGATCAATAAAAGGAAGCCCCAATCTGATGAGAGTCTAGCAAAATATGGTTCACTCCACTTGCCTGAAATGGTTAACAGTCCAAGGCATTTCAGTTGTAGAATGATTGGGTGCAACAATGAAACAGATGTGAGATGAGGGGAGTGCCAAATGTTCCTTTGTGTCTCCAAATAAAATCAGTACTTCCTCAGATATCCTAAATAAATTGACTTTTGTGAAATAGAAAGTTCAGTGCCATCACTTATTCCTGAACCAATAGTTTACAGCTAGTGAAGTGTCAGTGACTTCTGGGTTGGTCCCTGATCTTCATCTTATGAGATTGTTATTTTAATAACACTTGATTTATTTAAAAGAAAAAAGAAAAAAAGAAAAAAGAAAAAACGAAAACATTTCTCCCTGTTTTTTCTTCTCTGGGTCTCAGGAGGACATTATGTCCCTCTCCACTACAAGACTCTTGTTATGTCTACGAAACAGTCATATTAAAATCATCCTCAATTCTATTCTGGCGCTGTCTCCCGACTTTTCCTGACCTGATTCTGCGCGTGGACGAAGCAGCAACACCGACGACTCGACTAACGTACTACCTTAATTTCACTATAGCAGGGCACGCACACATCAATGCAACCAAACACATTTTGCTATAAATCTAGTTAATTTTAGTCAGTTTTGTGAACATTCAGTACAGTTTTAGTTAGTATTCCTTTTTGTTTTGATTTTATTACCATTAATGCAAATTTTTTCCACTTCTAGTTTTCGTTATTTCATTTGTTGTCTTTAATAATAATATTCTTCTCTGCACCCTTGAATAAACATACTTAATATGATCAACATTTTGCTGCTTGTTATTTCACCATGTTATTGAATCAAATACTTCATCCTTATGTGGTTTACGACATTATATTTATCTAAATCTCCACTTTGTCTCTAAATGTTTGAAGAATTTTTCGAGTTCGGGGTCAAATTTTGAGAATTTGACCATAAGTGAAAGTTATGGCGTTATCACCCCCTTTGGGGATTACCTTTTTCCCGTTTTGATGATATTCCTCCCCATTCTTTATTTTTTGCAAGTACCCCTCTTCGGTGGCGAGAAACTGTTGGTGTGATCAAGCGGGTGCTGTAAAAACAAAAGCTCAGGACAGAACAGTCACCAGTCATGTACTTCATTCAAAATGAACAAATATCAAGCTTCATATTGATCCTCTGAGTGTAATGGTACATTTTAATTTGCACTTCTAAAAACAATATTTTCTTTATTTTACTCTTGTTCTTGTGCAGCACCACCCCTCAGCACATGCCCCTGTTATTTTATCTTACTTTTAAATTGTTGACTACTTCAAGAGAGCGCCCAAAAGACGGGGACCAGTGTTTATCCTTACATATCTCCATTTCGAGTGTGGCTGTCTAGCCCCTATTATTCATAGACCTCGGTGGAGGGTTTTTTGTTTGTTTGTTTTTTTCTTAATTGACTCTCTATAGTGACCCACTATGGTTAATAATAACATGCTCAGTCATGAGTGGGATCAAACCTTTTCTTCACTTTAGCATTTAATATTCCCAACAATATAATGTGATACCTTAATTAAAACACAGCTACTAAAACACGATTTTCTTAATGCAAACATCAGTAACTCAAAATTAGCAACCAAAGGGTTCAGTCTGCAGTTCACACTGCTGTGAAGCTACAGCTCTTTAGTCTCTGTCATTCTTCTGTTCTTGCAGACAAAACAAAGCAAAACAAAACATCCACCCTTCTTTTACAGGCGGGGTGAATTGTCTGTGGACATTCAATAATCCTAAAGTCAGCACCGTTTTTGTCTCAGTATCAAGTCAGTTAAACTTTTAGTCGTCAGTCACATGCATACATCCACACACATTCATACCAGAAGTTGCTGATAATGGAGTCTCACGCGCAGCCTATTCAAGGCTCCATCACCAGCAAGATGACGTCATCATTTTAAAGGAAACAGCTCCTTGTTTGTTTTTCCTTCTTTGGACTGGATTGACTCGCTGCAATCCTTTTAGGCTTCAGGATCAGTGTCCCATATAAGTGAATTTTCTCCCAAGCTCATTATAATCATGGAGAAAAAATACTTTGCGACTGTTTTCAATAAGAATATTTTATAGCGCTTTAAAGTTCAATCTCTCAGACCTGGATTAAGGAGCCGATTTGTTAAATCAGGAACTCACAAAATACCAAAATATCACCACCGGTGGATCACACCTCTCTGATGTTCTTATCTCAGTGCACTGTAACAAAAGCAAAAACAAACGTAAACAATAAAACACTCATATAATAACAGATACTGGGGCCCATTGCAAACATGTCCAAAGTTCAAACCATCTTTCTCTCTCTTAGAGAAAGAGAACAATCCAAACCTCACTGATAGAATCAACCTAGTGTCAAACAAAACCCAAAGATCAACCAAAACTTCACACACTATATTGTGTAGGCCTACAGGCACCGTAACTCCTTTTTTTTTCACTGACAAAGACATGTTGGATTGACTTGATTCAATAGTAGACACTGGTTACACACAAATGTTTTGCTTTGGCGGAAACTTAAACAACTGAGTCAAATCAACACAACCTTTTGATATTCTCTCCGAAATAAAACTCACACCATTCACTCATCATTTTCACTCTGTGCCACTGCTCCTTATCAGGGTGTGTGAAGCACAGTACACAATTCAGTGGAGGCCTCAAGCCATAAACAGACATCACGCACAGACATTGTTTTCACAACCAAACTACTTTAAACCTTGTCCCCTAAATCTACACAGATGCCCTCTGTGTGGCACGAAATGCATTTAACCCATAAACAATCAATGGCTTCTTATTGTTGTACCCGACTCCATATTTGGATGTTCGTGTGCAGCATTTGTTAGTATAGCATTCTTCATTGCATCAGCGTGTGTGTGTGTCACTCTTTATTGCACAAGCTTGTAGATGTGTGTGTGTGTGGATCACTTCTCAGTGAAGTGAATCAGCATTTTGATTTTTTGCGGGTGTGTGTGTCATTTCTCACTCAATCAACGAGTGCATATGTTCGTATGTGTTTCTCTTCATTCTGAGTCAATGCATGTAGATGTGTGTGTTTGTGTGGGTGTCTGTGTTCATCACTTTCCTGTTCTGGTGTTCTGGGTAAACCACGGCCTGAAGCGTGCCCTGGGGTCCTGCCCTCCTCCTTTTCAGTCCGTTTGCATCTGTTGGTGCTGCTGCTCAAAGTTCTGTCCATACTGGTTCTGGCCCCAATTAGGGCAGTGCTTTTCTCCAGTATCCTGCATCTTCTCCTTATTCCACTCCTCCTTAGCTTGACCCTTTTGCTTCTGTAGCTCCTTCAGGGTTTTGATACGCAGCTCAATCGTCTGGATGTCAGTGTCAAGCTCCAGTCTACGCTGCTGCTCCAGCTCTTCCTCTGTTTCTCCCAGCCAAGTCAAGATTTTGTTCAGGTCAAAGTTCAGCTGCTGCCACTGCTGCTCGTTCTGCTTTGTTGTCATCTCCTTGCTGAGGTCCTGAGCCTGCAGAAGCTCCCAGTGCTCCATCACTCCTGAAGTCTGGGGGTCTGAGCTGCTGGGATCTGCCAGTCCAGACACCGTATCCTCTTCCTCCTCACCGTGTCAATACCTCCACGACACTCGCCCCTCAGTCGCAGATATCACATGTATGAGGAGTCCGTTTCTATGCCTGTACAATTGCAGCTGCTGTCCATTTGTTGCAGGCAGAAACGGCTGACATCCAGAGGGTGTAAATGAGAGTCTGCAGCAGCAACTTCACCAGTGGAAGACCTCAGTGTTTGTTCTGTTAGCTTAACAAAGGCCTCAAGGACGTTTCTGGGATGCTCATCTGGCCCCGGCAAGCTCCGGCCTGACTTCACGTCCAGCGTCTGGGACTGCAAGTCTGATGGGTTCGATAATCAGCCAGCTCCTCTTGAGCCATGCTCAGTTTCTGCTCTGATGTCTTGAGTTCTTACTGAGGGGCAGAAACCTCACAATCTTTTCCGTCCACTTCAGATTGAAGTACATCGATGTTTTCCTTGCTTTGCTCCACGTCCTTTTGCGGCTCTGCTGTTCGGCTCTTCTCAGAGGTCAGCTCCTGGCCGAGCCCCGACACCTGTGCCTTCAGCTTATTTTCTCCTGGTGTTTTGTCCATTCTGAGGTGCCTCCTGACCTCAGTTACTCCTCCTGTCTCTGGCACGCCCTTCTTGCTGCCCGATGGTCATTGTTGGTCCGTCACTGTCCTGCACAGTTTTAATGCAGAGTGGTTAAGGTCAGCATGGTTTTGCTCGGCCTCACTTTTCATCTGGGCTTAATGGGCGTCTCGTCACAGCTCTGTCAGCTGAAGCTGTCTTTTTCCATATGGCAAGAGTGTGAAGAGTGTGTGAGAGGGGTGTGTCCGATCAGGCACAATGCTGGTGGCTTTGCGAGTGCCTCGTTTTCCAAATCCAGATGTTTATTTGTCACGTACACAGCAACAGAGAGAACAGTCTGTTGTTGGGATGGCTGAGGTCTTTCACGATCTTCCTGGTCTTGGTCCAGCACCGCCTGCTGTAGATTGAGTGCAGGTCAGGGTGCTCGGAGCGAATGGTGCGCTCAGCTGATTGCACAACCCTCTGTAGAGCTCGTCTGTCCGGCATGGTGCTGTTCCCGAACCAGACAGTGATATAGCTGCTCAGGATGTTCTCAATAATTCCTTTATATAAGGTGGTCAGAATCGGTGGTGGGAGCCGGGCCTTTCTCAGTCTTCTCAGAAAGAAAAGACGCTGACAGAAATCTCCCCGTGTAGTGAAACGGGCCTTGGATTACCGCTCTCCGTCTCCGCTGCATGAGATCATTTTCCTGCAGCACTGTTGACATTTTCAAGTTGTTGTTGTGGGTCCAGCTGCTTTAGCATTTGGTCAGGGTCACATCAAAGATGGTGGAGGAGAGAGCAAAGATGGTAGAGGGGAGAGCAGGAGTCCAGGGTCAGCTTCGGCTTCCCGGGCCGACAAAGCAGCCTGTAATCAAGCATAAAGAGAAAAAACAAAACAAAACAAAACAAAAACAAACGAACAGGAAAATGATGTTGTATTGGCTGTGTTATTCAGAGGGGGAGAAACAACGGGACCAGGCCCTGTGTCAGCCTTCTCTCCCCCTTTTTTTGTTTTTTCTCTCCATATAATCCACTCATGACCCACCAAGCTGACAGGACAACACAGGTACATGTTAAAATTCTTAAGATCATGTTTAAAGCACAAAAATGGAATTTTCTTTCATTCAGTAATCACTTGTATTAATCAATCAGAAGAAAACATGTCACAATTTGACTTTTATTAACCACTAAATTTGTCGTGTTATCACTGGTTGTGATTTTTTTTTTTTTTTTTTTTGAAGTTAAGTTGTTGTCCTGCAACCCAGAGGGTTTATTTGTTAGTAGTGGATAAACTTTATTATTTAACGGCGGGTGTATGTTAAGTTTCACTGCTTTACTTGCTGGAAAATCTTCACGTGTTCATGGGTGTAAGCTGTTTCTTCATTGCGTGTATGTGCGTTTGTAGATGGGCTAATTTAACGTTTTTTTCTCAAACGAGGCATTCCTCTTGCATGTGCCTCTCTCTCACATTTCTCTGCTTGTGTGTGTTTTTATTTCACCTTTTTGTTGTGATGCTCCAGGCGCCTTCCCAACCTCCACAAGTCTGTTGGCCGCAATTTTATGTGTTAAAACTTCTCTTAATTTCTCCTTTAATTCTCTGCTAGCTGCTGTCTTTTCCACAGCTGCTGATTCTTGCTGAGTTTGGTTTCCATTACTATAATTTTGCTTCGGCCGCTGTGCTTGTGGGGGCAGTTGGTCCAGCCCCGTAGCCACCTGTATCAACACACTGAGAGATTTATTTAATATCATTTTCATCACTGTTAAATAGACTAGCAGGCAAGACGCCCACCTTTGCACTGCAGACTACATGCCAGTCTCCCAACACACTCCTCTCTGAGTTTCAGCTTTAAAACCCAACCTCATTCACACCCTAGTCATTCAACACCTTATTTGTAGTATCATAATCAGCAAAATCAGCGTTTTACTTACAGGTATGTATCATTGTTTGCAAATCAAAATTATAAAACTCAAAAACACGCTAAACAGCAACAAAAGTCCTCTGTGCGCGTCACAGCTCATTTGCATGTTCACACACCGTCTAAAAATAGCTCGCAGCGCTGCGGCTGCACGTCACACACAGGGTCACACAAAGCTCAGACAAAACTCTTTTATTTTATATTACAAAGACGTCTTATATTTACAATCACTGACAGGCCTGACAGATTCAGCACCTAACAAATTTCGACAAATTTAAAATAACGGGTCTCACCGAAGAAAGTCCAACTTTTTTGTAGTCAATCAAACAGTATCTGTTACTTCTGGGAACAGTTTCTGACCTAACTTCTAAAGAGCGCCTATACAATTTCGACAAATTTAAAATAACGGGTCCAACCGAAGAAAGTCTCACTTTTTTGTAATCAATCAAACAGTATCTGTTACTTCTGGGAACAGTTTCTGACCTAACTTCTAAATCCCTAACTCAATTTAACTTTGTCCAAACAAGCACATGACACCGTTTTAAACGATGAGGAGACTCGGTAACTCCTAGCTTATTTCGGGATGCCCTGTACCCCACAGATAAGCCAAACTGAACTAACCCTGTTCGCCGACAGGTCAAGACCGCGCGTCCACGGCCAGGAGGGGGCGTAACCCCCGGGCTATGTGCTTCTTAGCAGACTTCTGGGCTGCCGTCCTATAATAATTTTCACCTAACCGATTTTGAGAAATTTTACCATAACGGGTCTCACCGAAGAAAGATAACTTTTTTACGACCAATTAAACAGTCTCTGTTACTTCTGGGAACAGTTTCTGTCCTAATTTCCCTACCAAACTACCTGAGCCTTCAGCTCAATATCCAGGGACTCAAACCCAACATTATTACGTTCATATTTACTTCAACTTCATTAAATACTCTTAAGCAACTTTAACTGCATAACACACGGTGATTCTCATCAAAATCAAAACAGACACTCTACCAGTAATTTCAGTGAGTAGACTTTAATTTAGTCATATCCAATTTGGCACACTTTGGAAATAATTCAACAGGTAGTGCCTTACCTTTAGATAAGCCGGCTTTTGTCCACTCACATCAGACCACTGGCTCGTGCCTGTCCGTTCGACAACCTCGGACCGTCCAAACTTTTAAATTCCACCCCAATACCACAGGACGAGCCCCCAAGCTGTTAAGGTTCAAAATATTGGGGATGGAGACAAGAGAAAAACCACAATAACAACACTGGTCCGGCCGGGTTGAGTCAAACGATGATTTTAATGAACACACGCGTGGGAGATGGACACTGATGCAGACAGCCTCAAAATCTCAAAATGGTGGAGCATTGCTCAAACTTTTATAGCCTCTGGTGCCCCCACCTTATCATACAAAGCCTAAACATTCACATGCTTTCTCTCACACAGCGCCTAAGCTACGACCTTGGCTCCCTGTTTATCTGCTCCTGCTGAAATGGGGCAGAAAACTCCAGCACACTCTGTTCTCTTCTACTCAGACAAATTAGATTTCTTATAACTCAGCAGTATAATGCATCATAAAACAATATCATTCATTCACAACAAGTCAGCAGTTTAATGTAATGCAAATCAGTTTAACTAATGTAATAGTTATCAGCTTCTTCTAATTCAGGAGAATAATGCAAACTAAAACTACATAATAATTCACAATCTTTAATTAGGGGTATAACATGGCATAAAATAATATTATAATCTAACAAGAGCAATTTGGATTGTAATGATTTTAATAACTACAGACCTGTATCCAACTCACCATTTTTAAATAAAATCTTAGAAAAACTTGTTTTTACTCAGATTAATGATTTTCTCAATGATAGACAGATCCTGGAGATATTCCAGTCTGGATTTAGGGTGAACCACAGCACAGAGACGGCTCTCCTAAAGGTTTTAAATGATCTTAGATGTAACTGGGACGCCCAAAAGCTCTCAGTGCTGGTGCTACTGGATCTAAGCGCAGCCTTTGATACAGTAGACCACGCTATTCTTTTAAACAGACTAAAACACATGGTGGGCCTCTCTGGTGCTGTACACAACTGGTTCACTTCCTATCTCTCTGACAGAACTTTTATGGTGAGTATGGATACATGCTCCTCTAAGATCCATAAAATGACATGTGGTGTGCCTCAAGGGTCGGTTCTAGGCCCTGTACTTTTTAATTTGTATATGCTCCCTCTCAGCGGTGTCATCAGGAGGCATGGAGTGAACGTCCACAGTTACGCTGATGACACGCAGCTGTACATCTCCGTGTCTCCTGATGACACCAGACCAATGGATGCCCTTTTTAACTGTGTCTTGGATATAAGATCTTGGATGGCAGAAAACTTTTTACAGCTTAACCAGGACAAAACTGAAGTTTTAATCGTCGGTCCTGAGGCTCAGAGAGAGAAACTCTTGTCTAAATTAGAGGCATTTTCACTATGTCCTTCACTACAAGTGAAAAACCTGGGTGTTATTTTTGACTCTGAGCTTGGTTTTATCCCACATGTTAAACATGTAACTAAAATTGGATTTTATCATCTAAAAAATATAGCCAGAGTCGCCCTATTCTCTCTCGGGCCAACACGGAGATGCTGATGCATGCTTTTATTACCAGTCGCATTGATTACTGTAATGCCCTGCTCTCTGGTCTTCCTAAGAAGAATATTTCAACTTTACAACTCTTGCAAAACTCGGCAGCTCGTGTGCTGACGAAGACCAGAGGGCGGGCCCACATTACACCGGTTTTAGAATCGCTGCACTGGCTCCCCGTGTGTTTCAGGATCGATTTTAAAGTTCTTTTATTGGTTTTTAAATGTCTTAATGGTCTTGGGCCTTCTTATCTCTCAGATCTGCTTTTACCATACGAACCCTCGCGGACCCTGAGGTCCTCTGGTGCTGGCCTTTTGATTGTCCCTAAAGTCAGGACACATACTCACGGAGAGGCAGCTTTTCAGTGGTATGGTCCTCGTCTGTGGAACAGCCTGCCGGAGGAGCTCAGGGCCGCAGAGAACGTACATGTTTTTAAGAACAGGCTCAAGACCCACCTTTTTAATTTAGCTTTTACTTAGCGTTTATTTATTTTATGCTTATTCTATCCTGTTATTCTATTTATATTATTAATTTAGGTTTTACCTAATATTTATTGATTTTATTCTTATTCATTTTTTAATCTTCTTACTCTATTTATATTTATATTTATATTGTATCCTGTTCTTATTTATTTTATCGTTTTACCCTGTATATATCCTATTGTGTCATATCTCGAGTGTTTCCTCGGAGGGGGCTCTCTGCACCGGGGCTGTGATCGACCGTGGCTGCTGGGTCTCTGGGGGTCCTCTCAGGCTGGCTGGGGGGCTCCTTTGCCTCCCTCCTGCTGTGTGCCCAGCCTGGAGGCTGCGGTCTGTGACCGGCTCCCGGTGCAGACGGCTCCCTGTAGTGTTTCCTCACTTGGCTCATGCGAACCCAGCCCAATTTTACTCTTTAAGTGTGCATGTGTGTGTGTGTGTGTGTGTGGGGGGGGGGGGGGAATATGTGTCATTTATGTTAATGAGAGTGTGGGGAGTGAGTTGGAGGGTGGGGTGGGCTGCTTTTAACTATGTAAAGCACTTTGGGCTACATTTTTTTGTATGAAAAGTGCTTTATAAATAAAGACTGATTGATTGATTGACCTTTATTATAATTATGAATTTATTTTATTTTCAGTTGCTACAAACGGGACAGACATGACTGGGGGATAGGACAGGGAGAAAGAATGAAAGAAAGAGAGGGAGAGAAAGAAAACCAGAGGGGAGAAGAGACGGTGAGAAGGGGGGGAAGAAAGAAAAAAAAAAGAAAAGAAAAGAAAAAAAAAACAAACACCTGGGTCACCTGTATGGAGAACAAAAACAGAAGAGAAAGCAAACAACAAAGAGCAACATAATAAAAAAAACGGCACCATCACAATAAACTAGCTAGCAGTAGATATCAGTAGATACTAAATAATAAACGATATTGTGCAGCACGCAAGATAGACAGCGCACAATGTGCTTTGAGGCAGCAGCCAAGAAAGCTGTAGTCCGCGTCTGTGAACACCCGTGTGTACACCTGTGTGCATACCTGTGTGGATCAGCATGCTTGCATTCCAAAGGTTTCTCCATGTAACGATCTGCTAGGGAGTGTGGGGGGGCCACAGCCATGGTACCAAACGGAGAGAGCATATAACCCCAGTTTTAGCTTCATTACACTGGCTTCCTGTCTCCTACAGGATCCAATTTAAACTTTTACTTTTTGTTTTTAAGTCACTTAATGCCCGAGCCCCTCCTTACCTGTCTGAGCTCCTCTCTGTTTGTGCTCCAGGAAAAACCACGAGGTCTACCTCAAAACTAATGCTGTCCATCCCACGGACTAATCTCAAATCCTGTGGTGATAGATCCTTCTCTGTGGCAGGTCCCAGACTTTGGAATAGTCTCCCCTTAAATATTAGATCTGCACAAACACTTGAGCAATTTAAATCTTTACTAAAGACACATTTCTATGCCCTGGCTTTTAACACACTATGACCCAGGCATTCTGGTCTTATTTGAATTAGTTTAGTTATTGTTTTAATTCTTTTATTGTCCTATTATTGTTTTTTATTGTTATTATTGTATTACATTGTTGCTTTTTAATACCATTTTTATATTGTTAAGCACTTTGTGCAGCATCGGCTGTTTGAAATGTGCTGTAGAAATAAATTTGACCTTGACCTCGCACCTCAGTGACACACCTGTACCTTAAGCCCCTGCATGTGTGATGGGGATGGAAGGATTTGGGAGGAGGGCAAAACATAAAAAAAAAAAATCCCCACTGAATCCGGTTGTTAAGTGATGACGTGACGAATCCTACTTCCGGGTCTAAAGTAGTCTGTGTTTAATATGGCTTTTGTGTTGTTAACATGTTTAATGTTATGTATTTTCTTCTATTTGATCTCAAAAAGCTCCTAAAACAGTCAGTGATCACTGTTGACCTCCCTCGGCTTTTATTACCGCTAATCATTTATTTAAGCTCAGTTTTTAAAACCTTAGGATGTAACTACAGCCCAGCCCATGCAGCAGTATATGAATGACTAACCTCGTATTGTGGATGGATTATCTCAGTTGTTCTCCTGGCTGAAGTTTGGTCCTTTTACAGCATCCTGCCATGCGATTACATTTGTTTCTGACCACCGAGAAAACTCACGGTAACTTTTATCGAGTGGAAAAAAAGTTAGCTTGTTTATATTATGCTAACATAGCTGTGTCGCTAGCGGTCACGTAGCACATCATTATATACCAGCTAGCCCAACTTCAGTAACCCTACAAACGTCACTGCTGTTTAGTTTTCTGTCTTCATTTATGCTGGAAGTGATAGCAGAGCTGTACGTTTGAATTTGTTTCCAAAACCCGCAGTCAGGACATGCTATATTGTATTTAGATAGAAGCTAGCGAGCTAACTCCCTGCTAACTTCTAACTGCGTTAAATGTCATAAATTCCGTTTTCATGGATGCCTGGATGTTAAACTCAATTGTTACACCTGGTAGAGCAGAACGCTGATCATTTTATTAAAGATGAAAGACTTTAGACAGTTTTTCAACTCTCAGTAATGCCACAGTGATCGTTTGATATATGGACCTGCAGCGGAGTTTAGACCCAGACACGGCTAGTGACGTCAGACTGAACAACCGGATTGCACTGCACTGAGAGAGAGAGAGAGAGAGGGGGGGGGGGGAGTTATCCCCCATTGGACTGGCATGGTTTAGCTGGCCTAGAATCTTTAGGTGCCAACAGAGCTGAGAATAGCAGAATGAGGAAAACAGTGCGAGCCCATCAGAGTGTAGTATACAACCAAGCATGCTTGCCATGAGGACATGATGAGGATCAGACCACAGGTCAGTTTCTTTCTTTCTTTAAGCCTCTTTTACATGTTTTAGTGAGCTTTAGCACTAGTAATGCTCAGGCATGACATATAGCAGATATGCTCTATCACGGGATGTTGCAAAAGTATCAGAGCCTTGGGATGCTAATTACTATAGGGCAGCAGGAAAAGACTGCAAAGAGTTGTTCTTCCTATACTGTTCAGCCACCAGGAGAGATACTGCTGTAGTTATTACAAAGCCACCCACATGTAACCCCCAGCACTATAAATATGGCTGATACATAACATATTCTGGTGTACTGTCACTGCACAGTCATTGTATATGCATAACTTTAACACTGTAGTCATTACATAACTTGTACATTTTGATTTTAGTGCTTATCCTTGTTCAGGTGAATGAAAATATAAATAAGATGTTTTAATGGCTGATAACTTTTCAATCATTGCTTAAAATTAAACCAATATTTACAGTTAACTTATTTTTAAGAAGTTAAAACTGTGAAGTTTGGGAACCAGCAGATGAATCTGTATTCTGAGTTTCTGTCTCAGTGTGTTTAATCTGCTTATTATGAAACTATCACAATAAAGAAAAAATAAAATATATAATCCAAATCAAGGTTTACAGCAAATGTGGTGAACTGTTATTTCTGCAGGTTGGGGTGGGAGACTTGCCCTGGTCCATATCTTCCAGCTGGTGTACTTATCCATCTTTAATGAGTAATTAAACATAATTGGAAATGTGCCTCCTGCTACCCTTACCTGACCCCCACACTTTTTTTAATCAATAACTATGGAGCCAGCAATACCGTCTATAGAAGTTACTGGTAATCATCTTTGCTCCAGCTGTTTCTCATGCCAGGAAAAGGAACAGGAATTACAGGGAGTGCAGAATTATTAGGCAAGTTGTATTTTTGAGGAATAATGTTATTATTGAACAACAACCATGTTCTCAATGAACCCAAAAAACTCATTAATATCAAAGCTGAATGTTTTTGGAAGTAGTTTTTAGTTTGTTTTTAGTTTTAGCTATTTTAGGGGGATATCTGTGTGTGCAGGTGACTATTACTGTGCATAATTATTAGGCAACTTAACAAAAAACAAATATATACCCATTTCAATTATTTATTTTTACCAGTGACACCAATATAACATCTCCACATTCACAAATATACATTTCTGACATTCAAAAACAAAACAAAAACAAATCAGCGACCAATATAGCCACCTTTCTTTGCAAGGACACTCAAAAGCCTGCCATCCATGGATTCTGTCAGTGTTTTGATCTGTTCACCATCAACATTGCGTGCAGCAGCAACCACAGCCTCCCAGACACTGTTCAGAGAGGTGTACTGTTTTCCCTCCTTGTAAATCTCACATTTGATGATGGACCACAGGTTCTCAATGGGGTTCAGATCAGGTGAACAAGGAGGCCATGTCATTAGTTTTTCTTCTTTTATACCCTTTCTTGCCAGCCACGCTGTGGAGTACTTGGACGCGTGTGATGGAGCATTGTCCTGCATGAAAATCATGTTTTTCTTGAAGGATGCAGACTTCTTCCTGTACCACTGCTTGAAGAAGGTGTCTTCCAGAAACTGGCAGTAGGACTGGGAGTTGAGCTTGACTCCATCCTCAACCCGAAAAGGCCCCACAAGCTCATCTTTGATGATACCAGCCCAAACCAGTACTCCACCTCCACCTTGCTGGCGTCTGAGTCGGACTGGAGCTCTCTGCCCTTTACCAATCCAGCCACGGGCCCATCCATCTGGCCCATCAAGACTCACTCTCATTTCATCAGTCCATAAAACCTTAGAAAAACCAGTCTTGAGATATTTCTTGGCCCAGTCTTGACGTTTCAGCTTGTGTGTCTTGTTCAGTGGTGGTCGTCTTTCAGCCTTTCTTACCTTGGCCATGTCTCTGAGTATTGCACACCTTGTGCTTTTGGGCACTCCAGTGATGTTGCAGCTCTGAAATATGGCCAAACTGGTGGCAAGTGGCATCTTGGCAGCTGCACGCTTGACTTTTCTCAGTTCATGGGCAGTTATTTTGCGCCTTGGTTTTTCCACACGCTTCTTGCGACCCTGTTGACTATTTTGAATGAAACGCTTGATTGTTCGATGATCACGCTTCAGAAGCTTTGCAATTTTGAGACTGCTGCATCCCTCTGCAAGATATCTCACTATTTTTGACTTTTCTGAGCCTGCCAAGTCCTTCTTTTGACCCATTTTGCCAAAGGAAAGGACGTTGCCTAATAATTATGCACACCTGATATAGGGTGTTGATGTCATTAGACCACACCCCTTCTCATTACAGAGATGCACATCACCTAATATGCTTAATTGGTAGTAGGCTTTAGAGCCTACACAGCTTGGAGTAAGACAACATGCATGAAGAGGATGATGTGGACAAAATACTCATTTGCCTAATAATTCTGCACTCCCTGTATTTATGACGTCTCAGTAATTTCCACACTTTGCAGAAGTGACCGCTGGGCCATTCCTGCCTTAGAGGATTAACACTCATACATAAGCATCATTGTCCAATTGTCCAAAGACTCGCCTGTAGGTTAAGTGGTGATTCTGAGCTGCCTGTGGATGCCGGGTTGTAACGCACTGTATGAATACTTGGATAAAAGGTGCTATAAAATGCCAGTCCGTTTCCACTTTCGATTTCACCATGTGCTTAAAATGCAGTGCAGAAATGTATTTAGATTAGTTTATTTATCATATTTGTAAATGATTTATTTTCCTGATCAGTGACTTCTCTGCACTCCAGCTCTCTCTCCTCATGAAAAGCTAAGCGTGGGTGATGGGATTGATCACCTGTTACAGCACTGACAGCAGGCTGTGTCCCACGGCCATAGCATGGCCCGAGGGCTGCGTGTCCCACATATTACACAACATTACGGCCCAGTGCTGAGAGAAAGGATCCTTCATATTCATTCAAGCGCGCTGCAGAAAATAGGTTTTTAGAACATGTGACGTCATGTGCGTCGATCAGGTTTGATTTTTTTCCGAAGATCGTGTGTTGAGAAGATGGATTTTCACGTGTGATTCAAAGGTTAGTGTTGATACAGCAGAAGCAAAGGCGTAGATCATGTTAGGCATGTGCTTAGCGAGTTTCCTCCACATGTTTTAAACATTCTGCAGTTTCAAAATGCAACACATCTGTGTTTTCAGCTATTTTATTTTTAATAATAGGCTACTGTATTCATCTTAACTGAGATCTAAAGCGGAAAATTTGAAGGAAATGTAACATTTTTTAGGCTAATTTCAGCCATTATATCAACAACTTCTACATTTGGAATATAAACAGTTTGTCAGACTTTCTGGGAAATAAAAATGTCCCGAAATCAGACTCTTTCCAACCTGCCTGTCTGCAGTGCACATACCGGAGGAGAAGATGCACACCGCTATATTTAAAAAAACAAACAAACAAAAACAACAACAAAAAACATATTTTGGAAGTAAAAAAAAGATCAGTTGCTGAGCAAAGTGGCACTACCTGATTTTGTTATAGTATTTTTTCTTAATATGTCAAAATATGTGTAGTTATTACAGAAGAAGTGTCAATTAACCTGTAGAGCTGAAGTCAGAAACACTGCAGGCCTGGTGGCCAGAATCAGCCCGTCAAAGACCCCAGTCTGGCCCACTGGACAGCTTCAGAAAATGTGAGCTTTTAACTGTTTTACAGCTTTTCCCATTGATAAACACCTCTCCCATTCCAGTTTATATCACACAAAAATAATTAACTAAGAGATAAATGACAGAAAAATTCCTGTTTTTCTGTTTTTAGCTACTACTTTTTTTATTTTTCTTGTACAGCGAGTCCCCAGTTATAAGAAAAACATTTTAAAAATGACATTTTCTGTGAATTAATGAAAACATTATATTTATGATTACAGGATAGTCTGGCCAATGAATTGTCCCACATAGGATCAAAGTCAGCTGTATGTGGCCTACGATGTAAAATAAATTTCACATCCCTCCTCTAACACTCGTGACTGGCTCAAAAAGTGAGTCTGTCCCCCCCAAAACGTCCATGTAACACAAGCAGTACATTTAAAAAAGCATGTTTACAGTATGGCATGACCGTTTTTGCACTGTTGTCACCCTTTAGAGCACAGGTATCGAAATCCAGGCCTCAGGGGCCGCTGTCTCGCTTGTTTTCTAACTAACCTGCCTTTGTAGCTTTTTGGCAAAGCACACCTGATCCAGGTAATCAGCAGAAGGTATGGCAGGGATAACTCAAAAACAAGGAGGATGCTGGCCCTCGAGGACTGGAGTTTGACACCCCCGTTTTAGAGCATCGAACTGTTTAACTGCAAGATGTTTGTGCTTCAGTGTTGGTGAGTGAAAGTATAGTAATTAGAAGATAAGTGTGTATTTGTGATACATACATAGTCTTTGGAAACATTTTTGCTGTTTAGCTGATAACTTAGAAATTTATGGAATGTCGTCAGTTCTGTCAGGCAAAAACAGAAACAAAGTGGCAGCTCAAGTTTGCTGTTATGTTTCATAGGTCAATAATCGACATGTACTCCACGAAAAACTATTCACAAGTGGGTCTGTGACTCTAAAACAGTCACATAACATGGAAAGTACAGTACATTTTCCTGGCTAAATGGGTGCATAGTGGGACATCTTTTTCTTCTTCATTTTCCTGTGCTATATATATATATATATATATATATATATATATATATATATATATATATATATATAGCAACTGTGCTGCATTTACTGAATAAAAAAAAGCCGAAACAAACAAAAAGCAGTACTTTGAGATTATTTTGAAAAGCCCGACAGGAACCATCGACGCTTATTCCGGCGAATACAACCAGGCTCACCTGCTGCAGCAGAGCTGGAGGACAGCGAGTGGGTGAGCGTCTCTGAGGTACCTGCGGAGGACCAGCGTGACCGAAGGGCTCATCTCTCAGTATCACACACGTTTCCACGATGAATGGTCTGAGTGTCGCCACAGCGGTCCAACACTTCTGGAGGAGACGGTGTCTGGAGTCGTGCGCTAGCACGGCTTTTTAAAGCCTACCAGCCACCATATTTTCAGGGGCGACGGACCCCATCAGGAAGCACCGACACTTCCAGCTCACCTTGCCCGGCGATGGAGGTCCGCCGTTAGAGGCTTGGGAGCTAGGGAGGGTCGAGGGGGAGGGGGGGGTCGGCCGCAGTTTCGGCAAAATTACGACGGGAATCAGGTACAGCTCCCTGTCTCCCGGCAACGGGAGAGACCAGCGGGCGCTCGTGATGTCTCGTGCCAAGGAGCGACTGAAAGGCGGGAAGGAGACCAAGGACAGCGTCACCCTGCTGCCCTGCTTCTATTTCGTAGAGGTGAACATCTGTCCGTCTATTACGATGTAAACGCTCTCAGCGATGGGTCTGTGCTGCTCTGGTGGGGACGGTGGAGGGAGGGAGGGAGGGGGCAGCTGGTGCAGGTGCTCCTCGCCGATGCTCGTCACTGTCCTGGGAGCCAAACACACTCACAGAGAAATCACCTGTTAAATTGTTGTGGATACACACTGAGGATGCTTTTTGCTCTAGGTTGGCCAGGCAGGCTGTAATGGTATAGCAGTGATGTTTACCTGATGTTTCAGAGGCCAGTGACTCTGCATCCTGTTACGATTCCTTTTGCATACAGCAGATTTGTTGGGGACAAAGATTTGAGATCAAACATCGTCAGTGTGCAGATATCGTTCATGGCTCACAGTCGATCAGAGCCAGCAGACAGAAAGGAGTGAGGAGAGTCCAGATTTAACGCTGCACTACTGCAGCTTACTTTCATTGTGTTTTGAATAATCAGGATTAGCACATTAGCAGCCACAGGTTCGGGCTTTAGTCTGTTCCCGACAGATCAGTGCGAGGCTTGGACTTGCACAGTCATTTCTCTCCTCTTCTGGGCTAAATCCTACTGCCATCATGCTGCATTTCGTTTATACGCCCACAGACTGTGAAGCAGCCTTCTTCCCGTAGGCTCCACAATCTGCAGCGTTCTTCTAGCAGCATTAAAAAGAAGACATCTCTGTTTTTAATAATAATAGCAGTAATATTGGTTTTGGCCCATTAAGGCTGCCTTTGTTTTGATCTGTATTTCTAGTAGAGATGGACCGATCCGATATTACGTATCGGTATCGGTCCGATACTGACCTAAATTACTGGATCGGATATCGGAGAAAAATAAAAAATGTAATCCGATCCATTAAATATCACGAAGCACGTCGGAGCAGTATGCATCACGTGATAGAGCAGCTGTGGCATGCGGGACCTGTCGGTGGTCTGGATAGCATGTGGAGCTTCGCTAGCAACCCGGCATTTCATCTCCGACAAAGTTATCCCCGAGAGACGTAAAGCAAGTGTGTAAGTCCATCTCTGAATGTTTGTAAAGCATTCCTGCGTTAAGCTTACCAAGCGATATATGGAGCGACTGCCTCTCGCTCTCCGGCTGCTACTTCAATCATGAAACTGCTTAATGATCAGCTGATCGGCTTTTCTGTCGCGAGTCCGTGTCTCTAGTTTGCTTTTGGCCCACTTTGCACCAGAAAGAGGAAACCAGCGGCTGAACAACAGCAGCACGTTTAAGCTTGATCAGCTGTTGTTAGAATGTATTTAATATTACTTTCTACTCGAGGATCTTTTTCTACGTAGCTGACGCTGGTAACTGTGCAGGGGCGGATCTAGCAAAGTTTAGCCAGGGGGGCCGATAGGGCATTAACAGGGAAAAGGGGGCACAAAGACATACTTTTCTTTCTTATTCTCATTTAAAATGTCGAGCTTTTAATAAATAATTATCCGAATCTTACACCCAAAGTTTTAATTTGATGTAAAATGAATAGAAGTCAATTACTGTATATAGTGACTATTAAGTCTAATATATATACCCTAGTAAGCTATAGTACTTTTTCCTTTGGGAAGGTACCATCTGTGCAGTCTGCAATTTTGTTGAAGAAAGATGTTGAATCTATTTAATATTTCTTGAAAAATAATTGATTTCTGTGCTTTTTTTTTCACACTGCATCAAATTAAGAATCAGAATCAGAAAGGGTTTTATTGCCAAATGTTGAGCAGGTTTACAACATTAGGAAATTGCTGCGGTGCTTCAGTGCAAACATACTGTCATAAAAATATAAAAATAAGAATAAGAATTAAAAGTGCTAAGTAGATAGATATATACATGATATATACATGAGTGCAGGTGGTGATCAGTGCCAAACATGGAATGATGCAGTGAACACAGCGTAGGGTCATGTGTTAGTGGTGGGAACAGTCATACGGTTATTGTTCATGTGTCCGACAGCAGAGGGGAAGAAACTGTTCTTATGGCGAGAGGTTCTGGTGCGAATGGACCGGAGCCTCCTGCCTGAGGGGAGCAGGTCAAACAGACTGTGTCCAGGGTGAGAAGGGTCAGCTGAGATCCGAGCTGCACGCCCCAGTGTCCTGGAGGTGTACAGGTCCTGCAGAGATGGGAGTCTGCAGCCAATCACCTTCTCAGCAGAGCGCACAACACGCTGCAGTCTCTGTTTGTCCCTGATAGTGGCTCCAGCGTACCACACGGTGATGGAGGAGGTGAGGATGGACTCGATGATTGCAGTGTAGAATTGCATCATCGTCCGTGTTGGCAGGTTGAATTTCTTCAGCTGCCTCAGGAAGTACATCCTCTGCTGGGCTTTCTTAATGACGGAGGTGATGGTGGGCTCCCACTTCAGGTCCTGGGTGATGGTGGTACCCAGGAAGCGGAACGAGTCCACAGAGGTGATGGGGGTGTCAGTCAGGATGATGGGGGGGAGTGGAGCTGTGTGCTTCCTGAAGTCCACAATAATCTCCACTGTCTTCTGGGCATTCAGCACCAGGTTGTTGTGGCTGCACCAAGACACCAGACGTTCAACCTCCCTCCTGTAGGCAGACTCATCCCCGTCCGAGATGAGTCCGATAACGGTGGTGTCATCTGCAAACTTGATTAGCTTGACAGACTGGTGGGTGGAGGTGCAGCAGTTGGTGTACAGGGAGAAGAGCAGAGGAGAAAGAACACAGCCCTGAGGGGAGCCGGTGCTGATGGTCCGGGAGTCCGAGACATTCTTTCCCAGCCTCACATGCTGCTTCCTGTCTGTCAGGAAGTCAGAGATCCACCGGCAGATGGGATCAGGCACATTCATCTGGGAAAGCTTGCCTCGGAGATGGTCTGGAAGGATGGTGTTGAAGGCAGAGCTGAAGTCCACAAACAGGATCCTGGCGTAGGTTCCTGGGGAGTCCAGATGCTGCAGGATGAAGTGTAGGGCCATGTTGATGGCGTCGTCTACAGACCTGTTGGCTCTATATGCAAACTGCAGGGGGTCCAGGAGGGGGGCCGTGAGGGTCTTGAGATGGGAGAGAACTAGGCGCTCAAATGACTTCATGACCACAGATGTCAGAGCCACGGGTCTGTAGTCATTTAGTCCAGTAAGGTTGATTACGTTGATTAAGCATCATGAGGTGGAGCGTGAGGGGTGGTTCCCTATTTTTTATTTATTTATTTTTGTTGTTGCTGGGAGTTGGAACCCTATTAGTTAGGTTGCTTAATATTTACGCTAAGTACTCTTTAAAATACCAGAATAGGGAGGATTGTGTAGGTTTAAGTTTATTAGATTGATCAGTATTGCTGAACTATGAAATTTTTTTTTTTTTTGCATACAGGTATAACAGAATAGCTTTAGTGTAGTTGTTGTTTTAAACTTGAGTATGAACTTATACAAAATGCAGCAAGATATTTAAAAAACAGTTTTGTTGATTAAAAAACACTATATCGGATTCATATCGGTATCGGCAGATATCCAAATTTATGATATCGGTATCGGTATCGGACATAAAAAAGTGGTATCGTGCCATCTCTAATTTCTAGTACTGACTGCAGAACATGATAATAATATTTCATCTGTTGCTTTATACTGTCAGGTTAGTGCGTGCAAAGATGATTTGTTAGTCTAACTTTACACTGAATTAAACATCAGCCTAACTTCTGCCTGCTTGTCACCATATCTAAGGTGTTTACGTCTTAAATCTGCGCCAGCAGTGCTTTTGTTCCCCAGTCACAATTGTGCTGCACCAGGAAAATGACATTTTCCTCAAGATTTGGACGACAATGTGAACATGTTGGGCGTAGACTGGGCTGTGTTGCTGCTCAGACTCTACGTACACACCAGCAATGGAGTTTAGTAGGAAGTAAAGATTTTACTTTACTTAGACATGCAACCTACTGAGACTGTAAACACCTAAGAAACCATCTGACTGTACACAATAAGATGCTTTCCATGATGAATCAGCATCTGATGGGCTGAGGTGCAGTCCAAACCCTGACAGAGCCTGTACTGTGTTCTAAGGATGCTGTTGACACTGACTGTTGTGCCTTGCTCCTGACGTCCTCTGCACATACTGATGGTTTGACCCAACGTTTAGCATTCCTCTCTCTGTAGGATCCCTCCCTGCTGATTGTCAGGCCAGTTCTCGTGTCTTTTCTCTCCGTTTCTCTTTGTAAAGGCTGGCTTGTTCCAGGTGCATCTCTCAGGTCAAGATGTAGGTCTTTGCTGGATTTTTCCCTCATTTCTTAATGTTGTGAATTTTGGATACCGTTCATCTCCTGTCGACAGATTGCCACTTGTGCTTTTTTCCTTCACCTTTTTAAGGACACTGTGCACACCATATGGCAATATGTCAAGTTTTCAGACATCAGGGAAGGTTAAACACCGAGCAGAACCAGCATGCTGTTGGTGCAGAAATATTCCACCAGCAATGTCGGTCAAATTGTGTTTTCTCGTGTGTTTTTGAGACATGCCTGCAAATAACAGACAACCAAATATAAATGATCTTTGTTATTTGCAGGCACAACACTGGTTCATCCTGTGAATTTGGTGCATGGTGTTTATGCATGAATAATAGTTATGTCAGTTACATGACTTAACAAACAAAAATCATTGCTCTGAAAATGTTCAGGTACAAGGACTGGACTGAAAATGAACGACAAAGTGACAAATGTCCCAAGAGAATTTTTGACAAACCTTCTGCAAACTGCTGCTGAAGATCGCTGATGTATTTGACCACACAGCGTCATATATGAGTAGAATTATTTCTTAAAATCTGCAGTAGCCAAACATAAAGAACCTGAAATAAATAAAAGCACAGAAAAGGCCAAACATACTTCATCGTGTCAGCTGATTTCCTGTTTTCACATTTCTTCTCACTGCTGCTAATTTCGCCAAATTGTTGCTAGATTTAGACATTTTTCAAGTTCCCTTTAGCAGAAATCTGGTGACAGGATCCTACTGCTTCACAACGATGATGAATGTGAAAAACAAGGTTTCAGACAGTGACAGAGAGCAGCAGTGTGAAAGGAGACAGTAAGAGCTTTTCTGCTGCTTGTGAATTTCTATCTGAGTGATCTACTTTTAACTAGCTGAAATGTCAACGTTGTCTTGAACTCACGTTAATGGTGATTTTGCTGTGTTTATCAAATTAGACGTGTCATTGTTCGCCACCCCAACCCTCCACTTGCTGGGGGAAGCTTTGATTATTTGTTGCTGATTACTCCGAAACCCCCAAAGGTCAAAAAATCAGTCTTCAGGACAACCCAGGAGTGTACACGCTGTCCTGTTGTGTACTGTGCACAGGCGTTTGCCACTGGAAGTAAAATCTCAGTTTGTTTTTTCTAATTACTGACTGATTAATTAATGACAAGTAGACAAAGAGCCAAGAAAAGAACATGTGTGAGTCTGTAAAAGCATTTCTGTGAGTTTGATTAATGATGCTGTTCAGAAAACCTCTGACTCTGCCATCACCTCCTGTAGGCCACTTGTTCTTGTACCACAGGTTGTAACATGACGTGGCACAGAGTAAGACCTTTTGGCAGTACCAGCGGCATGTGGAGTATATGCATGTGCACGTATGTGTGCAAGCATTAGCAGACAACCCTATTTCCTCCTTAAATGTTAACGTCTGGCTCCGAACACACCAAAACAACCACATGGCAGGCACCAATGTGTCGTCCAAACCAGTGGGGCATGTTCCTTAGAGTGTGTGGCAGAAACAGGAGTCCAGAGAAAGGATGGGAGGTAAAACCACGCCTGGCTGCTTGGTCAAGTGTCTGACAGCACAGCGAGTCTTTGAACGCTCTAATTTTCTCTTCATGGTCCCTTCACTTACTGTCATGTTTGAAGTTGGACGTTGGATACGTGGATATTTCTGGCCCTGAGACATAATCGTTCCAGTGGTCAGGCCCAGCTAAATCTAAAGTAGAGCTGGGCGATAGAACGATAACGATATGTATGTAACTTTTTCTCGATAGAAAAATTAAGCTATCGCGATAGACCTCGCCGCTCTTGTCCTCTTTAAAAAAAAAAAAAAGAACAGCCAATCCAAATTAAGTAGCGCAGAGCCGAACCAATCACAGCTGCAGCGTCACGTCACGTGACTTGTTACGTACAGCACAAGTGCCAAGCCGTACATGTTTGGGAAGCAGCCAGCCACCGTACCGCCCGGGTAATGGAGGAAATGAGTGTGCCGACTAGAAAAATCAACCGAGCGTGACCGAAGAGAAAACAGATGTTGGTTCCAATGCCGGAGAGATTGTCGAACAGAAGAGCCAAAGAAGTTCCGTAGTGTGAAGGTATTTCGGCTATTTCAAGTCTGACAAAAAACAGAGTAGCGTCCACTGTAAATGTGCCGAAAGCAAGTCTGGAAATATAATAAACTGGTGCATGCTCAGGCTACGTCCACACGTACCCGGGTATTTTTGAAAACACAGATTTTTCTATGCGTTTGCACCTTTCGTCCACACATAAACGGTGTTTTTGGTCACTGAAAACGAAGATTTTTAAAAACTCCGGCCAGGGTGGATATTTTTGAAAACTCCGTTTTTGCATTTATGTGTGGACTAGAAAAACGGAGAAAACGCGGCGTCAAAGGTGTGCTCATTTTTTGACGTCACACTGTGCGCCACGTTATTGTTTCGGTGAAATGAATTTCTACAATACTGTTAATTCTACTCTCTGCAGTGTTTAAATGCTTACATATACACACAGTTACTGTCCCTCCACACATACGACTCTGTTCTGCTTCTATGCCCCAGCTTTGTTTACTTTTCCCACCGAGGCTTCTAGACTTCTGATTGGCCAACATTTCTGCACGGTTAGGAATCTAGCGCCACCTGCTGCTTTGGCATGTTCATAGCAGCGTTTTCCTTCATTTCTGCCTTTATGTGTGGACGGGATTATTTTTTAAAACGAAAACGGAAAATCTCTGTTTTCAAAAATACCCGTGTACGTGTGGACGTAGCCTCAGTCTCTGACTGGAAGCGCTGATTCGTCATTCGGCTTTTGTCAGACTAAAGTAACTGTTAAAACTGTTTGAAAAGCTCAGCTATACAACAAGGAGAGATTGAGAATTTCCTTTTAGTTCTCAGTTTATTTGATATTGACAAAAGTTAGTCAGTTTTGTCTGTTCTTCTGTAAAACAAACTAAGATTTATTTTTAGAATTAATATTTTGTTTCTAAGTGGAATTGACAGTTTAGTCTGTTTTGTTTGTTCTGTTTTGAAACTTAAACGCTTTAGCGGCTGCCTTTTGTGTAGTTTGCAATATTTGCCTTTATTTATCTGAAAAAGTCTCATGTTCCTTAAGTACATCTACCCTGTTGAACTTATTATGGGAAATAAATATTTAAAAACAAGCTGCTGATTATTTCACATTTTACTTGTGAGCAACGGCACATTTAAATTGTACAAATATAGTTATTTGGCTTATATCGTGATAGATATCGTTATCGCCTGAAATGAAAAAAACATATCGTGATATGAAAAAATCTTATATCGCCCAGCTCTAATCTAAAGGCATTAGTGAGAAGGCATGCCAGGACAATTCTGACAGTGCATCGCACAAAACAACCTCTACACAATTCTCTATATTCACTCACACACCCAGCTTTTAGGCCTGTTGATATTTTTCTGCTCTATGATGCACAGTAACACAGGTGATCCATGCCATCTACCGACCCGCGGCAGATTCCCGAGCCAGTCTTTCCAAAATGTTGTATTTTCAGCTAAAATGTGTGAATTTCATATGAATGTGTAATGAAGAGGAAGCCTGCTTGCATGTAGGGTTTGCTGATTCTGTGCTATACATAAAATATTGCCGTGCGATGCTAACTGTGAGGAGCGTGCACGATTACGTTTCAGCTCATTGTTTGCCCCTGGCACAGAGTTTAGGTGGAAAACATTCTCTGTCAATCACAGTTTCTCTTTCTTTCCGTGACAGAGTTGCTCTGTGTCTGGTACATTGCCTATCTCACACACTGTCACACCATCCTACCCACTAACTGGCTGCTAGGCAACATGGCCCACTGAATGGGGTGTATTTTTATATCTCTGCATTCAGAGCTACAGACATTAAGAGGAGGAAAACATCCTTACTGTAGCCTGCTTCCCTCTGTGCACAGTATCCACAAAGGCTTTGCTTTGTTTGGCACATCTTCAAATTTCTCTTCCTGTATGTACTTAATAAAACATCCATGAGGATTAAAGGGAAGTCATTGACGACAGCTGAGTAAATGATAGATCGTTGTGTCTGTGTAAAATATCCTTTTCTGTCACTGAAGCAGGTGTCTGTAGGCCAGTAAATCAACTCAATAAGCTAATAACTATGAAACACAGTAAGTTAATATTATTACTAAATATTACACTAGTCCTGAGAATGCTGCATTCAATTCAGTTGTATTTATATGGCACCAGTGGGCTCAAGGGTTAATCTTATAATGGATAAATTGGTGGCTGGGATTCTTTGATCAACTGGCAACATTGGCCCAGGTTGTGGTCCAGGCCATCTTCTCCTGTTGGCCTGCCAGGTCTTTTTGCCATTCTTTAATAGAAAATCTTGGGATTTTAACCACTTTAATTGATTCAAATAGATAGATGAAGCTATTCTTTTAGGTGAGTTTTGCACCAGCTCTACAATTAAGTGTAACTTTAAATTGTCTCCCCACTGGATATTATGCGATTTGAGGGCTGAGCGTAATCTAAAATGGTGAAATAATGACTGCTCTGGGACTGTATAGCGAGTAACCAGCTCCTGGAAACTAAGCATTTGAATTTGTACCATTTACTGTAACTCCTCTAACACCTGGATAGGGCTTTGAGCCCATGGGCTTTTAGTGAAGGTTTTGGACCCAGTTAGCAAGTGATATTTTGCCATACAGGGGTGTGCTTGTGCCACTTTGTTAGTCCACCTAAGACCTTTTTCTGAAAGTCTAAATGATTTCAATAAATACGAAATTATAGGCCCCTGTCGCAATGAGCACTGTTTAAGTGAAATCCCAGAGAAAAGAAAGTCTTGTAGTGTAATCGAGGTTACAAGGTGTTTTCCAATGTCCAACCATGGGGCCATTGCATCTGGATCCAACCATTGCCTGATATATTTCAATGTGAATGCCAAATGGTATAGTTTGAAATTTGGGACTGCCCATCCTCCTTCTGGTCTAGATTTTTGTAATATATCCCACTTTATACTACAGATGGCACGATACCACTTTTTTATGTCCGATACCGATATAAATCCGATATAGTGTATTTTTTGATCAATAAAATAGTTTTTTAAATATCTTGCTGCATTTTGTATAAGTTCATACTCAAGTTTAAATAAACAACAACACAAAAGCTATTCTGTTATACCTGTATGCAAAAAATACACTGCACCCAAAATATTTCATAGTTCAACAAAACTGATCAATCTAATAAATTTAAACCTGCTCCATCCTTCATATTCTGGCATTTTAAAGAGTACTTAGTGGAAATATTAAGCAACCTAAGTGGGGCCTGGTGCCTGTTGCTCGGTCAGGCCTCCTCCGGGGTGCGGGGGGCCCTCGGGCCTCCAGCCTTCGGGCCTGCGGCTTGGTTCACTCTGGCACAGCTGGCTGCCGGCAGAGCCGGCGGGCACGCCGGTGCAGCCCCCTCTAGCTTCTGCTCGGTGGCTACTGGGTGACGCCTCGTCTGGGGATCCTCAGCCCTTCCCATGAGGGTGGCACGGATGCCCCGCCGGTGGTCCTCCTTGGGCTCTCGCACTCTGGGGCCTCTGGATGTCTGGGGCCTGGATCTCCTCCATGCCTGCTTCATGCCCTGGGGGGCGGGGCTATGGCTCTCTCCATCCTCTTGCAGACCGTTACATGTGGAAACCATTTGAATACAAGCGTGCTGATCCACACAGGTGTTCACTGTCCATAGACATAAACTACACCTTTCTTGGCTGCTACTTCAAAGCACATTGTGCGCTGTCGGTCCTGCTTGCTGCACAACAACATTGAATATTTAGTGTTTACTGCTGTTTACACTTAGCTAGATTAATGCGATGGTGTTGTGTTTAGTATGTTGCTTTGGTTTTTTTTTTGCTTGTTTTCTATTCTTTTTCTCTCAACAGGTGATCCAGGAGATTTTTTTTTTCCCTTTTTCACTGTCCCTCTCCCCTTCTGTTTTTCTTTTCCTTCCTCTTTCTCTCTCCCTTTCCTATCCCTCACTCATATCTGTCCCGTCTGTAACAACTGAAAATAAAATATAATAAATAATAAAAACAAAGGTCGATCAAATGGACCAATACGGCAAGGCCATGATGATCCATTTGGCAAAATAAATCCATTGGGTATCCTTGTTGGTCTTCAACAATTCTGATGGCTAAAGAACCAAATGGGACAGGCAAAAAAAAAGAAGGAAATATTAAGCAACCTAACTAATAGGGTTGCAAACTCCCAGCAAAAAGAAAAATAGGGAACCACGCCCCACCCTCCACCTCATGATGTTTAATCGACGTAATCAACTTTAATTTAATGTATGTGCAAAAAAATGCACAGAAATCAATTATTCTTCTACAGTAATTAAATAGATTCAATATCTTCGTTCAACAGAATTGCAGACTGCACAGATGGTACCCAAAGGAAAAAGTACTATAGCTTACTAAGTTAAAAATTTGACTTAATAGTTCTGATATATAATAATGGACTATACATTTTATATTAGATGAAAACTTTGGTTGTAAGATTCAGATAATTATTTGTTAAAAGCTAGACATGAGAGTAAGAAAGAAAAGTATGTCTTTGTGCCCCCTTTTCCCTGTTCATGCCCTATCGGCCCCCCTGGCTAAACTTTGCTAGATCCGCCCCTGCACAGTTACAGCCGTCAGCTGTAGAAAAAGATCCTGGTGTAGAAAGTAATATTAAATAAATTCTAACAGCAGCTTATCAAGCTTAAACGTGCTGCTGTTGTTCAGCCGCTGGTTTCCTCTTTCTGGCGCAAAGTGGGCGATAAACAAACAAGAGAGAAAAGCCGATCAGCTGATCATTGATCAGTTTCATGATTGAAGCAGCACCAAGAGAGGGAGGGAGAGAGAAGAGGCTGTAGCTCCTTATATCAGTTGTTAAGCTTAATGTGGGAATGTTTTACAAACATTCAGAGATGAACTTACACACTTGCTTTACTTCTCTGGGATACCTTTCTCTGAGATTAAATGCTGGTTTGGTAGCGAGGCTCCAAATGCTCAACCAGACTGCCGACAGGTCTCGCACGCCACAGCCGCTCTATCACGTGATGCATACTGCTCCGACGTCCTGAGGTTATGAGCTGAGTTATGCCATCTCGCAAGGATCCCTTTCGATTCCCACTGGTAGGTTAGTGATTCTGATGTTGTTTCTCCGTTCTCGATCTTCCAACTGATTAATCTTGAGTGTGAGCTTGCCCATTTCAGTTATACAGTTGTTAGCATCTTTTTTGACTTGAGCCCTGTAGGTTATCGACCTTGACCAGTGGCATATCCACTTTAGCTACCTGCATGTTTAAGTTGTCTTGGACCGACTGCAGCAAGGTTACATTTTGAGAAATACTTGCACCGACAGGCGATAGAGCTTGGTCCAAGGCCTCTGCCCGCATGTTTTTCATCACGCTCTGCAATGTTTCTCTTTTGGCTTCGGCTGCTAGAAAGGGAGAGTACAGACGGAGCTCAATGTGGCGTGACCATGTCTCTACATGCCTCACCGAAAGTCCTCGATAGTTTATTAAACTTTTAATGAGATTTGCAGATTGTCTCAGTGGAGTTTAATAAACTCAGCCATCTGATCCTTCATATCTCAAATATAACAGGACGCTGGAGTAAATTTTCAAGCATCTCACACTTCTGTTTAACCAGTTTTCTGTTTGACGTTTATTCAGCTGTGTGAAAACTATAACTTTAATCTCAGCCAAACCGATTTACTGAGGAACAAATAAAACACTGAAAAAAGCTAAACAATCACATTTTTAAGTTATCTAAGTGGTAAATGGTCTGTATTTGTATAGCGCTTTACTTGGTCCTAAGGACCCCAAAGCACTTTACACTATACACAATCATCCACCCATTCACACACACATTCACACACTGGTGATGGCAAGCTACAGCGTAGCCACAGCCGCCCTGGGGCGCACTGACAGAGGCGAGGCTGCCGAACACTGGCGCCACTGGGCCCTCTGACCACCACCAGTAGGCAACGGGTGAAGTGTCTCGCCCAAGGACACAACGACCGAGACTGTCGGAGCCGGGGCTCGAACCGGCAACCTTCCGATTACAAGACGAACTCCCAACTCTTGAGCCACGATCGACTTATATATCATGTTTAACCTGAGTAGCGAAAGACCGTGGGGGTCTGAAAACGATATGCCGGGAGTTTGGTGTTATTGCCGGCTCTAGTGACCTCCCGGTCAGTTATCGAGCTGGTGGGTAGCAGACGTCTCCGAAAACGTCGGAGCGCTTTACAAATATGTGGTCTTGATAAACCGAGCAGATATATGAAGTGTACACAGCTACATTCTCACCTGAAAATGTTAAAAGTTTATTTTGTGACCCAGAAAGAGTAATAACAGTAGTAGTAAAAAGTAGCGGCCGCCATTGTTGGAAACTGGAATTAGCTGGATCGCGCTATGAATTCTGGGATAGGCTGGGCCACAAAGGATACACGCGACCCATCCTTCAAATCTGGGGAAAAGGCGGATGCATTTGGAGGACTCTTTGAATTTAGACAGCTTTCGTCGCATCGCTGTGACGTAATCGGCCTAGAAATGGGGCCTCAGGAGGATGCAGCCCCTGACGGAGACTGCTTCTTCTTCTTTGGCGTTTAAGGGCAGCTGGCATCCTTGTAGATGCAGTGCTGCCATCTTCTGTTTCAGTCCGTTATTACACTTTTAAATCCTACAACTACCGGTCGATCTACGCCCCTACCCTCACCTATGGTCACTAGCTGTGGGTAGTGGCTGAAAGAACAAGATCGCGAGTACAAGCAGCGGAAATGAGCTTCCTCCGAAGGGTGGCTGGCCTCTCCCTTAGAGATGGGGTGAGAAGTTTGGCCATCCGGGAGGGGCTCAGAGTAGAGCCGCTGCTCCACATCGAAAGGAGCCAGCTGAGGTGGTTCGGGCATCTGACAAGGATGGGCTTCTCCGCTTGGGCTGCTGCCCCCGCGACCCCGCCCTGGATAAGCGGAAGATTATGGTTGGATGGATGAATCCTACAACTTATTCCGGCGTCTTTCAGGATCTTACAAAGCTTCACACGACAAGTCGACTATTAAATTAGTTGTCGACGATTTTGATAGTCGACGTAATTGTAACTAGTCCGCTAATCGTGGCAGCCCTACCTGTTACAGTGTGTCAGCTACTTAACTGCTTTCAGTTGTTGGATCCAGTGTAACCAATGACTTTTTCCAATGAAATAATAAAATGAAAATTACTGATTAATATGTAGGGTCTTTACTGTAAATAACTGCAAAATAACTGCTTTACGCTTTAGTTTATCAGTCATTAAAGTAACCGTGTAACTCATCAGAACCCTACACAATATTTTGACATAATAAAATATTTTATAATTTCCATCCATTGTTTGCTGCTCCTGGTACAGTTACGAGCGCTCCATTGATGTTTAGTGTAGTCATCTGGGTTAAACATGACCAGCTGCTGGTGTTCCCTCGTCTGTAGCCTGGTTGTACTCAGTGCTGTGCTTTTGCCCCAAGTAGTGAAACAAGTTTGTTTCTTGCATATCAGTTTTCTTGCATATCTTCAAGGTACGGTGCTTTGTAGGTTGCTGACGCAGATACTTATGATCAGACAAGCAGCTCTTGCTCTCAGACATGCCTGGGCTCGTTCATTACACTAAGGAACAAGAAAATGGCATTGCTATAGCAATGAAATCAGTATATAACATATGTGGCACACTCCTACTTTCAACTGGGGTGGGCTCTTCAAGCAAAAGTACTATTAATCAGCCTCTTGTACCCAGTTCTGCTTGACCTTTGACTTGCTTGTTTTACCTGAACCAATCATCTTTGGCATGTTTCATCTCTTTGTACAGTAGCAGCTACACATGTTCTTTGGATTATTTTAAATTTGATATCTTGTTATATTTTCTGGCAGACTAGCCGTGGAGCACGCATTGTTGCTTACCATTATTGTAGTGTAAAGCGCTTTGGGGTCCTTAGGGACTAAGTAAAGTGCTATACAAATACAGGCCATTTACCATTATTAAAAACAACAATACATTTGGATGTATGTGTTTATTTACACAAGAGACATATTGTCACAAGTCATCATTAGCAGTATTTTCTTCTGCAGGTGTGGAATGACATGTTGTCTGTCGCCATCTGATTGGATTAGCCAAGATGCTAATGCTAAAATCGCTACCTGTTTATGTGGAAAGACAGACAGATAAAGGCTGATTGGAACGATACAGAAAAATAATAATAATAGTAAAAAAACAACAGTTTTAGAAATCTTTATTCTTTCTTATAATTGCTGTCATTATTAAAACAATTTCTTAAAATAGATAAAATATCACCACTTAGTTCAATCTATGTGAACCCTGCTGTGAGCTTGTGTCAGTTTAACACCATGATGGGTTTCTGTGTCTCCGTGTTCGTTCTTGATCTTTTCCATGAAATTATGTGGTTCCACCTGAAAGTTCAAGCTGTATATTTGCTTGTTAAATTTTTAATTAGTCTGCTGAGCTACCAGATGTTTTTACAGTCTTCCTTAACACCTCAAGCAAACCCTGCTGCTGTTTGCAGGACGTCCTGCAGCCAGCAAAGGAACCTAATTTGTTTGTTCGTGTATGACATGAGTTTGGTCTGTTTTCCCTCCCTGATAAGTTTGCTACTCACAGGTTGTTCACTCACAAATCCAGGAGTTGATCCTTAAAATTTGAATCTTCATTGTGGACACAATTTAATCAGCAGACTAAGAACTGGAATGGGTGCAGGAGAGTGCTGGGTCCGTGCTGGCCTAGGAGCAGACACAGGTGGAGGTGAAGGCTCAGGGGCAATCACTGGTGGAGCTATAATCATTATTGGCACAGACAAGAGAGCACAACAGTCTTTAGGAGTAGCAACAACAGAAACAGTGCTTACCTGGGCTCCAGATGGAGCGACAGTCCTTGAAGGCTTTAGCTGTGCTACTAGCATAGTCTCAAGTGAAGCACCACAGAAAGACTCTGCCATGGCAGCTTGGCAACACAAAATTCAGGCTGTGTCTTCACAGGCTGAGAAAAACAACATTCATTATCTAATTTCTTGGGCTGGTGAACACAGAAACAGTCACAGATGCTCAGGAGCAGAGACATTAGGGTTTGCCAGCTTAGAAACAAGAAACTTTGTTTGTTGCTGACACTGAAACACAACATGTATTCCCAATACTGCCTGACAGTCATCAGAGCAAACATGGAGAGAAACATGTTTTAAATGCAGTATAGATTGTCTGCTGGAGTCATATGTTTGATATGTCCAAGCTGTTAAGCCATACCTGTCATGATGCTGGAGCTCAGGACCCTAAATAGACAAATGAACATTATTTGGTTTCTCAGCAGTAAACAAACGAAGGAGGACGCCTCTGAGATAAGCAGAGGTCATGGGTGTGAGACCTTGCTATGTGATGGTGAGTGGGTCAGCTCCAACCCAGGTTAAATACCTGGGACTCTCCACCTTCGGCTTTTAGAACTGAAGAAGCTTCTCAGATGAGAGGTGAAATGTCTTCAAGAAACGTTCCTTTCTCCTTAGACTGCCATGACCTAGGTGACTGAGAACCAACACAACTTTTTAGTTGCATACACTTTTGAGCAGCTAAGCCACATTAGCTAGCTTGTGCTCCTGTGATGCTCTTACCCCGTAGGAGCAGTACATTCTTTGTGTGCAGGCTGTGATCAGCTGTGCTGCTTCAGTAATAGCTTCTCTGTGTGGATTTAGCCAGCCAAATTTCAAAAAGATATAAACAAATGTTATGTGAGTTCTACGGCTGATAGCTGGTATAACAGGTGGAATTCAGTGAGTGAATCTGACCAGTGTTATAAACTAATGTCTGTTACCTTTGATGTAATCGAGATTTAGCCAGTCCAACATAATGCATCACTGTAAACGTTATCACAGTCCTGCTAACACACCACTTTATGCTGCGCTAAGCTGCCTGGTATTTTCATGCAACCTGTGAATAACCCAACATTTGCATACGTCAGCTCGTTTTGCAAGATGTTTCAGAAAAACAAGCCAAAAACTTGATAAATGATCTGATTTTAAATACCTACAGCGATTTAGGACGTTACATGTGAGCTTGCTGAGCAGTCCTCACCTTTGAAAATAATCTCTCCTCTTCCTCTTACATTTTCCTGCAGCTATCAGTGCTGCACGTTTTCTGCACATTTAGCTCACAGATATGTTTTCTGACAAACTGCGTGGGAACAGTTTGTGTGTTTGGGGATTTTGATTCAGCCATTTGAAATTACGCAGATCACTCTGGCCCACTTTAACCCCTGGGTTTCACATATGTGCAGCGCAGATAATTGTATCATTAAATAAGCCAAAAATATGCAATATGATGCTTCTTTCTGTTGAACATTTGACTGACAGGTTAAAGAGAGATCTAAAATGTAGCACTTTGTCTTTTGTGTTTCTTCTTTAAATCAGTTAAAACATAAAAGTGTTAGAAAAGGATAATACAATAAATTTTACATGTACTTAGGTTCTATTTACATTTTATGAAACAGTTGAATGTAATACACCACAAACATAGGAAGGAGTTAATCCAACTTAAAATGGACTTTCAGTTGTTCTGGCTGGTTTAGAAAGACAAGTAGGATGCAAATTATATGTAAATCCAAAAATATTTTTCAATTATATTTTCTTTTTCGGCTTCTTTAAATCATTCAGTGCCAACCAAAATCAGACGTGCTCCATAGAAACCTTCCTGTTCGGTCATTCCAACACATCCCAAAGATGCTCTGTGGGACTGAGATCTGGTGACTACAGAGCAGCGGTATCCAGCTACAATAGCAGGAGGTCCACTCCATCATCCAGTCAATCTGGGGTCAGAACATTTTAAATGAACCAACAAAAATATTTTCTTTCATGTTTATTAAACATTTAATTAACAATATAGATTTTTGTCTTGTAACTACTGATCAATTATTCATGTGCTCATTACATCATCTGCTGAACAGAAAAGTGCAATCCAGTTCAAGTACTGATATTAAAACTATTTAACAAAGAAATTATGCAATAATCTATTGCACACAAACCAACATTAATGTGTCTCGATGCTCAATCAACCAGGTAAGTAAATCCCAAAAGTTTGATTCTGTTCGTCAGGATGTTTTCAGTGGGAGAAACGTTTCGTCATCATCAGGTGACGTCTTCAGTCTCAGCTGACTGCAGGTTTCAGTCTTATAAACAGGACATTTGCACAATGACTGAAACCAGCCCACTGAAGGAACAATGGGCTGTGAGATCAGCTCCTTGATCAATAATATGCAAATTGTCATGACCATTGATCAACAACCACTGATCAGTGGTCATGAGTAGCATTCACAGATGGGGAATGGCCATTCATCTTTCATAGTCCACTTTACATATTTTTGACAGAGCCATCTTCTTTTACCCAGTCTTCTGTGCACCACCAAGTCGTCATTGTGCTGTCAGCAAGTGCGAGCTTCCAAGATAGTCACTTAGCAACCCGCATTGAATGGCCTGCATTGTTCTTCTTTGTCGTTTTTTTGGCAGTTGGTGGTGCAATACCGCCACCAGCTGGCTTAGAGTGTGGACTAGAACGTCGCTGACCCACATAGCTGCCCATCGCGCCTGTTCAAAAGTCAGCCACTGCAGCCAGCAGGAATAAAATATCTAACGACATAGAAAATGGGAAAATGCTTTAGGTCCGGAGTAAACCCCCTTGATCTCCACATTTGGACCGGAGTCCAGGGGTTGGGGACCCCTGCTATAGAGTATATTTGAGTGCAGTGAGCTAATTGCCGTGTTCAAAGAAACCAGTTTAAGATTATTTCACCTTTGTGACAAGGTGTGTTATCCTGCTGGAAGCAGGTTGTGTTATCCTGGTAGTTCAGCAGTTTCTGAAATACTCAGAGCAGCACCAACGACCACGCTACTTTCATCTTCATTTAAATCACCTTTCTTCCCCACTGTGACACTTGGTTTGGACTTCATCAGGTAGCCTTGATCATGGCTACATGCCTTAATGCATTGTGTTGTGACATTGTGACTGGCTGACTAGATATTTGCATCAACAAGCACTTAAACAGGAGCACCTAACCTGTGAATGTACATATAAAATGTGGATAGGCAGAACAGTTTATTTTGAACATGTAAATATAACTAAAATAACAAGAGAAAAACGTAAAAACATCAAGTTTCCATGAATATCTAATATCTACACAGTGTTTATGCTCAAAAAGGAGTAGCATGACATTTACACGTTTTCTGTTTCAACCCCCTTTGTTCAAATTCCATTATTTTCAAATCAATATTCAGAATTTGCCATTTTATAACCCACACATGTTTAACTGTATACAAGTCCACACTCATATACAACACCCCACTAAATCTCTGAGCCGGGGGGAGGGCAGTAAACGGAGTAATGTTTGGGCATTGCTTCATATGGAGTATCAGTGTGTGAATGTGTGTGTGAATGGGTGGATGACTGGATGTATGAAGTGCTTTGGGGTCCTTAGGGACTAGTAAAAGCGCTATACAAATACAGGCCATTTACCATTTATCTGTGACAAATACCTGAATGAGTACTTTAAGTTAGTTGAGTTACTCTGGCCTGAATCTATAAAAATGAGGACAAGTCTTCAACAGACACAATGAGACAGGTCAATTTCTTATATCCATGCAGTTTATTGTTTTTAAACAAGTGTGTGATTTTTTTGTATTGATGTATTTCTCCTAACTTCATCTCCACACACTGTGTTCATTTGTTTTGCATCGGTCTGTGTTCTGTTCTGCAGCTCCCTATTCTGGCCTCCTCTATTGTCAGTCTTTACTTCCTGGAGCTGACGGATATTTTCCAGCCGGTGCATTCTGGGTACAGTTGTAATGATCGCAGTCTATCTCTGCCATACATCCTCCCGAGACAGGAAGTCTGTCCATTGCCTTTGCTCTTCAGCCTGGCCTTCGCTGCACCTACTGTCACTGTAAGTACATCTCCACATGTGCAGCTTTCACATTGGCTAGCACAGTAACATAGTGTCTAAAACACCACTTGCTTTCAGGGACTGTGATTACAGGTGTAGGTGGGAATTAGGCTAGTCATAATACTAGACTTTCAAACTTGACACTAATACTGCAGGGCTGGAATGGGCATATCAGGCATTTGCCCGGTGGGCCGACACACTTTTTGGCTGATCACTGTGCACTGGACTTTCACGCACTGACCGCAGCCTGTTCATTCATTTTCATTACCGACTCCGCCCAGTCAAATCCCTTAATGAAGCCGGGCACTTCCTCTACCGTCGCTGTGGGCTCACGCAACTCGTAGAACAAAGTTTAGGGGTGAAATGTTTTTCAAATTTCCCCACGTTTGCTGTCGGGGCTGCTGCTTCTGCACCATCAACAGTTGTACCAGTGGCAAGCGTTAGGCCTGCTGTTTACCCTCTCTTCATCTCTTTTTGTTCCTTATGCTCCCTCTTTTGTTTTCATCTATATCATTCCCTGGCCACTTTGGGTGGATCGTCCCCAGTATACGCTTTCAGCAAATTGTAGGTTATTATGTTGTCTTTTTATTTACGTTTAATATAGTGTCTACACATCTTTGAAAAGAGGGTTGTAGTTTCCACAAATAAAACATAACTAAACTAGGTAAATGTATTCCTTGTCTGACTAATAGAGCTGTTAAGTCTCCTTCTTTTCTTTGTGGAGACAAATGTAGTAAATTGTGTTTGACTGGGAAAGCAATCTTCCCACAGCAGATCTGCACTCCTACTCATTTTGTAGATCTGTTCCCAATGCTGTGGGAGTCTGACCAACCTGAGAGCAGTGAAAGCTCTACACTGTTTCTATGTTGTACTAACAGAAATAATCCAGCCATTTCTCTGTTGACATGAATTATTTTGAACTGACTTTTTTAATACAAATGAAGCTTATGCACAAGTTCAATAAAGAAGATGTATGGCCTCACATCTGTCCACATCCAGGTGCTGCCAGCTAAATCTAAGCACTCCCATCATCACTCATCATCACTGGTCTAGTCCAATCACATTCTCCTGACCTTCTCCAGGCCAATCAGCATTCATGCTGTATACTTTAAATCTCATTGGCATCTATCATTCTCCTTGCAGACGGCTTTGTGCAACCCACCTCCTCCCCATCTCTACCTCTCATCACTCAGGCTCCATTCAAGCCACCTTCATCTCCACCACCAGCATCTCCGTCCTGCTCTAATCCCTTTCACCCACTCCGCTGAGACGGGCCACCAGAGTCTATCCGCTATCTATATTCTTTTCATCAATAAATCACGTTCATTCTTTCTAATCATCTCTCCTCATTGAACTTAATGTTGGTCTTTTTTATAGGTAACATGAAAATTATCTATATGTCTTATGAGTTCTTATATGGCTCTCACAGGCTAAGCAGCATGTCATTTGTGTCATAATAACATTAATACATTTGTACAAATTAATATCATGCCGTGTGGTTAAATGTTTGTGCGTGTTGGAAGTTTTTCCCCTCTTTGTTGTAACCACTGTTGGGGTCATCACTCATAAAAAGTAATGTATTACACACACACAGAACACTTTTATTAAAATCAATGCAGTGCATTGCTAAACTACTCCCAGGAGAAAGTAATTTGTTATACTACTCATTACATTACTCTTACATTTCTCCATAAAATGACATGAAATCCATTGTCTCATACTTACCATTTATCATTATATATGGTATCATTATAAACCTATAGGCTACAGTCTTTATAGTCATGCTGACTTCTTGCTAGCTTAGTGTTAGCATGCTGTCCACACATATGCTTGCAAGGAGCAGAAGTTAAGTTAGCAGTATAATGCGGTTGTTTCGCTCCTGGATGCAGCATCCGCTTTACCATCCACTTTAAAATAAAGAAACTGAATTTGAATAAGTTACATTTGAATTGCTCGGATTGAATCTGAATTGTAACTTGAATAAATGCTTTTAGAAACTGAATATGAATTAGCCTAATTTGAAGTTCAGTTTATTGGTTTGAAAATGATCATCACTAAATTGAAATTGAATTTTATATTTTGGTAATGAATTCATTTGCTTTGAAACTGTATATTATCCTTTAAAAATTTAGCTCTCAAATAATTTCAGATTCACTTCTCACCATTCAGTTTCGGTTCCAAAATTCAGTTTTTGGGGACTTACTTCCGGTTCAAGAGTAATGAGTGCAGATTAATAGAACTAGGTTTTACTAGTGGACCGAAACGGAAATCTACAGCATCATGAGCTAGATTAAGATTTCAGAAGTCATTCATCATGTCGAATGACCAGCAGATAAGCTTTCAGGTTGGTAATAAATGTATTACATGTATAAGAACAAGCGTCATGTTAACAAATGATAGCCGTACAGTGAGATGCTTGGCTACAAGTTGAACAGCGACAAGGGGCAGTACCCTCCATGGAGAAGGAGGCTAGAGGGCAAGATCAAAGTAGCACGGAGGGAGGTTAGCCAACTAACGGAGTTGCAGAAAGGTGCAACAAATAAGGTGCCTAAGAAATACAGCAAGCTGTCCATACCTGAGGCCTTGGAAACTGCCAAGCAAAGACTCACATCCTTGGCCAGCCGCTTGAGGAGGTACACCAGAGAGATAGAAGGCAGGAGAATAAACCAGCTGTTCTCCACAGAACCAGCAAAGGTGTACTCTCAGTGGCAAGGGAACAATAAGAGAACAGCACCACCAAGGCTGGAGACGGAGCAATACTGGAAGAGCATATGGGAGAAGGATGCAACCCATAACGGCAATGCTCAGTGGCTAGAGGATCTGAGGGCAGACCACAGCGACCTCCCTGAACAGGGTCCAGTAACCATCACAGTGGCAGATATCCAAGAAAGGGTCTCCAGTATGAAGAGTTGGACAGCACCAGGGCCCGACATAGTTCACACCTACTGGCTGAAGAAGCTGACTGCACTCCACGAGCGTCTGGCAGCACAAATGAACCAGCTGCTAGTTAACGAGAGACACCCGGAATGGCTAACTGAAGGCCGGACGGTCCTGATCCCCAAGGACCCCAAGAAGGGACCGGTCCCCTCCAACTACCGACCAATAACCTGCCTCAGTACTACATGGAAGCTCCTGTCAGGCATCATATCGGCTAAGATGAACAGGCACATGGGTCAATACATGAGCGGGACACAGAAAGGGATTGGCAAGAATACCAGAGGCGCAAAACACCAGCTACTGGTAGACAGAACAGTCAGCCGAGACTGCAAGACCAGACTGACCAACCTGTGCACTGCCTGGATTGATTACAAGAAGGCCTATGACTCAATGCCCCACAGCTGGATACTGGAATGCAATGGGACCCTAAGAGCCTTCATCAGGAACTCAATGGGGATGTGGCGTACAACACTAGAGGCCAACTCCAAGCCCATAGCACAAGTCACCATCAAGTGCGGGATCTACCAAGGAGATGCTCTGTCCCCACTGCTGTTCTGCATAGGCCTGAACCCCCTCAGTGAGATCATTAACAAGACTGGCTACGGATACCAACTACGGAACGGAGCAGTTGTCAGCCACCTCCTGTACATGGATGACATCAAGCTGTATGCCAAGAGTGAACGAGACATCGATTCACTGATCCACACTACCAGGCTATACAGCAATGACATTGGAATGTCGTTCGGACTGGAGAAGTGTAGTCGGATGGTAACAAAGAGAGGGAAGGTAGTCAGAACTGAGGGGATTGAACTACCAGAAGGCAACATTGCAGACATAGAGGACAGTTACAAGTACTTGGGGATCCCGCAGGCGAATGGGAACCATGAAGAGGCTGCTAGAAAGGCTGCAACCACCAAGTACCTGCAGAGGGTCAGGCAAATCCTGAGGAGTCAGCTGAATGGTAAGAACAAGATCCGGGCCATCAACACGTACGCCCTGCCCGTGATCAGGTACCCTGCTGGGGTAATAGGCTGGCCAAAGGAGGAGATAGAAGCCACTGACATAAAGACAAGAAAGCTCCTTACCATGCATGGAGGGTTTCACCCCAAGTCCAGCACCCTGAGGCTGTACGCTAAGCGGAAGGAAGGGGGCCGGGGACTGGTGAGTGTCAGCACCACAGTCCAGGATGAGACAACGAACATCCAAGAATACATTGGGAAGATGGCCCCAACTGACCGAGTGCTCAGTGAATACCTCAGGCAGCAGAAACCCAAGAAAGAGGAGGGAGACGAGGAACCATCATGGAAGGACAGGCCCTGCACGGTATGTACCACCGGCAGATAGAGGAGGTGGCTGATATCCAGAAATCCTACCAGTGGCTGGACAAAGCTGGACTGAAAGACAGCACAGAGGCACTAATCATGGCAGCACAAGAACAAGCTCTGAGTACAAGATCCATAGAGGCTGGGGTCTATCACACCAGGCAAGACCCCAGGTGCAGGCTGTGTAAAGATGCCCCAGAGACAATCCAGCACATAACAGCAGGGTGCAAGATGCTAGCAGACAAGGCATACATGGAACACCATAACCAAGTGGCCGGCATAGTGTACAGGAACATCTGTGCCGAGTATAACCTGGAAGTCCCGAGGTCAAAATGGGAGATGCCCCCAAGGGTGGTGGAGAATGACCGAGCTAAGATCCTGTGGGACTTCCAGATACAGACGGACAAAATGGTGGTGGCTAACCAACCGGACATAGTGGTGGTAGACAAACAGAAGAAGACGGCCGTAGTGATCGATGTAGCGGTTCCGAATGACAGCAATATCAGGAAGAAGGAACACGAGAAGCTGGAGAAATACCAAGGGCTCAGAGAAGAGCTCGAGAGGATGTGGAGGGTGAAGGTAATGGTGGTCCCCGTGGTAATCGGAGCACTAGGTGCGGTGACTCCCAAGCTAGGCGAGTGGCTCCAGCAGATCCCAGGAACAACATCGGAGATCTCTGTCCAGAAGAGCGCAGTCCTGGGAACAGCTAAGATACTGCGCAGGACCCTCAAGCTCCCAGGCCTCTGGTAGAGGACCCGAGCTTGAAGGATAAACCGCCCGCAGGGGCGTGCTGGGTGTTTAGTTTTATATATATATATATATTAGGGGTGCAACGATACTCGTATCGATATTGAACCGTTCGATACAGTGCTTTCGGTTCGGTACGCATATGTATCAAACAATACAAATTTTTTTATTTATTTGATCAACTTTTCTTCTGACGATGCTGTCTGTGTTGAGCGCTCAGTGGATCTGCGTTCGACTACTCCGCCTAGGCTGCACTGTCGAGCGCAGATCCACTGAGCGCAGCGTAAGCTACTGAGACAGAAGCTAAGTTCGTTGCAATATGACAAATTGAACCTCCCCCACCCTCATTCAGATCTGGCCTTTGGAACTATTTTGGTTTTCATGTGACGTATGACCCTGAAGGTAAGCGCGTCATGGACTAAAGTAAAACAGTATGTTGGATGTGCCACGCAATGCTCAATTACATGGGTGGGAACTAGTGTGTTAGCGCAGTTAGCTTGTTAGCTTGTTGGCCGTCCAGCCCCACGCACGGGGCGATCCGCAGTAGCTTGTTAACGGAGATTTGCTGTGTTGTGGCGTTAACGTCATTTCAAATTAACGCTGACAGCACTAGTGGGAACACAACGAATATGACTGCACATTTACTCCGACATCATCCTAGTGCAAAGACAAGTGGAAGCAGACAAAAACAACAAGCAGCATGCTACAAACTTTACCCGAGTCATTTAGACAGCCGTTAGCACATGAGTCTCCTTATGGGGACCTGATATGTTTAATATGCTGCTGAGAATATAGCCCAGAAGAAGCGTATAGTATAGCTTTTATTTTGGAAAGAGACATTTCTCTGTAATAAACTCTCTTTTCCAAAGATGAGTGATTCCTCAATCAGATACAGGGCTTGCAAAATCGCTAGCCCGACGTCCCGGGGCTAGCGATTTTTCCAGTCGGGCTACCAAAATCTATCTCTGCCCTGCCCGTCAGCCTATCGTAGGAAGGAAAAATATATGTCAATGCTTTTGCATTCTTTCTGAAATGCAGCTGGGCAATTATGTTATTGGCATCGGTGAGCCACTGTCAATATGTGACATATTGAAATCGCGTTTATATATTAAAAAAAAAAAAAAACCACCCAGCACGCCCCTGCGGGCGGTTTATCCTTCAAGCTCGGGTCCTCTACCAGAGGCCTGGGAGCTTGAGGGTCCTGCGCAGTATCTTAGCTGTTCCCAGGACTGCGCTCTTCTGGACAGAGATCTCCGATGTTATTCCCGGGATCTGCTGGAGCCACTCGCCTAGCTTGGGAGTCACCGCACCTAGTGCTCCGATTACCACGGGGACCACCGTTACCTTCACCCTCCACATCCTCTCGAGCTCTTCTCTGAGCCCTTGGTATTTCTCCAGCTTCTCGTGTTCCTTCTTCCTGATATTGCTGTCATTCGGAACCGCTACATCGATCACTACGGCCGTCTGCTTCTGTTTGTCTACCACCACTATGTCCGGTTGGTTAGCCACCACCATTTTGTCCGTCTGTATCTGGAAGTCCCACAGGATCTTAGCTCGGTCATTCTCCACCACCCTTGGGGGCATCTCCCATTTTGACCTCGGGACTTCCAGGTTATACTCGGCACAGATGTTCCTGTACACTATGCCGGCCACTTGGTTATGGCGTTCCATGTATGCCTTGCCTGCTAGCATCTTGCACCCTGCTGTTATGTGCTGGATTGTCTCTGGGGCATCTTTACACAGCCTGCACCTGGGGTCTTGCCTGGTGTGATAGACCCCAGCCTCTATGGATCTTGTACTCAGAGCTTGTTCTTGTGCTGCCATGATTAGTGCCTCTGTGCTGTCTTTCAGTCCAGCTTTGTCCAGCCACTGGTAGGATTTCTGGATATCAGCCACCTCCTCTATCTGCCGGTGGTACATACCGTGCAGGGGCCTGTCCTTCCATGATGGTTCCTCGTCTCCCTCCTCTTTCTTGGGTTTCTGCTGCCTGAGGTATTCACTGAGCACTCGGTCAGTTGGGGCCATCTTCCCAATGTATTCTTGGATGTTCGTTGTCTCATCCTGGACTGTGGTGCTGACACTCACCAGTCCCCGGCCCCCTTCCTTCCGCTTAGCGTACAGCCTCAGGGTGCTGGACTTGGGGTGAAACCCTCCATGCATGGTAAGGAGCTTTCTTGTCTTTATGTCAGTGGCTTCTATCTCCTCCTTTGGCCAGCCTATTACCCCAGCAGGGTACCTGATCACGGGCAGGGCGTACGTGTTGATGGCCCGGATCTTGTTCTTACCATTCAGCTGACTCCTCAGGACTTGCCTGACCCTCTGCAGGTACTTGGTGGTTGCAGCTTTTCTAGCGGCCTCTTCATGGTTCCCATTCGCCTGCGGGATCCCCAGGTACTTGTAACTGTCCTCTATGTCTGCAATGTTGCCTTCTGGTAGTTCAATCCCCTCAGTTCTGACTACCTTCCCTCTCTTTGTTACCATCCGACTACACTTCTCCAGTCCGAATGACATTCCAATGTCATTGCTGTATAGCCTGGTAGTGTGGATCAGTGAATCGATGTCTCGTTCACTCTTGGCATACAGCTTGATGTCATCCATGTACAGGAGGTGGCTGACAACTGCTCCGTTCCGTAGTTGGTATCCGTAGCCAGTCTTGTTCATGATCTCACTGAGGGGGTTCAGGCCTATGCAGAACAGCAGTGGGGACAGAGCATCTCCTTGGTAGATCCCGCACTTGATGGTGACTTGTGCTATGGGCTTGGAGTTGGCCTCTAGTGTTGTACGCCACATCCCCATTGAGTTCCTGATGAAGGCTCTTAGGGTCCCATTGATCTTGTACAATTCTAGGCATTCCAGTATCCAGCTGTGGGGCATTGAGTCATAGGCCTTCTTGTAATCAATCCAGGCAGTGCACAGGTTGGTCAGTCTGGTCTTGCAGTCTCGGCTGATTGTTCTGTCTACCAGTAGCTGGTGTTTTGCGCCTCTGGTATTCTTGCCAATTCCTTTCTGTGTCCCGCTCATGTATTGACCCATGTGCCTGTTCATCTTAGCCGATATGATGCCTGACAGGAGCTTCCATGTAGTACTGAGGCAGGTTATTGGTCGGTAGTTGGAGGGGACCGGTCCCTTCTTGGGGTCCTTGGGGATCAGGACCGTCCGACCTTCGGTTAGCCATTCCGGGTGTCTCTCGTTAACTAGCAGCTGGTTCATTTGTGCTGCCAGACGCTCGTGGAGTGCAGTCAGCTTCTTCAGCCAGTAGGCGTGAACCATGTCGGGCCCTGGTGCTGTCCAACTCTTCATACTGGAGACCCTTTCTTGGATATCTGCCACTGTGATGGTTACTGGACCCTGTTCAGGGAGGTCGCTGTGGTCTGCCCTCAGATCCACTAGCCACTGAGCATTGCCGTTATGGCAATTTAATGAAATTTGCAGATTGTCTCAGTGGAGTTTAATAAACTCAGCCGTCTGCTCCTTGCTATCTAAAATATAACAGGACCATCCATCCATCCATCCATCCATCCATCCATCCATCCATCCATCTTCATCCGCTTTATCCGAGGCTGGGTCGCGGGGGCAGCAGCCTAAGCAAAATAACAGGACACTGGAGTAAATTCTCGACCATCTGTTTAATCTGTTTTCTGACGTTTGTGAAAACTATAGCAAATAAAACACTGAAAAAATAGAATAGAATAGAATTCAACTTTATTGTCATTGCACATGTCACAAGTACAAGTCAACGAAATGCAGCAAAAAAGCCAAACAATAAGTTATCTAAGTGACTTCTATATCATGTTTAACCTGAGTAGCGAGGGTTTGAAAACGATGTGCCAGGAGTTCGCTGTTCTCGCCGGCTCTAGTGCCCCTCGAGCTCCCGGTCAGCTATCGAGTTGGTGGGTAACAGACCTCTCTGAAAACGTCTGAGCACTTTTACAAATATGTGATGTCTTGAAAAACCGAACAGATATTTGAGGTTTACACAGCTACATTCTCGCCTGAAAATATGTTAAAAGTTTATTTTGTGACCCGGAAAGAGTAATAAGAGTAATATTAAAACTAAGTAGCTTCCGCCATTGTTGGAAACTGGAAATGGCTGGGTCGTGCTAAGAATTCTGGGATATGGTGGGCCACGAAGGATACACCCATCCTTCAAATCTGGGGAGAAGGAGGACTCATTTGTCAACCGCATTTCGAGGATTCTTCGAATTTGGACAGGCTTCGTCGCGTCGCTGTAATGTAATCGGCCTACAAATGCGGCCTCAGGAGGATGCAGCCGTTTCAGTCCGTTACTACACTCTTAAATTCTACTACTTATTCCTGCGTCTTTCAGATCTTACAAAGCTTCAAATGACGCGTCGACTATTAAATTAGTCGACGCTATTGATTTTGATAGTCGACGTAATCGTGACTAGTCGGCTAATCATGGCAGCCCTACTTCGAACCAGTTTTTATAGAGAATTCGTTCTCGGTTCTTTAAAAGCTTCAAGCTTTAAAAGCTTGAAAATAAAAGTTCAAAATGTCAAGTAAAAGAAGTTAAAGGCTGTTATGGATTTGTGATTTGTTCTTTTGGATTGAAGAGCTTTCCATTCTTTTTTCTTTTTTTTGTATTTGTTAATCTTATGTTTTGTATTTCTCTAGTGAATCGGAGTTTGTAATTTCTAAATCTTTGGTTCTTGTTTTGTTACATTAGTTCCCTTTTGTGCAGTTCCCTTTCCAATTTGTTCCTAGTCTTGTCTCTGTGTCTTGTCATCAGCGTCTCCAGTTGTAATCCAGTCTTCCTGTTTTCGTTTCTCCGTGTTAAGTTCACTTCTCAGTCGAGGTCTCAGTTTTTGTCATTTCCTGTTTTACTTTGATAGTCTCTTATCCTGTTTGCATTGTGTTCTTTTTTTTTTTTTGCTTCCTTTTTCTCATTAGTCCATTGTTAGTGTCAACTGTGAGCTGTTCTCTTGTTATCCTCTGTGTGTTTATGTTGTCTCAGGGTTCCCTTTGTTGGGTTCTCACTCCACGCTGTGTCCCTCTTCCCATGTGCATGTGATTCCTGCGTGATCCCCGTTGCGATCCACGCGGGATCCCCGTTGCGATCGACACGGGATCCACGTTGCGATCCCTGTTGCGATCCACGCGGGATCCCCGTTGCGATCCCTGTTGCGATCCACGCGGGATCCCCGTTGCGATCCACGCGGGATCCCCGTTGCGATCGACGCGGGATCCCCGTTGCGATCGACACGGGATCCATGTTGCGATCCCCGTTGCGATCCACGCGGGATCCCTGTTGCGATCCCTGTTGCGATCCACGCGGGATCCCCGTTGCGATCGACACGGGATCCATGTTGCGATCCCCGTTGCGATCCACGCGGGATCCCTGTTGCGATCCCCGCTGCGATCCACGCGGGATCCCTGTTGCGATCCACGCGGGATCCCTGTTGCGATCCACGCGGGATCCCTGTTGCGATCCCCGTTGCGATCCACGCGGGATCCCTGTTGCGATCCCCGCTGTGATCCACACGGGATCCATGTTGCCTCATTTGAGGTCAGGCTTCCTAGTTTCTGTTTTGTGGTATCGCAGGAAATTAGTTGGTTATATAAATATATGAGTATGCATAATAGTTATTATTCATAGATACCTGCATCCTAAGTTCCTGTTATTCATCTGAAAGAAACAGAATGAGTGTGTCGTTACAATGGTAATGCCAGGAGAGGCAGTATTGGTTCTGTGTTACATTTATGTTGTAAGAAAGTGGAAGAAGAGAGTGCCCTGTGGGACGCAGTAAAATGGACACTGATGTTCTGTACATGTACTGAAAAGAAGGTTCAGTAAACAAGTTGCAACGATTCTCCGGTGTAAGGCTCAGTTATTTTATTTTTGTTTTGCAACATCCTTTTGGCGACGAGGACGTTTAGGGGGAAGGAGTTTGGGGCAACCGGACTGAAAGAAAAGAGAAGAAGAAGAAAAGTGATGGAGTCGGCTACAGGTTTGGCTAGCTTTTCAAAGAATGCAAAAGTTTTCGGCTGGAAATAGAAGGCAGTAACCTCGAAGCGGAAATGGCTACAATTGGCACGCTAGTAGAGTTCGATCCAAAGAATCAGACGTGGGATGAGTATGCGGAAATACTCGATCAGTTTTTCGCAGCTAACGAGATCGACGATGCAGAGAAACAAAGAGCGATATTAATAAGTGTCGTCGGAGCAGCGACGTACAGCTTCTCAGCCTGGCCAAGCCCAAAGACAAAACCTTCCAAGAGCTGGTGCTTCTGATGAAAAATCACTTCGATCCGAAGCCCAGTGAAATTGTGCAAAGGTATAAGTTCGACTCTTGCTCCCGCAAGCCGAATGAAACCGTCATGGAATATGTAGCGGAGCTGCGTCGCCTGGCGCAGGATTGTAACTATGGCAACACGTTACAACAGATGTTGAGAGAGAGGATCGTCTGCGGAATTAAGGATGACCGAATTCAGAGATGTCTCTTGTCAGAAATAGATCTCACTTTTGACAAGGCTCTGTCAATTGCAGTAGCCATGGAGACTGCAAATAAAAATGCACAGGATCTGCAGACCTCAGGGGCGTCAGCAAAATGTTTCAGTCTCACCAGAGGACAACAGGAGAGTCGTACCTTTAAAGGAGAAAGTAAAGAGTGTTATCGTTGCAAAGAAACCAAGCACACAGCAGCAGACTGTAAGTACAAACAAGAAAAATGTCATGCTTGTGGTAAAGTGGGACACATAGCTAGAGCTTGTAGAAGCAAGACTAAACTGAACCAGAAAAAGTATGGATCGACATATGTAAAGAAAGAAAAAAAGCAGAGTTCACACTACAGTACTCACAATGTGGGCGAGAAACATGAAAGATGACTCTTTCATGTTGAACTGTGTCAAGTGCAGTCAAGGGCACAAAAGAAAACTGTTCAAGTTAGGGCGTGGCAGTGTGGTACACTTGAGAAGAGTAGACCCCTACACTGTGGATATGCAAATTGATGGAACAAAGGTGAACTTTGAAATTGACACTGGATGTTGCCTAACAGTCATGAACGAAGCAACATTCAGAGAAACAGGGAAAGACAGCAAGTCCCCCAGCCTGCAGCCCATCAAAATCAAGCTGGAAACTTATACAGGGGATCCTGTTAAGGTGATTGGTGCAACACGAGTCAGCGTCAAATACAAGCAGCAGAAAAAATATCTGCCCCCGGTGGTGGTCGAAGGCGACGGCCCCAGCTTGCTAGGTCGAGTTTGGCTTGAGGAAATGAAATTGGACTGAAGTGAAGTGAAAAACAGTCGTAACAACAGAAAGCTGCACCGAGTCAAAACAACAGAAAAAACACTTCAGCAAGTGTTAAGTCAGTCAGTGTGGCAAGATGGCGCCAGTGTTCACGGCAAGCCGTCTCCTGCGCTGTTGTTTGTTGTTTATCGTCTTCTCTCTATGTGCTGCCCTGATGTCTGCACGTTACTTTTTTTTTTGTTTCCCGTTTGGATCTTTTGCATCAGAATTGTTGTCTTAAGGCCCAGAAAGATGCCAAGCGGATTTATTTTACCAAGTGGATCATCATGGCCTTGCCATATTGGTCCATTTGATTGACCTTTATTATAATTATGAATTTATTTTATTTTCGGTTGCTACAAACGGGACAGACATGACTGGGGGATAGGACAGGGAGAGAGAATGAAAGAAAGAGAGGGAGAGAGAGAAAACCAAAGGGCAGAAGAGACGGTGAGAAGGGGGGGAAGAAAGAAAGAAAAACAAACAAAACACCTGGATCACCTGTATGGAGAAAAAAAAACAGAAGAGAAAACAAACAAAAAAAGAGCAACATAATAAAAACAGCACCATCACAATAAACTAGCTAGCAGTAGATAACAGTAGATACTAAATATTAAACAATATTGTGCAGCACGCAAGATAGACAGCGCACAATGTGCTTTGAGGCAGCAGCCAAGAAAGGTGTAGTCCGCGTCTGTGAACACCCGTGTGTACACCTGTGTGCATACCTGTGTGGATCAGCATGCTTGTATTCCAAAGGTTTCTCCATGTAACGATCTGCTAGGGAGTGTGGGGAGCCATAGCCCCGTCCACCAGGGTATGAAGCAGGTATGGAGGAGATCCAGGCCCCAGAGTACAAGGACCCGAGGAGGACCACCAAAGGGGGGGGGGGAACCATGCCACCCTCCTGGGAAGAGCTGAGTAGAGCCCCAAACGAGAGGTCACCCCGCAGCTACGGAGCAGAGGCCAGAGGGGGTTGCAGTGGCGTGCCCGCAGGCTCGGCCGGTAGCCAGCTGTGCCAGAGAGGACCGAGCTTCAGGCCCAGAGGCCAGAGGGCATCCCACCCCCCGGAAGGAGCCCAGCCAGGCCACAGGCGCCCGGCCCCGCCAATCGGCCACCAGGAGTGAGCCGGTACATACAAGAGCGCCTAGCCCCAGGCGACAAGGACCACCAATGCACCAACGTCTGAGGGCATCAGCCACCGGCAGGGAGTGTGGTGAGGGGAGATAGGCCTCCGTACTTTAGAGGGCCTGAGATGTACCCAGAGAGGTTGAGTCTAAGACCCAACCTGACATATAGACACAGACGAACAGGCGCACGCAGACACAAATGTGCATTCCCACCCCATATGCACAACCAAGTACTCGGTACTCACCCAATGTGTAGACAGACACAAATAGACACTGCACAGACAGTCACACTCCCCAAACATACTCTATATCCCAGGTCCAGGTAACCCCGCCCTCAGAGGGGCAAGCCGCACCTAGACCCAGGAGATGTAACCCTTCTCTCTGGGGTGGAGGCAAGCGGACCACCTCCTTATCTGCAGTAGCAGGGAGGCCCCGCATCCCAGACCCCAGTCTGACGGCCAGCACCTCCTCCCAGCCCCCCAGCCCTGACGGCTAACAGAACCAGTGTGAGTGAAGACCTCAAACCTCCCTACGCCCGCTCATATGTAGTGTTGCTGTGTGCTGTTCTAAAGTGCATTTAAAACTCAGGAGAGCATGGTACTAGCTTCCTCTCAGAGAGCAGCCCGGCTCCTCCCGAAAACCCTCAGTGTCTAAATGCAATTAAAATTGAGGGTAGGGTTGGAGTACACCGACCATCCTCTGGATGCTGTAAAACGTGCCCATCCCCAAGGCCCTATATGTATGTGTTATGTGAGAGTGATGTGGATGTCTAGGTTGCAGAATAAAATTGAGGCACAGGCGGCCAGAAGGGGACAGAGGGGGAGTGCCTCCCCTGCACCCTGGTGACATACCTGCACCCCAAGCCCTGCGTGTGTGAGTGGGTGTGGTAGAGCGGGAATAGGGAGGCAGCTGAGGATGGGGAGGGAAGAAAGGGAGGGGCAAGCGGCCCCTCCCTGGGGCCAGCTCCCCCACTGACCCCAGTAGGCACCCCCACACTCTGGAACCCACCAGGGCAAGGGGGCCCAGGCCCATCCGGACCGGGGCCCGCATCAGCAGCACCGCCCAGCCCCACAGAGTCCGGGGCAGGCCACTCGACTCCAACCCAGAGAAAACTGCACCCACCCTATCATCCAATCATCTCCCAAACTACACAAGACAATAGACACACAGGTTGAGTTCATTCTCCACCTCTTCTATATCTCTCCCCCCACCTGCAGAATGAGCTCCTGTAGTGAGGAGACCACCTGCAAAGATATAACAACCTCCCCACCAGTTAGAGAGCCCCCTAGTAGGGCCGATGCACCAGAGGTCCCCTGCACTGGGGCTGAGCCCCCCTGCACCCACCCGCCCACTGCTCCGGCGACACAACAGCCAGGACCCAAGCTCCCAAGGCCCGGCCAGCACCCCAGACCGGGGGGCGGAGCACTCCCAGACCCCCAAGCCTCCACGCCCGTCCCGGACCCTCCCAGGGGCAGCCAGGCTACCAGGCCAGTAACCAACGTCCTCCAGCACAGACCCTCCCCCATCTCAGCTGTAGGCAGCCACAAGGAAAGCACCATCTAAGAGCCCCCAGAGCTCCTAACCAGGCCATGGCCACATCCCCCAGGTTAGGCCCTCTAGGGAAACATCCCTAGGGACTCCCCAGATGCCCTAAGGCCGTCCCTACCCCCATATCAACCACAATAGCGAAGGCAGTACCAAACCATGATCCCCCACCCCCACTAGGTGATGAAGCCGATCAAAGGAGCCCAAAGGGATTGATCAAATGTGATGGCAGATGTTGTATCAAGACTAATGTGATCTATTAGATGGTTTCTATATTGGTTAGAATTAAGATTATTTTTATTTTTCCAGTTAATGAGGACCATTTTCTTGGTAATGCATAGGGCCGTAAAGACAACGTGGGCTGTGTTTATTTCTGCAGTGACCTCATCCAAGTTGCCCAGCAAGCATACTAAAGGGGAGGCTGGAATGTTACATTTCAGACACTTTGATAAGTCTTCACATATCTCACGCTCCACGTGAGTTACCTATGATCGCCAAACTCTTTTGAATCTCTGGCCTTTGGACTACCAGACACAAGATTTTAAATGGAGACCTGAGAATCCTCCTCCGCTTTCGAAGGACTTTCCTGATTACCTCCGCCACTTACCATCTACCTTCTCTCAAAGGAAACGTTCACGGAGATGGGGTAAACGTGGCGGCATCCGTGTTCGTATCAAGGCCTTTTTAAAGTCCTATGTTGCAACAAATGATTGCTATTCTATAAACATCTTGTCATCTATTCATCTAAATGAATAGTGGTATTGTAAAGCGCTTTGGGTGTATTGAAAAGCGCTATATAAATCCAATCCATTATTATTATTATTATTATTATTCCTGCCCTCCGGGACCATGCTAACTTCAGACTGTTCTGTCATCGCTGGATTCGCCCTGTTGGCCCTTATGGTTACCTGGATCTCCCAGCTGATCCTCCGCCCGCTTGGTGCTGGGTGCAGTCCTCCAGAGGAGGTGCGAATCTTGGCAACCTTCGCCTGCTGCGGCGTTTTCCTACCAGTAACAGTGTGACCACTCTCCGTATGGTCTTACTAAATACAAGGTCATTGACGAATATTTTTTTTTTTTTTTATTGTTTTTTATTTTAAATGATATTCTATCGTCGGGACTGGATTTCTTATTCCTGACGGAAACTTGGCTTCGCGGCGAACTTTTTCCCTTCTCGGAGCTGCTCCTACCTGACTATGCTTTTATTAGCTCACCCCGGACCACTGGAAGAGGTGGAGGGCTAGCTTCAGTTTTTAAAAACAAACTTCGATGTCGGCAGCTGCCACCTGTTCTGTACCCCAGTTTTGAGGTGCAGTTATTGGAAGTGAACTGCGTCCCCTCCATCCTCTGCGCTGTGGTGTATCGTCCCCCGAAACTTATCAAGGATTTTCTTCCAGAATTTGCTGATCTGCTGGGGAGCCTTGTGCTACGTTATGACTGTATACTAATTGTCGGTGACTTCAACATTCATGTTTGCTGTGAGGACAGTTCGCTAGCTAAGGATTTCCTCGCTCTTATTAGCACCCTCAATCTCACCCAGTGGGTAAGTGAACCAACTCACACTAAAGGTCATATACTTGATTTGGTACTATCTTATGGTCTGGATATTTGCATCACGGACATAGAGGACTTTGGGCTTTCAGATCACTTTCCGGTTTTGTTTAATACTGTAGCGAGCGATGTGGATTTGAACAGTGATGGTCCTGTGCGGCAAACGCGCACGATTAACTCCCAGTCAATCGCCTACTTCATTAATGCTTTCCTTGACTCTCCCCTCTCTGCTGCTAACTGTAATGGGGTTTTATCAGCGGATGAGCTTGCTAACCTCTTTTATACTACATGCACTGACATTCTTAACTCTGTGGCACCTCTGAGGATTAAACAACCCTGGCTAAATTATACTACTCACGCCCTCAGGCGTGAAGGTTGTCGTGCTGAAAGAAAATGGAGGAAAGACAAACTCCACGTCTCTTTGGACATCCTCCATAATTGTTTATCTAAGTATCAAAAGTCTGTTAAAATCTGCCTTTTTGTCTAGCATTATTATGACTAATAGCCACAACCCCGAGCCCTTTTTAATACTTTTAACTCTGTGATAAACCCTTGCACTATCACTTATAGGGACGCCTCCCCTGCTCTTTGTGATAAATTTTTAAAGTATTTCTCTGATAAAATCTCAGCTCTAACGGCTTCTCATCCATCTCATTCATCATCAGTTTTAGACCCAGTTCCAGCCTCTGAATGCTTGACTGTCTTCCAACAGTTTGAGCCAGTGTCTTATTCTGCTTTAAAAGATATAATTGATCATCTCAAAATCTCTGGTTCCCCGCATGATGTGGCTGGAGTCCCCATGGTCCAGAATCCATGTGGACTATGCAGGGCCTTTCCTCGGGGAGATGTTTCTAATCATTGTGGATGCTCATTCCAAGTGGATGGACATTTACCCTGTGAAATCCTCTACATTACAGGTAACTATAGAGAAACTGCGCCAGAGTTTCAGTGTGTTTGGACTACCTAAAATGTTAGTTTCAGACAATGGAACATGTTTCACAAGTGCTGAATTTGAGTCATTCATGAAGCAGAATGGAATTGACCATGTGAGATCAGCACCTTTCCACCCTTCTTCAAATGGGCTGGCTGAGAGGGCGGTCCAGACCTTTAAGGAGGGGATGAAGAAAGTCAAAGGTGATACCTTGCAAACCAGACTGTCCCGATTTCTGATGATGTCACGGAGACTCAGATCAGTTTTGGACTTTCTCATGTCTGATGTGAAAACAAAAGTGCAGCACAAACAATTGAAACAGAAAGAAAATCATGACACCAAGAAAAGACTGAGAAGTTTCACACCAGGAGACAAGGTCTTCATCAGAAACTACTCCTATGGCCCGAAGTGGATTCCCGCAGTCATTGTGAGAGCATCGGGTCCAGTGTCTTACATTGTTACCATTGGATCAGGTCAAACTGTGAAGCGGCACATCAATTAGGTGAGAGCAAGAGTGGCTGACACTGTTCCCAGTACACCAGACAGGGAGGTGGAGCCATTGCATGACAAAGAAGCAGTGCCTGAGTGCTGCTTGCCATCAGAGTTGGACACATCGCCACAACCTCCGGCAACGGAGTTGCCTTATGCTCCGGAGACTCCGGCTCCCGGAGACTCCTTAATGACACCAGTGTTGTGACGTTCCCAGAGAGAGAGAGACTTTAAAGGACTTTGTTAGGTAGAGTGAGATCTTCCAGGAATAGAGCAACAATGCGCTCTGATCTCACAGGAAGGACGTACCTTCCTAGTTATTAAAAAAAAAAAGAAAAAGGAAAAAGAAACATTGAAACATATGTACAGTTGTATGGTTACCTTAATTACGTGTTGATTGCTTGTTAAGCATTCTTTACATAAGCAGTTATTTTGTAAGTCCAGGGAGTTGTTGACTTAAGGGGGGAGGAGATGTGGTATCGCAGGAAATTAGTTGGTTATATATGAGTATGCATAATAGTTATTATTCATAGATACCTACATCCTATGTTCCTGTTATTCATCTGAAAGAAACAGAATGAGTGTGTCGTTACAATGGTAATGCCAGGAGAGGCAGTATTGGTTCTGTGTTACATTTATGTTGTAAGAAAGAGGAAGAAGAGAGTGTTCTGTAGGAGGCACTAAAATGGACACTGATGTTCTGTACATGTACTGAAAAGAAGGTTCAGTAAACAAGTTGCAACGATACTCCGGTGTAAGGCTCAGTTATTTTATTTTTGTTTTTGAAGATGCAACATGTCTTGTCAGGATTATTTTCGATTATGTGTTTGTTTGTTTTGGATTGCTCAGCAATAAAGCTGTTTTGAGTTTTACTTTTTGCCTTTGAAGTCCTGCATTTGTGGACCAACACAGCCAACGTGACGGCGTCAGCAAAACTACTGAGTCGTTATTACTAATATGTAGTTCTCATTTATCAAAGAAGCAATGTGTTATTGCGTGTGCAACTTAGTTTCACTTAAAGTCTAAGTCCACTTTCAAGTTTGGCTAAGGTTTAACCAAATTTTATGTTCTTCTTCATTTATTCTCCAGATTTTTCACTTGTAAGTAAATAATATATAAATGCCCTCAGCACATCAGAGAAACTTTCAGATCACAAAAAAATCTGCTTTGCCAACACTCTTTGATTTCTTTGTGTATAGATTCTGATAGGAGAAGCGATCCTGTACTGCTATCTGTCCAGGAAGTCATCAGCCAGTCAGACTGAGGCCAACATCAATGCTGCAGGCTGCAATTTCAACTCCTACATTCGCAGGGCTGTACGCTTCATAGGTAGGAGGACATATTCACTGATTATATGTATCATTTACTTGCTCCAACAAGAACCGAAACACTAATAGATTGAAAAGCAACTGCAAAAAGAACCACTAACTTTGCTATGTGGAACAGAAAGGAGGTTCTCTCAGCTGCTCCTTAATAATGAGTCATCACAGCGGAGCACTCCACAGTTTTTTGTTTAGCTTAATTTTATGCAAGATACACTTCCTTAACCAAAAAGTTTATATTTTTATACTGCATGGTTACTTGAAATCAGCCATTGAGATATTTGACGTTGGTATGCATTCCACAGTGTGTTGTTGCCAAAAGATGTATTAACTTCAGGGGCATATATATAGAACATTATGTTATCACAGCCAAGGCCAAGGACGCTTCTCTAATCTATATACACCTGTGTGTAATATACACAAAAAATTCCCCGCTTGCCCCCGGTTAATCCTTCAGGCTCGGGTCCTCTACCAGAGGCCTGGGAGCTTGAGGGTCCTGCGCAGTATCTTAGCTGTTCCCAGGACTGCGCTCTTCTGGACAGAGATCTCCGATGTTGTTCCCGGGATCTGCTGGAGCCACTCGCCTAGCTTGGGAGTCACCGCACCTAGTGCTCCGATTACCACGGGGACCACCGTTACCTTCACCCTCCACATCCTCTCGAGCTCTTCTCTGAGCCCTTGGTATTTCTCCAGCTTCTCGTGTTCCTTCTTCCTGATATTGCTGTCATTCGGAACCGCTACATCGATCACTACGGCCGTCTTCTTCTGTTTGTCTACCACCACTATGTCCGGTTGGTTAGCCACCACCATTTTGTCCTTCTGTATCTGGAAGTCCCACAGGATCTTAGCTCGGTCATTCTCCACCACCCTTGGGGGCATCTCCCATTTTGACCTCGGGACTTCCAGGTTATACTCGGCACAGATGTTCCTGTACACTATGCCGGCCACTTGGTTATGGCGTTCCATGTATGCCTTGCCTGCTAGCATCTTGCACCCTGCTGTTATGTGCTGGATTGTCTCTGGGGCATCTTTACACAGCCTGCACCTGGGGTCTTGCCTGGTGTGATAGACCCCAGCCTCTATGGATCTTGTGCTCAGAGCTTGTTCTTGTGCTGCCATGATTAGTGCCTCTGTGCTGTCTTTCAGTCCAGCTTTGTCCAGCCACTGGTAGGATTTCTGGATATCAGCCACCTCCTCTATCTGCCGGTGGTACATACTGTGCAGGGGCCTGTCCTTCCATGATGGTTCCTCCTCTTTCTTGGGTTTCTGGTGCCTGAGGTATTCACTGTCAGTTGGGGCCATCTTCCTGATGTATTCGTGGATGTTCGTTATCTCATCCTGGACATCCCCGGCCCCCTTCCTTCTGCTTAGCGTACAGCCTCAGGATGCTGGACTCGGGGTGAAACCCTCCATGCATGGTAAGGAGCTGGGTGCTTCGACTTATGAAAATTTTGACTTACGAAAGACCCTCTGGAACAAATTAATTTCGTAAGTCAGGGTTCCACTGTATATGGTATCACTCTATCAAACAAGAGGACAGCCGCATGTAACTATGATGATGTTTGCTAGTTCACCTTACATGCATTAATGTAATAACGTGGTTAGCCTACTCAACGTAAATTACACACGAACAACATTAAGCTACTCACGCAGAGAAGAACGGCTGCTGCTGCATCATCATCCGTCATCATTTCTGCTACACTGGCAGGGCTAGGGGCCAGGACTCTCCTCTTCGGGTTTTTGGGAGAGGTTGCTATCTCCGGGTCCGATAACAGGCACCACACCCGATGTAGATGTGCTCGGTGTGAGGTCTCGCAGCAAGCTATCAAATACGGTGCATTTCTCGGCTTTTAAAAAACGCTATGCGTCACCAGGTGTTTCATCAGATTCGAGGTTTCACAGTGACTTGCAAAAGTATTGGGCCCCTTGAACTTTCCCACATTTTGTCACATTACAGCCACAAACATGAATCAATGTTATTGGAATTCCAGGTGAAAGACCAACACAAAGTGGTGCACACGTGAGAAGTGGAACCAAAATCATACATGATTCCAACATTTTTACAAATAAATAACTGCAAAGTGGGGTGTGCGTAATTATTCAGCCCCTTTGGTCTGAGTGCAGTCAGTTGCACATAGACGTTGCCTGATGAGTGCTAATGACTAAACAGAGTGCACCTGTGTGTAATCTAATGTCAGTACAGATACAGCTGCTCTGTGACGGCCTCAGAGGTTGTCTGAGAGAATATTGGGAGCAACAACACCATGAAGTCCAAAGAGCACACCAGACAGGTCAGGCATAAAGTTATTGAGACATTTAAAGCAGGCTTAGGCTACACAAAGATTTCCCAAGCCTTGAACATCCCACGGAGCACTGTTCAAGCCATCATTCAGAAATGGAAGGAGTATGGCACAACTGTAAACCTACCAAGACAAGGCCGTCCACCTAAACTCACAGGCCGAACAAGGAGAGCGCTGATCAGAAATGCAGCCAAGAGGCCCATCTACAGCTCAGGTGGGGGAATCTGTCCATAGGACAACTATTAGTCGTGTACTGAACAAAGTTGGCCTTTATGGAAGAGTGGCAAGAAGAAAGCCATTGTTAACAGAAAACCAGAAGAAGTCCCGTTTGCAGTTTGCCACAAGCCATGTGGGGGACACAGCAAACATGTGGAAGAAGCTGCTCTGGTCAGATGAGACCAACATGCAAAACGCTATGTGTGGAAAACTAACACTGCACATCACTCTGAACACACCATCCCCACTGTCAGATATGGTGGTGGCAGCATCATGCTCTGGGGGGGCTTCTCTTCAGCAGGGACAGGGAAGCTGGTCAGAGTTGATGGGAAGATGGATGGAGCCAAATACAGGGCAATCTTGGAAGAAAACCTCTTGGAGTCTGCAAAAGACTTGAGACTGGGGCGGAGCTTCACCTTTCAGCAGGACAACGACCCTAAACATAAAGCCAGGGCAACAATGGGATGGTTTAAAACAAAACATATCCATGTGTTAGACTGGCCCAGTCAAAGTCCAGATCTAAATCCAATCGAGAATCTGTGGCAAGATCTGAAAACTGCTGTTCACAAACGCTGTCCATCTGATCTGACTGAGCTGGAGCTGTTTCAAAGAAGAATGGGCAAAGATTTCAGTCTGTAGATGTGCAAAGCTGGTAGAGACAGACCCTAAAAGACTGGCAGCTGTAACTGCAGCAAAAGCTGGTTCTACAAAGTATTGACTCGGGGCTGAATAATTACGCACACCCCACTTTGCAGTTATTTATTTGTAAAAAATGTTTGGAATCATGTATGATTTTGGTTCCACTTCTCATGTGTGCACCACTTTGTGTTGGTCTTTCACCTGGAATTCCAATAACATTGATTCATGTTTGTGGCTGTAATGTGACAAAATGTGGGAAAGTTCAAGTGGCCGAATACTTTTGCAAGCCACTGTACCTCCTTTGCACAGTATCAGCTTAAAGCACTTGTTGCAGGCTGCTGAGTTTGCATCTTTTACTGTGAAGTACAGCCAGACTTTGACCACTTCGCCTTTGCCTTTAATCTGTAGCTCTGCTCAAAAGAACGAACGTACCTGGGCCCGCCTACTATCCTTGGAAAGGTAAAATGATTGGCTAGAATCCAAAGTGTATGACATCTCAAGAAAAAACAAAAGGCACCGAAATAAAGCACCGAAATGTGCGCTGCTTTTCGGTCTGGTTACTACCGTTTATGTCAGAACCGGTGCCCCGGATACCGGAACCCATCCCTACAGATAAGTGCTTGCAGACTGCGGTTTTCTGATCCATGTACGTGCACATTTTTGATTCTCCAACACGTAAATAAAGTTTGTGAACGAGGACAGAATTTCTCTTGTCATGTCTGGAGCAGATAAACAAGCACTTAATAGGAGCCACTGAATAACGATGTTATGTAATATGACTATTATATGTTGGTGTATTATATGAATGCGTATAGTGTTCTCTATTGTAAAAGCTTTCTTTTTTTACAGGTGTCCATATCTTTGGCCTGTGTGTGACAGCACTGATAACAGACATTCTTCAGCTATCCACTGGCCAGCATACTCCCTATTGGCTGGATGTATGCAAACCTAACCTGACCCACCTTAACATGTCCACCTGCGATGAAGCGTTTATCCTAGAGGATATCTGCTCTGGACAGGACATAGGGCTCATCAATGCTGGCAGGTGAGGCTTTGATTTACTGTGTGTGGGAGAGTGTGAGAGTGGATGCATGTGGGTGTGTTTTTGCACAAAACACTAGTACTGCCTCAAGTTGTAAAGTGCACACACATTGGACAGCAGAAGCTATAGAATGAAAGAAATGTTGTCATTTCATTAATAATAAAGCACTGAACAAGAGCCACAATCCAAACTGTGGGCGTTTCAGCTGTATGTTTTACGTTGAGCGTAACAGACTGTGCCTGCACACGCCAAACTGCTGACCAACGTCACTGAAATTTATATGTAGAAGGCATTGTCAGTCATCTCGAGCATCTTTTTCCAAACACCATTTCCTTCAGATTATTAAAATGTTCTTTCTGTTATGAAAATATAATTATTAAAGGCAACCTTTATGCAAATCTGTAAACAGATTAAACAGACCTACTCAGTGACCCATTTAATCATTTTACTGAACTATACTGCGTCATACTTGGTATATTAAGGACAACAGATCAAGCTTTAGCTAAGAAGCTGCATTTACCTAGAGCAGATATTAAAAACCAGGTTGAGCCGTTGCCCTTCTGGTTATCCTTCCTCCTTATTGAACACCTGCTCGGGCAGATTTGTCAGCACGCACACGTCACGCGTCCAAGTTTCTTTGAAAGTCATTTTTCTGTTGCACATGAATATTCAGCATTGTTCTCAGCTGTCTGAACATGATAATTAACATCAAGAACACTCTGCCGCTCTGCTTTATAGGAAATCTTTCCCCTCCCAGCATGCTACGCTGGCTGCCTTTGCTGCTGTCTACATCTCAGTAAGTGGTTACTGCATTTACACATATAAAGAACAACACTTCAGTGTGACCACAGTCCTGTTCTAACCGTTATGGCTTGTTGCAAATCAAATCAAATCAAATCACTTTTATTGTCACATCACATGTGCAGGTACATTGGTACAGCACATGTGAGTGAAATTCTTGTGTGCGAGCTTCACAAGCAACAGAGTTGTGCAAAATACAAGAATGTAAACAAGCAAAATACAAGAATGGCTACATCTGAAACTAATAAATATATGTACAATATATAATAGTATATGCATTTCTGGATGTGTATACTAAATATTTTTCTACGTGTGTGTGTGTGTGTACACATATTTTACAAATTAAATAGAGTAAACAATAAATAAAATATACAGAGTGAGACATGTGCAAAACAGTGGCATTACTGTACAGTATGGAGTGCATAATGTTGAAGTTCCAGTAGTGAAGCTGAGGTGTCTATGACGTGTTCAGCAGTCTGATGGCCTGGTGGAAGAAGCTGTCTCTCAGTCTGCTGGTTCGGGACCGGATGCTGCAGAACCTCCTTCCTGATGGAAGCAGTCTGAACAGTTTATGGCTGGGGTGACTGGAGTCCTTGATGATCCTCCCCGCTTTCCTCAGGCAGCGCTTCCTGTAGATGTCTTGGAGGGAGGGAAGCTCACCTCCAATTATCCGTTCAGAGCACCGCACTACTCGCTGGAGAGCTTTGCAGTTGTAGGCGGTGCTGTTGCCATACCAGGTGGTGATGCATCCAGTGAGGATGCTCTCAATGGCACAGTGATAGAAGGTCCTGAGGATGCGGGGGCTCATGCCGAATCTTTTCAGTCTCCTGAGAAAGAAGAGGCGCTGCTGCGCCTTCTTCACTGTTTTGTTTGTGTGTACTGACCACGTAAGATCCTCAGCCAGATGTACACCAAGGAACCGGAAGCTGCTCACTCTCTCCACAGCAGCGCCGTTGATGGTGATGGGGGTGTGTACTTCTCTGCACCTCCGGAAGTCCACTATCAACTCCTTTGTCTTTGCGACGTTGAGGGTGAGATGGTTGTCTTGACACCAGTGGGTCAGGGCGCTGACCTCCTCCCTGTAAGCCGTCTCATCACCGTTGGTGATAAGACCCACCACTGTAGTGTCGTCCGCAAACTTCACAATGATGTTGGAGCTGTTAGTGGCTGTGCAGTCGTAGGTGTAGAGTGAGTACAGGAGAGGGCTCAGTACACACCCCTGTGGAGCACCAGTGTTCAGTGTGATGGGGGATGAGGTGATGCTGCCCAGTCTGACCACTTGGCGTCTGTCAGACAGGAAGCTAAGGATCCAGCTGCAGAGGGAGCTGCTCAGTCCTAGATCCTGCAGTTTCCTGTCCAGCTTCGAGGGAACGATGGTATTGAATGCTGAGCTGTAATCTACAAACAGCATTCTCACATACGTGTCTCTCTTCTCCAGGTGTGACAGGGCAGTGTGTAGTGTCAGGGCTATGGCATCATCAGTGGACCTGTTGTGGCGGTATGCTAACTGTAGAGGGTCCAGTGAGTCGGGTAGTGCAGAGCAGATGAAGTCCCTGACCAGCTTCTCGAAGCATTTGCTTACGATGGGGGTCAGGGCTACAGGTCGCCAGTCGTTCAATGAGGAGATGGTGGAGGATTTGGGTACAGGGACGATGGTGGCCATTTTGAAGCAGGCTGGGACTACAGACAGAGAGAGGGAAAGGTTGAAGATGTGCGTGAACACTCCAGCCAGCTGAGCCGCGCATGACCTGAGGACGCGGCTGGGAATCCCGTCCGGACCAGTAGCTTTGCGTGCGTTCACCTTCCTGAAGCACTTCCGCACATCCTCCTCAGACACAGTGTGCGCACTGACGTCATCCGCGGTGCGCACACTGTCCGGTCTCATGGTGTTCGCTGTGTCGAATCTAGCGTAGAATACGTTTAGATCCTCACACAGAGAGGCCGTGGTCTGCGGTGTGCTGGTTTTCCCTCTAAAGTCTGTGATCGTGTTTAGTCCCTGCCACATACTCCGAGGGTTGTCAAACTGTTGCTCCACCCTGTCGCTGTACTCACGTTTGGCTGCTTTGATCGTCTTCCGGAGTTGGTAATGTGCGTGTTCGCGGAGGCAAAGGCGGTGTTCCGTGCCGCCAGTGCCGCCCGAACATCTCCGTTAATCCAGGGTTTTTGATTTGGGAAGGATTTGACTGTTCTGGATGGGACGACATCTTCCACGCATTTCCTGATAAATCCACAGACTGAGTCTGTGTATTCATCAATGTCTCTGGCGGCCACGTGAAACATTTCCCAGTCCGCGTGATCAAAACAGTCCCGCAGCGCAGACTCCGATTGGTCCGTCCAACAGTGCACCGCCCTCCGGGTTGGAGCTTCCTGTTTCAGCTTCTGCCTGTAGGCGGGCAGGAGCAGGATGGAGCAGTGATCTGATTGGCCGAATGGGGCGCGGGGGAGGGCTTTGTACGTATCCCGGAAAGAGGTGTAGCAGTGGTCAAGTAGCCGGTTTCCACGTGTGTTGAAAAGGATGTGTTGATGGAGTTTTGGTGAGACTTTCTTCAGGTTTCCCTTATTAAAGTCTCCGGCTGTGATAAACGCTGCCTCTGGGTGTGCGGTTTCCTCGCTGCTGATCGCGCTGTACAGTTCCCTGAGTGCACGGTCAGTGTCGGCTTGTGGGGGAATGTAAACAGCCGTAATAATCACTGCTGTAAATTCCCTCGGTAGCCAGAATGGCCGGCACTTAATCATCAGGTACTCCAGGTCCGGTGAGCAGAAGGATTTGACCGGGTGCACGTTCGCATAATCACACCAGCTGTTGTTGATCATGAAACATACACCACCGCCTCTGCTTTTCCCAGTAAGATCCTGTGACCTGTCCGCGCGGTGCACAGAGAACCCCGGCAGTTGTATTGCGGAGTCCGGTACTTTGTCCGATAGCCAGGTTTCTGTGAGGCAGATCACGCAGCAGTCCCGCATCTCTCGCTGGAATGAGATCCGTGCCCGAAGCTCGCACAGCTTTTTCTCCAGAGACTGCACATTAGCCAGTAATAAACTGGGTAACGGTGGTCTGTAAGTGCGCCGTCTCAGTCGAACCAGAACGCCAGATCTTCTCCCTCTGCGTCGGCGTTTGCGGCCTCCAGGGCCAGAGAACAAAGGCGTCTCAGGTGAGATGAATGGGGGGTCTGCAAACGGAGCGTCCGTGTTGCAAAACTTGAACTCCGGAAAGTTATAAGAAAGACCGTCTTTTATGTCCAGTAAGGTTTGTCGGTCGTACACAAGGAGACAAGTGCTGCTCGTGAAAAAATAAAGGAAAAGGAAAATTAAACACAGAAGAAAGCCGTTGCTTGGGGGAGCTCGCGACGAGGCTGCCATACTCGGCGCCATCTTGAATTTCTTGCAGTCACACATGTTACTTAATACACATTAATAGCAGGTTTGAATGAGGCCTGTTAAACAAACATTTGTTAACGTGAGTTTGTGTGTTTCAGATGTACTTCAACACGGTGTTGACTGACTCAGCCAAGCTGCTGAAGCCTCTCCTAGTGTTCTCCTTCGTCATGCTGGCCATCCTGTCTGGGTTAACCAGGATCATCCAGTTTAGAAACCACCCTGTTGATGTATACTGTGGGTGGGTGCTGGGAGCTGCCATTGCTGTTTACCTGGTAAAAGTTACAGTTACATACATCACGATGAAACACGAAAGCAATATTTGAAAGAATAACATAGCACATTACACTATATGCTACTGTAGTCATCTCACACCAGCTTCAGAGGGCCAGCAGTTACAGCGATAAAAGCACACAGAGTCAGATTGTTCTTCTTTCTAGATTTTTAGTTTTGTGTTTGATGAAGATCGTTTCGAGGTAATATAGCTGCTTTAGGACATGTGGCTCCAAACAGCTTCAGGGGCTGGAAAGAAATCTTTCTGCTCAACTGTAGTGCAGAAACTGTTGGATACTTGCACCCACACACCATCACCCTGCAGCCCACAAACACCCAGACACACACACACAAACACACACACTGCCTACACTTTTGTGCAAGAAGAATCTTTGAGGTTTTGCTGCAGAACAACTGTCCACCATCAGATGATTCTCCATTTAAAGTGTTTCACTGGAATAGCATCTCTGCGATTAAGTTTTTATTTTTTACTTGTCACTTGGATCTTCTCCTTGTAGGCTCGCTGCAGTCCGGACTCCTCTGGGCTGTTTTAGAAATATTTAGATCAGAATAAAAAGAAAAAACTCATTGAGGCTGAAGCATCCTGTTGTTTGGCTGCTGCACTGGTTCTGGTTAGCAGGACAGGGTGAGGATGAGTTGATAGCACACAAATAAATACTTTTTGTATTCCAGGTGTTCCACTCTAGCAGAATGTTTTCAACAACATGTGAAGCTGTCTGTCACAGTGTTGGCTGCGCTCTTTCGTTGCTGTGATAAGAGATCGGTGTGGAGAGATGATAGATGTACTGAGAAAGGAAATTATAACGCAAATTCATATTCTGCTCTTAAATAAAAGTAGACCTGACTGGCAGTTTTTATTTATTTTTTTCTCTTGTCAGCAGACTCCTGTGGCAGTTACAGGTATAAATCATTCACACCACCAAATTATAAAACAGTAACAGAAGCACAGGGACGGAGAAGTTTCCAGAATGCATTGCATAGCTACATACTTCAACAGTTAATGGGATGAGTAGAAATAACTGATCAAGTAGACACATGACCAAAGTGCCAAAATCACAACCTGGTAGCTTTTATTGTGAAACCCCCTCCCATACAAGTTCTTCCTGTACCATATATGTGCAAAGGACAGCTTCTGAAACAGTTGTGAACTTCTACTGTTCACATGTCCACAACTAGCATCTTTAGCTTTTGTTAATCTGCTATTCTCTCACTAGGGAAAACAGTGGGTGGGGACTGTGGCATGGCCAAAATGATTACAACCATGCACAGTGAACCTGCGATATCATTGCCTTTGAAATGGTTGCTTCAATGACAAGAACCAGGTCTGTGACCACTGGCGGTCAGTTGGCCAGTGTGGAGCAAGAGCGAGTATTGTCTTTATGGAAAAACCAGGATTAATGATATAATACATGGACACAGTGAGTAAATCAACTGGGAATCTGATCAAACACAAGACAGAATAGACTGGCAGCATGTTGCTTTATTGCTTATAACTGATTTAATTGCATTGGGTGCAGTCTGCCGCTGTCTATTGTGGCCTGGCCTGCAAATAGCATGTCCTGCTACATCTTCAGAGCAGCTGCCAAAAAACCTGCTACAGTACCAAGTCTGGGTGACACTTGTCCAACATAGGTACAGTCCCCCACTTCAACCACTGCAGTGTGAAAAAGGCTTCAGGAAACACCTCGCTAATCTTTCCATCAGGCCATGAAGCTCTGGTTAATTGGGGATCGACAATTATGACATTATCCAGCTGAAGAGAGGCTGTATCTCACTGCCACTTAAACCAAGTTTGCAGGGCCGCCAGATAGTGGTGCAGAAACCCTGTCCAGAAGCAGTCAGACAGCACTTGACAGGCCCTTCAGTGTTTACGTCTAAACCGCCCTGAATCATGATGTACTGCCTACGGTGCTGAAGGCGCGGACTGCCCCATCAGCCACAAACTGGCTGGATCTGGGTCTGTCAAGCGTAATGTTAGGAATGCCCTCAATCTCAACCAGGAATATTAACACTTCGTGGCTGATGACTTCTGAGCCCAGGGTTGCAGTCAGGGCAGTGCTCAAAGTACTGATTTTGCTCTCCAAGGGGCCTCCAAATTCAGGAGCTCTGGTGGGTTGCAGTGCAATTGTATTTGGTGCTCCGACAGCTAAGTCTGTGGGGAAGGATTGAGGGCTTTGAAAGTTTCTTGTAACTTCCTGTCACCACCTTCTAAATGTGAAAAGCAGACCTCAATGTTTTTCACGCCAACGGCCAACTTTAACCTGCAGTGGTCCAAAACAGTACATTTCTGTTGAGATATGAAGTCAGAGCCAAGCAGGATACAGGGTCTTTGGGCTGATTGGTTGGGCTCTCCATCTTTGGCAAACAGAACAAGAGTGCTGTTCTCTTCTAGCAGCCTCACAGCCACAAAGGATCCAAAGCTTTGTCCTCAGTTCAGCAAAGAGGCCCTCTGCACCAGGGTGTTTCACATTAAACTCCACGTGTCTGATTAACAGCTTTGCCACCACATCTCAAGTCAAGGACTACAGGGGAAATCATCCTCCAGACTTTGACAGTGCCATAGACAACCACCCACCCGTATCAGCTGAAGTGATTCATCATATTGTTGGTCCAAGGTCATCAAGCAGTTTGATTAAGGGACCCGATTCCCACCTGTTCTCCCACCTGCACTCAATTTCTTCAGGAAAGCTGTCTCATTAAGCAGACTGCAAGATGCTGGCCACTGATTCCCAGAATTCGTCCACTATCGAGGTCTCTTCAGTGTTTAAAGCCACCCCGTGAAGGTGCCACGTGGTTGCCTTCACTAGTTCATTGAAGGTGCTAATCTGCTGAGCATCAGGTAGAGTATATCAAGGGGTATTTACTGCTGCAACTAGCCAGGACGTGGACCTTCTTTGCTCGTCCGTGATGCCTTCATTGTATAATGTGTATAACAGTATTTATAATAGAGTAAACCGTCCAATGGCTCGGTGGCAGCTACAGATTGGCTATGGAACCAAAGACTGTCAGCAGTCTTACCAGCTTGATAAAAGGAGCCTCCAAAAAGCCTGACTTGAGAGGGCTCCTTTGTGAACTGAAGAAGTCTTTTGGATGAGAGGTGAAACATCTTCATAAATGTAAAGAAGTCCATTTGCCCCTTTTTAAAGCTCTTAAGACCATCATCACCTGGATGACTGAGAACATAAAACGCCCATATTTTCCAGTAGTGTATTGCAGAAATAAGATAAGATAAGATAGAACTTTATTAATCCCTCGGGTGGGTTCCTCTGGGAAATTCGATTTCCAAAAAAGCACAGCACCGACAGAAGTTACAGAGTTACAGAATATTATATATATATACACACACACACACATATATATATAAATACAGAGACAATATAAATAAAATATACGAAGGGGATAAATAGAATAAATAGGAATAAAAAATAAAAAATAAAAATACAAGTGAATTGCACATTTCAAGTATTGAGGTCTATTGCACTGTTGACTATTTACAAAAGTATTGCACAAAAGGAAATGCAAACACATGAAAATGCAAAACATAACTATGTGGTTTTAGAATATGACACATCAAAATTCCACATTTGCCAATTTTTCTAGTTGACGTCTTTGATTATGTCAACCAATCGTTGAGGTCCTGCTGACATAGCTCCGAGTCTTCCTCCATTAATAGTTCCCTCATTTTGTTGATGACGTCATTGGCCTCTATATACACATTCACAGTACTTCTTGAAGGACTCACAATCACCATCTCCCTGATGGCTCATTCCTAGCCCATTCCTCCAAAGAGCATCTGGGCATAACATGGGGAACACTTAATGACAAACACCCACTCCTACACCTTAGGTTAGGAATTCTTCTCATATCACACCAGAGAAAGTATAATAGTGGCTGGTCTTCAGGTAGCAATCTCACCTGGTGGGATATTCCCAATGTTCCTCATAGCAACAAAATCCCGCCTGAACGTCAGGAGGAACCCAGGAGAGATGCACTGAGGTTGGGTCTGGCAGTAGCAGTTCATCCAGGTTTTGGCCTTTGTATGTCAATGAACAGCTGAACACATCTTGATTTGTCTCATTATGAATCACCATATGATGAAGAATGAATCAAGACTGGAGGGTCTAACCTTCCCTCACTGTAATCACCTGCCTTCTCTAGCTTCTCAGTCTCAGCTTGGTAAGCCTCAGTCTTTTCTAGATAATAATAATAATTATTATAATAATTAATCCGGCTTCCTCCCACCGTCCAAAGACATGCAGCTTGTGGGGACAGGTTAATTGGATAATCCAAATTGCCACTAGGTGTGAATGTGCGAGTGAATGTGAGTGTGAATGGTTGTCTGTCCCTGTGTGTTCGCCCTGCGACAGACTGGCGACCTGTCCAGGGTGTACCCCGCCTCTCGCCCTATGACAGCTGGGATAGGCTCCAGCGCCCCCCGCGACCCTGAAAAGGATAAGCGGAAGCGAATGGATGGATGGATGGATGGATAATAATAATAATAATAATACATTTTATTTAAAAATAGTGCCTTTCAGAACACCCAAAGACACTGTACAGCAAATAAAACAGATATATATATAAAAACAGAAAAGCTGGGAATATACACAATAATAAGAGTAACAGATAAAAGTTAAGAGCATGCAGAGGTTTAAACATAAGCAATTTTAAACAGGTGAGTTTTGAGGGTGGACTTAAAATGAGGGAATGAAGTAATATTTCTGAGGTCAGGGGGTAAGGAACGCCACAGTCGAGGGGCAGAGCAACTAAAAGCCCCGCCCCTCATTGTAACTGGGGGGCAGGGCTAGATCTAACTAGATCTCCGCTGAGGCTCTATACCGCACAAGCTGGGAAGGACTGCTTCAGGCGCTGAAATGAGAGTGGGCGTGTTACTTGCATGTAGTAGTTGAGTGGCAAATCTGCATACTGATGCTACTTCCACTCTAGCTGTTTGCCTCCAGCAGGTTAATGACATCTTGATCCATGGCCAGTTTAATTACCAAAGTACTGCTGCTGAGGAGATGGTGGTCACTGCTGTTTGTGGCTGCACTGTTAACATGACTTGACTCGCAATGTCTAGCATGGTTTTCAGTGCTGCTGGCCCCCCAGGTTGGCTGAGATGGTAGTCCGATAGCTGTTGTCGGGACATATCAGCCTATCAGGAGTGGCTGAGCATTCATAAATGGTTTCAAGGGGAAAGTCTGGAGGTGCCTATAAGTGCACTGAAGTGCCTACACAGTTTAAAAGTGTTTGGCTACACCAAGCCCATTTTACACAAGACTTTTAACTGGCACCAGTCAGCCTGGTGGTGCAGTTCACATCACCAGCAGGGATTTTTTGGCTTTGACCTATGTATAGTTCTGCTGTCAGCTGTCTAAAATGTACACACTGATCTGATACATTTGGTGTTTTGCTAGAGTAAGAGTCATACGCTTTGACCTTCTCTGTGAGCATTTGGGGAATTTTGAGCTGTTGTTAGCAGAGTTGTGACCACATCTGAAGAGCAAGAGAAATCCTTTCAGAGAGCCAATTGATCCTGACCAGAGTCCAGTGTGTCTGATGTAAAATGGTGTTATTTTACTATTTGTATATTCAGTATTGGTGTTTTGAGCTACTAGTGCAGTTGTTGCCAAACGGAGTGGTCTAATTAGCTCGATCTGTTTAATCCAATCAGGGAAATCTCATCTGCACATATGCGATTATGTCAAGCAGACCCAAAAGGGCAGACAAACTCAAAACAACCCAAACTCACAATGCAGTGATGAAGGTTATTTACCGTGCAATTTGACGACACAGGAAAGTACTTATAGGCTGGTAGCACATGAGGGATCGGAGGGGAGAGGGAAAACTTGACATTTTAAATTGCCAAGTTAACAAGTGGAGTTATCGAGTGAATCAATAAATCCTACCTGTCACACTTTTTACAGCAGACAGCTGGCTGAGCAGGTGAACAGGTTAGTAGGCTGGTAAGTAGGCAAACTGAGGCAGGCTGGTGACACTGAGACATCCAGGTAAGGGGAACGCTGGCACGTCGGAGCGGTGAAAGTGGCAGGAATCCAGCGCGGTTCTTCTGGCAGCTCTTGGCAGAAACAGCCATGCAACCTTGACAGAGGTTTCTCTGCAGGAGAGAGAGAGTCTTGGAATAGACTTGTTGCCTCTGAAAAAAAAACAGCTGCCCCATAAACATGCCAAACAATCACCAGATGAGCCAGAGAAACCCTGGATGCCTGTCCATCCACGTATTACTAAAGAGACTGAGGAAAGTCAAAAACAAACTCTGGTCAGCCTTTATCACAACCAGTGTTTGAAAAATCAAATGCTGCAAATCCGTCCCACAGATTTGTTGGTCTGAACAGCTGCATTAAGATTAAGTGAAGCAGAAGAATATTTTTCACAAGTGTGTAATGGCCTTGAGGTGTCTTTGAACTTGAGATGATCACAGAGCTCTTGGTATTTAAACCTATGGCATCAGGTAGAACAATCTTTTCCTCAGTCTAACTCAGTCTAAAGAGTTTTGCTACAAAATTGATGTGACACAAAAGATAAATACATGTCAGTAACAGGTGATAATCATATGTCAGTGCAGTCCCCAAAATAGTAAAAATACACATTATCTTCCAGCGATTTAGTTACAGAAACATCACTTTTACCTTAATCTTTGTTTTTTTTGATGTTGCTATTTTTTTAATTTAAAACATACAGACTGAAAATCTCGTTGGTTCAATATTCAAAAGGTTCTGTGTTAGCTACATGCTTCTCATTACTGTCAGTGTGTTTGGATGCAGGGTGTGTATGCCGTGGGGAATTTCCAGCCTAGTGAAGATTGCTCCGGGAGTACACAACCTGCCCCCATACTGAGAGAGCCACCCCTCTCCTCCTTGCCCAATGTCAGCCAGTCAGCAATCGGCAACAGCCACCAAGGTAAAGCTACGCCTGCTACTTTAGATTACAGGTTACATCATCCTGACATGTCGATTAGTAACATTGTTTCCAGAAAGAATGTTCTTAACAACTGTTTTTGATCTGAGGGGCTCTCGGGGTTCAGCCCAGTCCTAACAAGTGTGATCCTGGGCCAGTGTGAAAATACTTATAACTCATGGAAAAGCTCACAGTATGACTTTCAAGAAGCTAGAACTTGAAAATCTTTGGCATTTTTGCTTGATTGAGATTAATTTTCTTCATTATTTTGCTGTGATTGATAACTATAGGCAAAAGAGTTGTGTATATCCAGTGAGCATGAAAATACTAAATGTCAGATTTTATTAAGTGGGTAATGTGATGTTTAAATGTCACACGATTCCTAAAGTTGATCAGCTGAAAGGTCTCTTGATACAGCTGTTGTTGTCAAGTAGTATTCTCAAGACCACTGTAGTCAGTCGACTCCTCCGAATTTAAATATTCATCTTTTTTTAATAATTCATGTGTTGAAATGTGAATCTCGAGTGCTGCCATTTATAATGAAGACTGGCTAATGTAAGTGAGCTCCTAATCAGAAAGGACTGCTGTGGTTACCGACTGCACTAATTCATATTTAGTGGTATGATTTCAATTCAGTTCAGTTCAAGTCACAACAACAGTCGCCTCAGGATGCTTTATATTGTAAGGCAGGCCTGACAACAAGACAATTAAATTACCACTTTTGAGCAAGCACTTGGAGACAGTGGGCAGGAAAAACTCCCTTTTAACAGGAAGAAACCTCCAGCAGAAGCAGGCTCAGGGGGGGGGCGGCCTGGTTGGGGTGATGGGAGGAAGACAGGATTAAATACACACTTTGGAAGAAAGCCAGAGATGAATAATAAGTAAGGATTACATGCAGAGTTATGTAAAAGCAGATAGTGAAGAAGAAATACTTCATGGGAAGCCCCCTGCAGCCTTGGTCTCCCATATGGAAAAGATTTATATAAATCTTATAAAGTTTGTATCTGTCTTGTGTGAAACTTGTATGAAAAGCATACAAGAGTGAAAACAGATCTATATAAATGAAACTTGTATGTTTTGGATACTTCCTAAAACAATATATGAAAGTAATGAGAAAGTGGCCACTTTCATGAGTAAATCATATAAGCCTGATATGATTCACTATATGAAGTAGGTCACATCTGATGCAAGTCTTTTATAAGTTTTTACTATTTCTTTTCCATATGGGCTATTACAAATATGAAATAAAGCACAGTGGATTGGAAGATGTGCAGCAACTGTGGCCACGCCCAGCCCATTATCAGCTGATGTGGGCTGGCACTGAGATCAGCTGATCTGTTTGCACTTGAGCTCAACGTCATAAACTGTCTATGAAATATCTCCAAAAGTTGATTCTGTTCATCTGGACGCAGTGTTTTCAGTGGGAGAAACGTTTTGTCACTCGTCCAAGTGACGTCTTCAGTCTCAGCTGACTGCAGGTTTCAATCTTATAAACAGGACATCTGCATAATGACTGAAACCAGCTCAGTGAAGGAACAATAGGCTGGGAGGTCAGTTCCTTAACCTTCCCTGTCCAGGATGTTACATCCTTATCGTTGAAAGAGTGTCCACTGGCCTGTAGGTGTAAACAGAGTCCTGGCCTGACGAGGTGGCTCTTCTGTGTTGTGCCATCCTCTTCGCCAGAGGTTGTTTGGTTTCCCCGATGTATAAATCCTGCCAATCCTCCTGCACTTAACAGCGTACACTCTGTTACTCTGTTTGTGTCGAGGGACCCGATCCTTGGGGTGGACCAGTTTTTGGCGCAGCGTGTTTTGGGGTTTAAAAGCCACAGTCTAAGAAGGCTAACCTGCCACTCTTAGACTGTGAGATTTCCATCAGTAATGGGGGACATCTAAAAGTGTACCGTAAACTTACACAAACAGATCAGTATTCAACATTTGACTCTCATCATCCACTGGAGCACAAACTGGGTGCCATCAGGACGCTACAACACAGAGCGAACACCATCCCCACTGACACAGCAGCCAGGGAGGCAGAAGAACATCAAGAAGGCCCTGAGTAAGTGTGGTTACCCCAGCTGGACTTTTGTCAAAGCTGGGAAGGCTCCAAAAGAAAGCTTCAGCTGATCCAGGAGAGAAGGACAACCGCTGCCTAAGAGAAAACCTGTAGTGATCCCATACATGTTAGGAATATTGGAACAGCAGAGACACATTTTCTCTAAACACCGCGTCTCTGTGGCTTTTAAACCCCAAAACACTCTGTGCCAAAAACGGGTCCACCCCAAAGATCGGGTCCCCGGACACAAACAGAGTAACATAGTGTACGCTGTTAAGTGTAGGAGGACTGCCAGGATTTTTTTTTTTTTCTTTCGCCTGTCCCGTTTGGTTCTTTTGCATCAGAATTGTTGTCTAAAGGCAAAGAAAGATGCTCAACGGATTTACTTTACCAAATGGACCATCCCAGCCTTGCCGTAATGGTCTATTTGATTCACCTTTTATTGTTTATTTTATTTATTTTTTTATTTTCACTTGCTAGATACGGGACAGACTTGAATGAGGAAAAGAAAAGGGAGAAAGGAAGAGGGGAAAAACAGTGGAGAAGAGGGACGGGGATAAATGGCAAAAAAACAAAAACCAACAAAATAAGCAGACAAAAAATGCATATATCAATCACCTGGATCACCTGTTGAGAAAGAAAAAAGAAAACAAGCAGAAGAAAACAAGAGTAATAGAATAAACAACATCACAATGATATATGGGAATATGACAGTAAATACTAAACATTAAACATTATTGTGCAGCACATAAGATCAACAGAACACAGTGTGCTTTGAGGTAGGAGCCAAAAAGGGTGTAGTTTGTGGGTGTGATCACCCGTGTGTACACCTGTGAGCATGGACGCGCTTGTTTTTAAAAGGTTCATGTAATGATCTGCTAGAGGGTGTGGGGGGGGCCACAGCCCCGTCCTCCAGGGCATGAAGCAGGTATGGAGGAGATCAAAACTCCAGACATCCAGAGGCCCCCAGAACACAAGAGACCAAGGAAGACCAACAGAGGGGCAGCTGCGCCACTGTCCCGGAAAGAGCTGAGGAGAGTCCCAGATGAGGGACTTATGCCAGGATTTATACATCGGGGAAACCAAACAACCTCTGGCTACAACACAGCAGAGCCACCTCGTCAGGCCAGGACTCTGCAGTCTATGCACACCTACAGGCCAGTGGACACTCTTTCAATGATGAGGATGTAACATCCTGGACAGGGAGGAACGCTGGTTTGAGGGCGGAGTCAAGGAGGCCGTTTACGTGAAAAGGGAAAGAGCATCTCTGAATGGAGGAGGGGCCTAAGGGTACATCTGTCACCATCTTCCAATGCTGTGATTGCAGCCATTCCCCAACTCTCTGTGAATGGGACTCATGGTTATTGATCAGTGGTTGTTGATCAATGGTTGTTGATCAATGGTCATGAGAATTTCCATAATTAAGATCAATGAACTGACCTCCCAGCCCATTGTTCCTTCAGTGGGCTGGTTTCAGTCATTATGTAAATGTGCTGATTATAAGATTGAAACCTGCAGTCAGCTGAGACTGAAGACGTCACCTGATGATGACGAAACGTTTCCCACTGAAAACGTCCAGATGAACAGAATCAGCTTTTGGAGATTTTCTTACCTGGATGACTGAGCGTGCATCAAGATGTCTATGAAATACTTACCTGAACACTGTGATGTCACCTGTTGGTTGGTTATGTGCGCTTATGAAGCTATGAACATTTTCATGATCTTAGCTATTTTTAAACCAGATGTCGTATCAAACTTTGAAAATCATCGGCTCGTGATTTGTGAATGAAAAGTCAAGAACCAATAAGCATAGACTGGTTTCACCTGCTCTAAAGGGAATCATAACTTACACACTGAACATCACTTCGTTTTCAGCATGACCTGAAACTGGCGAATGAGACCATAACCTCGACATGAAAGTGTTTAGTGTGGTCACAAACCCTGAGAGCCGGTGTTTGTTTCCCATAGAGCTGAAACAGAGGAGCTGCTGGCTATGACACACTGACACTTCTGTGGCTTCACCCTTTCTAACCTGTTATTAATGTTTGCCTTGGCTTTGTTGTCTTCTGATAGGCCACCACACACTGGGTCCCAGCCAACCAGAACCTATTATTACAAGGACTTCTTCCCACCCCTTAGTCCCAGAGCAAACAGGACCCATGCTAACGCGTAGCGCCTCCTGTCGAGAGCCGTCTATGACCAATATGAAGAGAGCCAGTGCTGAAGTGGAGGTGATAAGTCCGTCCAGTCCGTTAGGCAACCGTGACAACATGATGACCTTCAGCAGCAGCACACTGCCAAGGTAGCTGTTTTTTAATGAGTCCATAGTCATAGTTGCACTTTGGAATATCTAGTTTTTTATTGTTTTAGTTGAAAAGATATCATGTTTATTTTATCCATTTTTTTCAGTAATTTTTTCCAGCAAGTAAAATTGTCTGTTTTAGAGATTCTGGAAAGTAAGGAGTTGCAGACCAAGACGAGCTGTCTGCAGGGTCCATGATCTTTGGATCGTTATAAACCGTGGAATAATGGCAATGATTAGGAAACCTGATGTAGTTTCATGTTGAGGGAGTGTTGATGGGCAATATGAGGCTGATGGGTCATTGTCACCACCTCGACAACGTTCGGGGGGGTGGGTGTCATGGACACCTACGTTTGTGAGCGTAGGTGTCCATGACTTCAACGTCACAGGTCACGAATTCTTGTCAATGTGATAACTTGAAAACAAGAACACGTAGCAAATTGATACCATGTTGTCTAGAAGGCTGAGGGAAGCACTGGTGTTCGCCAGTATTTTTGAATTCCACTTTATACAATCATGTGCCAGGTGGAGGTTTTTAATAAGTAAAGTAAAATGTTATTTATATAGCACCTTTCAAGATAAAATCACAAAGTGCTTTACAGAGGCAGAAAACAGACATCAAAATCTAAAACAAAACAAAATCAACCAAAAGCGAGTTTAAACAGATACGTTTTTAACTGCTTTTTAAAAGACACGACTGAGTCCACAGATCTCAAACTCAAAGGGAGCGAGTTCCAGAGTCTGGGAGCCGCTGACGCTCTGTCACCTTTTGTTTTTAACCTTGTATGCTGGACAACCAGCAACCCCTGGTCACAAGACCTCAGGGACCTGCTGGGGTGATAAGAACCAAGAAGATCACTGATGTACGTTGGAGCTACAAAAATATTTGTGTTTGGGTCCATTTGAAGTTCAACGACTCTGATACTCAGAAAACGGCTGAGTATCGTTTCCAGGTCCTGAATGTTCAGAGGAAAAATGCAGAGTGGAAAGCTCTCATGCAAAGTTCCAGAGAGACATTCGGGACTGCAATCTCCTCTGCTTCACCGAGACATGGCTGAACCCAGCGGTGCCGGACCACGCCATCCAGCCGGCCGAGTTCTTCTCAGTTCACCGCATGGACAGGACACGGGACTCGGGGAAGTCAAGGGGAGGCGGCGTGTGTTTAATGGTGAACAACAACTGGTGCAACAGTGCGAACGTTGTTCCTCTCACACGCTCCTGCACACCAAATCTGGAACTACTGTCCATCATGTGTCGTCCTTTTTATCTACCTCGGGAATTTACATCGGTCATTGTAAGTGCCGTTTATATTCCACCACAAGCGGACACGGTCACCGCCTTATGCGAGCTGCATGAGGCACTCACACAGCACCAGACACAACACCGGGACGCTGCGCTTATTGTGACGGGGGACTTTAATAGCGCCAACCTCAAACGCGCAGCGCCGAACTTTTATCAACACATCACCTGCCCCACCAGGGGTGAAAGGACACTGGACCACTGCTACACTACGGTCAAGGACGGCTACAAGGCACAATCCCGCCCTCCGTTTGGCAAATCTGATCACGCCGCCATCTTCCTCATGCCAAAATACAAACAAAGGCTGAAACAGGAAGTTCCGGTTCAGAGGAAGGTCGCGCGCTGGACGGATCAATCGGTGGCCGCGTTACAGGACGCACTCGATGACGCAGACTGGGGCATGTTCAGAAACAGCTCCGATGATGATGTCAACGTGTTTACGGAAGCGGTTGTGGGATTCATCGGGAAACTAGCGGATGATACCGTGGAGACAAAGACTATCACAACGTTTCCCAACCAGAAGCCGTGGGTGGATAAAACCATCCGCGACGCTCTGAGATCCCGCACCGCTGCCTACAACACGGGACTCATGACGGGGGACATGGACCCGTACAAAGCCGCGTCATATAACGTGCGGAGGGCGGTGAAAGAGGCGAAGCAGCGCTACGGGAGGAAACTAGAGTCACAACTCCAACAGAGTGACTCTAGGAGCCTGTGGCGGGGACTAAGGACAATAACGGACTATAAAGCACCAACAACCGGTATGACGAACGCGGCCGTGACTCTGGCAGACGAGCTGAACACTTTCTATGCTCGCTTCGAGGCTGCAGCTAAGGTCTCCAACAATGCTAGTGTTAGCGGCGCTAACGGCTGCAGACAGGAAGATACTGCCAGCACCGGAAACGTGCTCGTCATCTCCGAGCATGAAGTAAGGAGAGCCTTCAAGAGAGTGAACACCAGGAAAGCAGCAGGACCAGACGGCATCCCAGGTCGTATCCTAAGAGACTGCGCATACCAGCTAGCTCCTGTGTTCACTGAGATATTCAACATCTCTTTATCTCAGTCGGTGATCCCCACATGCTTCAAAGAGTCCATCATTGTTCCTGTCCCGAAGAAACCCCACCCTGCTTCTCTCAATGACTATCGCCCTGTAGCCCTCACCTCAGTAGTGATGAAGTGCTTTGAACGCCTGGTCAGAGACTTCATCATTTCTTCACTACCAGACACACTGGACCCACTACAGTTTGCTTACCGTCCAAATCGTTCCACAGACGATGCCATCTCTCATCTCCTCCACACATCACTCACTCACTTGGACACTAGAAGGGGGAATTATGTTAAAATGCTCTTCATAGACTACAGCTCTGCATTTAACACCATAATTCCCTCCACACTCACCACCAAGCTGGAGCATCTGGGACTCAGCTCATCTATGTGTCAGTGGATCTCCAACTTCCTAACTGGCAGACCACAGGCAGTAAGGATGGGCGGACATGTCTCAGCCTCCACCACTCTCAGTACTGGAGCCCCCCAGGGGTGTGTTCTGAGCCCCCTGCTGTACTCTTTGTACACATATGACTGCGTGGCCACTACCAGCTCCACCACCATCATCAAGTTTGCTGACGACACCGTCGTGGTGGGCCTGATCTCTGATAACAACGAGACGGCCTACCTGAAGGAGATTAGGAATCTGGAGAACTGGTGCCAGAGGAACAACCTCCTTCTAAACGTCAGTAAGACAAAGGAGCTGATAGTGGACTTCAGCACTAAGCAGGAGAGGAACTACCAGACCCCCGTCATCAACGAGTGCCCAGTGGAGAGAGTGGACAGCTTCAAATACCTCGGAGTTCACATCACGCAGGACCTGTCAGGACCTGTCATGGTCCTGTCACATCAACACCGTGGTGAAAAAGGCCCGACAGCGTCTCTACCACCTCAGACGCTTGAGAGACTTCCAACTGCCCTCCAAGGTGCTCAGGAACTTTTACTCGTGCACCATAGAGAGCATCCTGGCGGGAAACATCTTAACCTGGTTCGGGAACAGCACCATGCAGGACAGACGAGCTCTACAGAGGGTTGTGCGGTCAGCTGAGCGCACCATCCGCTCCGAGCTCCCTGACCTGCACTCAATCTACAGCAGGCGGTGCTGGACCAAGGCCAGGAAGATCGTGAAGGACCTCAGCCATCCCAACAACAGACTGTTCTCTCTGCTGAGGTCAGGAAAGCGATTCCGCTCCCTGAAGACCAACACAGAGAGACTGAGGAGGAGCTTCTTCCTGCAGGCGATACGGTCTCTCAATCACACCACCACACAGTACTGACCCACACATACAGTTCTTACACACACACTGGACTTTCTGGACATTGTTTTCACTTCATCACTTAAATCACTTTAAGCATATTTGCACTGCACAAGTCATAATGTCGATTGCACAACACTGGTCACTATATTCTTCATTTCCAGTTAATACTTGTACAGCTGCTGTTATTGTGTATATATTTACTTATATTTCTTCATACATTCTTATATAGTTCTATATTGTGTATTTTGTTGTACAGTTATTTTATTTTCAACTTTAATTTATATATTTTATCTTATTCTTCCCAGTTAAATTTACCCTTCATTCTAATTTGTGTTGTACAGTTATTTCATTTTAACCTTAATTTATATTCTATTCCTTCCTAGTTAAATTTACCCTTTTTAATTTTTCATATTTATTTCCTATCTTATTCATAGCCTTTTCCTTTTTTGTTTTCTTTAGGTCATGAGCAGTTGTCCAAGCATTTCACGACATATCGTACTGTGTAAGACTGTGTACGTGACAAATAAAATTTGAATAAAATTTGAATTTGAATTTGACTTAATGTAGGTCATTTATTCTGGCAACAGGATTTATATTAACTTTCTAATAAACTAATAAACAAGTATTCTGAACACATGTTTAATGCTGCTTTACAATTTGAAGATAGAGTATCATATACTGTTTAATGGTCTCGGTAGGCTACCTGGAAGATCATCGTTTTTCCCAAGCAAACAGTGGGAGGTTTGGGGAAGAACAAACATGGAAGCACTGCAACACCAGTTCTTTGTATTCAGCCCTCGTACATCAGTAATAATAGCCTGTTTTTCCATTCACACACTGCAGCTAGAGAGATGTGTTCAGAGAGATCTGTCTGATCTGTAGATGTGAGAAACCCAAATATCAAGTCGTTCATCCGGGTAACACTGAATCTAGAAGTAGGTGAACAGAATGGAAAATGTAAGTAAAAAACTGAATGCCAGTTTAATGCTGCCATTACTCTTTGCCTTTTCTGGATGTAGCGTTGGCGGTGGCTGTTAACAGGTTAACTGTGATGGAGCGGGACCTCTGCAGGGACGCCGTTGGCCGTAGAATAACAGAACTGCAGCGTGCAGTCATTGGCATTCGCTGAGCATATGAACAGACTAGATTATGCTGTAGGAGTAAAACAGTAAGTTCTTGTTGTGTTTATAAGAGAAGACAAAGTGTGTTTTATGTGCAGATGAGTGAACAGTTCGTTCAGCCGTCGTCTTTATTAAGCAGTCTTAGCTCACAGAGTCCGCCGCCACTGAGTACACATTGAGACGTGAAATACCAGTACATACATACGTGTGTGTGTGTACACTTTTTGTTTGTTATTGTGTGAATGCATGTAGTTGGAATATTATTGGAAGTTTGGAAATACATTTGTATATTATTTTTTCTTTAATTTCCACAGTCGGCCTTGAGTGCCTTTGTTCCCACGGGCAGTGTGCAATGACAGAGACAGCAAAGGGATTTCAGAGGTGACAAAATTGTCTGTTGATGTGAGGAAGGAGCCTCACAGTTTGTGTGGTGACACTGAGAACAACTGGTTTGGAAACGACTTGGACAGAACCACTGTGGAGCAGGGACGATGATGCAAAACGGCTCTCTGATGGGGCGGTGTAGCTGTTTCACTTTATAGGTTTATACATGTACAAACAAGTATTTGAGTAACGTACTAATAGATGACGTCCCCAAGGTAACAAGAACAAACAAAACCTGGATCTAATGTTTGTGTCTGTAAAAACAAAGATCCCCTGAGGCACAGGATGTTTAAAGACAGACGGCTCAATGTGAAGCATCTTACAGGAAAAAACACAAAAAGGCCATTTTTAGCCTTTATTGGACAGAGACGGTGTAGATGGACAGGGAGACAGACTCAAAGCCAACAGTGTTAGCAGAACAGTCCAAAGCAGCGCCTGAGTAGAGGTGGGAGATAACAAAGTACAAATACTTTGTTGCTGTACTTAAGTAGAATTGTCAGGTACATGTACTGGAGTATATATTTTTCTGCAAACGTTACTTTTACTCCCTATATTTAGGCAAAAATCTGTACTTTCCTTACATTTCTACACAGGCTTGTTGTGCAGTCTGTCATGATTAGGCTGTGTGGCAGGCAGGAGAGGACCCAAACGCAAAACTCACGGGGACGCGGGGAATAAACTCAGAAAGCACAGCTTTACTGCTGGAAAGACCGATCACGAGTAATACAAAACTAAACTGGGAAAAACTAAATATAAAGCTCACCAGGAAACACAGGGAGAGTCACACACAGCATGAGGGAGAACGCGACACTGAACCGAGGGAGACGTGGACATAAATGCACAGAGAGTAAACGAGGGAAGTGGGAGCACATCTGGAACACAGCTGACACAGATAATCGTAACGAGACAGGGCAGGAGTGAACACAACATGACGCACACTGACGAGAGACTGTCAAAGTAAAACAGGAAGTGCACAGAGGTTCAGACAGGAGGAGAGAGCACGGACATAACGGGCTGGGGAATAAAACACAAGGAGGGGAAACAAGGGTTCACAGATACACAGAGGGGCACACAGAGGGGAACCAAATAAGGAACATCTTAACAGAACCTAGGAACCAAGGCATGAATAAAGAACAAAATACAAAACACACGAAGACTAAGAATACCACGACAGTATCGCTTGCAGGGTTGATCTTCGGGGTTAAGGTGGTGCAGAAGGAGAAGCTGTGGCCTCGCACTTCAGACGAGTGTGTTATCTACTTCCTGAGCTAACTTCATTTAAAATGCCTTCGCTGAAAGCAGTCACAGAACAATTTGATGCCCTGCTCCTTTTTTGACGGCAACACTTGCTTGCTGCACAACAAAAAATCATTTGATTCTTTATGACTGCCATTTTTTCCTACTGACCTCAGAACAGCAAAAAGGCAGTCAAAACGCAGCAGAAGCACTGAGCCCTAGAAACAGAGCTGGTAAGAGTCACAGAGCGCCACAGAAACACAAGAGCCACATGTGCAACATGAAGAACAGCTGCATGCAGGCCATGGGCCTCTGCATGCTCCCTGTTATGTGGCTCACGCTGCTGTTCTCCTCTCTGGATGTTCTGTCAGATACAGTGGAACCAGTAACCTCAGCATCCAGTACATCGTCCTACTGGGGAGACTGGGGCTGCCGCTGGACAGCGACATGAATGCCAGTGCCCAGGTTTCTGTCCTCTGAGTATCCATACAGTGCTGAATTATTATTTCTTTGGTGGGGGTTGTTTCAAATTAAATTGTGATGCTGTGTTATATTAGAAATGTCCAGACTTTAAACAACACCATAACATGTTTGGAAATGTTCATGGGCACAAAGATAACAGAAGGCTGCTCTACCAGAACGCTAACTGGGCATTTGTGCTTTCAGTTTATGAATTTGACAGAACAATTATATTTACCAAAATCAATTAGTCATTTGTGAAGATCAAGCAAAGAAGATCATGAGCTCAGTGCTGTCACTCTTTTCTTTCTTCTCATAGTGCCTTTATCTTTCTTTTCAGATCCCACGGAGGTTCCTCGCTGGAGGAAGGTCGTATTCCACGGCGTCACGCTTCCATCCACGCCTCGATGGACTCAACCCGGTCCAAACAGCTGCTCAGCCAATGGAAGAACAAGAACGACAACAGGAAGCTGTCTCTGCAGGTGATAGACGGTATCAGGCCAGCCTCCTCTTCATCTCCTCAGAGGAACATGGAGCTGCGCTGCTCCTCTGAGCCGTCTGCCATGGGTCTGGAGGTGGAGCTCCGCGGTGGGACCCACCTGCCTATAGCCACAGGCCAGGAAGCTGAGCTGCGTGCTGGGGCGCACATCCCAGTTCAGTACATGAAACTAGCAGCTAGCTCTGTTCCTATGGCCAATCATAATCATCTGTCCCATAATGGGAGCACTGCAGTGACTGGTGGGGCCAGAGTATCTATCCAGTCCCGACCTGGATCCTCTCAGCTAGTTCATATCCCAGAGGAGGAAAATCCCACCAGCAAGGATCAGGAGAGTGAATCCGAGGACAGCATCATGGACGGGGGTGGGTCAGTGAGAGAAAAGTGGCTGAGAGTGACGGAGAAGACCACCATCCCTTGCAGGCCTCTCAGTGCTGGAGGACAGCCACGTCTCATGCAGGTTTGTAACTTCTTTGACTTCTTTCTTTAAACGTGGACAGAACCAGGACAGTGACGTGTAGCAGGGTAGAGCTGCATTAGTCCAGGCAGGAGATCACAAGCACCACAGACGCCTTCCTACAGGAATCTACAGGGACTCATTTGAACAGCAGTATGGTTGCTGTTGACTGACAGCTCTTAATGCCATCCTTTACTTGTAATATACGTTTGTCCAGGCTTCAGTTGATGTTACCTGGCAGGATACAGTGTGTGCTTCCTCCTCAGACCACAAGGGGAACGTTTGTCTGTTACAGTCTTCCAAACCATCAACGTGTCTTTTAGACCCCATTCCCACAAAACTGCTCAAAGAAGTCCTGCCATTAATTAATGCTTCGATCTTAAATATGATCAACCTATCTCTAATGATCAGCTATGTACCACAGGCCTTCAAGGTGGCTGTAGTTAAACCTTTACTCAAAAAGCATCTCTAGACCCAGCAGTCTTAGCTAATTATAGGCCAATCTCCAACCTTCCTTTATATCAAACATCCTTGAAAGAGTAGTTGTCAAACAGCTAACAGATCATCTGCAGAGGTTTATTTGAAGAGTTTCAGTCAGGTTTCAGAGCTCATCACAGCACAGAAACAGCTTTAGTGAAGGTTACAAATGATCTTCTTATGGCCTCTGACAGTGGACTCATCTCTGTGCTTGTCCTGCTAGACCTCAGTGCAGCGTTCGATACTGTCGACCATAATATCCTATTAGAGCGATTAGAACATGCTGTAGGTATTACAGGTACTGCACTGCAGTGGTTTGTATCATATCTATCTAATAGACTCCAGTTTGTGCATGTAAATGGAGAGTCCTCTTCACACACTGAGGTTAATTATGGAGTTCCACAGGGTTCAGTGCTAGGACCAATTCTGTTTACATTATACATGCTTCCCTTAGGCAGCATCATTAGAAGACATAGCATACATTTACACTGCTATGCTGATGACACCCAGCTCTATCTGTCCATGAAGCCAGATAACACACACCAATGAGTTAAACTGCAGGAATGTCTTAAAGACATAAAGACCTGGATGGCCGCTAACTTTCTGCTTCTTAATTCAGATCAAACTGAGGTTATTGTACTCGGCCCTGAAAAGCTTAGAAATATGGTATCTAAGCAGATTCTTACTCTGGATGGCATTACCTTGGCCTCCAGTAACGCTGTGAGGAACCTTGGAGTCATTTTTGACCAGGACATGTCCTTCAACGCACATATTAAACAAATATGTAAGACTGCGTTCTTCCATTTGTGCAACATCTCTAAAGTTAGAAATATCCTGTCTCAGAGTGACGCTGAAAAACTAGTTCATGCATTTATTACTTCCAGGCTGGACGACTGTAATTCATTATTATCAGGAAGTCCAAAAAACTCACTGAAAAGCCTTCAGCTAATCCAAAATGCTGCAGCAAGAGTCCTGACAGGGACTAGAAAGAGAGAGCAGATTTCTCCTGTTTTGGCTTCCTGTTAAATCCAGAATTCAAAATCCTGCTCCTCACATACAAGGTCTTAAATAATCAGGCCCCATCTTATCTTAATGACCTTGTAGTACCATATCACCCTATTAGAGCACTTCGCTCTCGCTCTGCAGGCCTACTTGTTGTTCCTAGAGTATTTAAAAGTAGAATGGGAGGCAGAGCCTTCAGTTTTCAGGCCCCTCTTCTGTGGAACCAGCTTCCAGTTTGGATTCAGGAGACAGACACTATCTCTACTTTCAAGATCAGGCTTTAAACTTTCCTCTTTGCCAAAGCATATAGTTAGGGCTGGACCAGGTGACCCTGAATCCTCCCTTAGTTATGCTGCAATAGGTGTAGGCTGCTGGGGATTCCCATGATGCACTGGGTGTTTCTTCTTCACTCACTATGTGTTAACAGACCTCTCTGCACTGAATCATATCTGTTATTAACCTCTGTCTCTCTTCCACAGCATGTCTTTATCCTGTCTTCCTTCTCTCACCCCAACCGGTCACAGCAGATGGCCCCGCCCCTCCCTGAGCCTGGTTCTGCCGGAGGTTTCTTCCTGTTAAAAGGGAGTTTTTCCTTCCCACTGTCGCCAAAGTGCTGCTCATAGGGGGTCATATGATTGTTGGCTTTTCTCTGTATCTACTGTACACTATAAAGCGCCTTGAGGCGACTTGTGTTGTGAGATTGAATCTTCTGCAGATGATGCCTGGGGTGCCCTGAACCAGCCCCCATCCTGTATTAATGGCACACTTATTGTCTGGAGGCACACAGAGCTTCTCTGTGGAGAGCACAGAGAGTCTGTCACCTTTTCACCGTGTGCTTGCTCCAAGGGGAACTTTCTGTACACTGTAAGGTCTTCACCAAGGTTGGGCGAATATATCGACAACAGGCTGAGCCTTTCATTGGTTTTACACGAGCGATTTATTTATTTATTTGTCCATGAGTAAGTTTGCTAATAATGTTGGTTGAAGCCAAGAGAAGCAGTCAACAGAAAATATAATAGCGCTGTTTTAACGGCGCCCTCCTCAGACTGCGTCTAAATGCAGTGATTGAAAGAACGGCAGCAGCCTGCGTTCAGAAAAAACAAAATCATTTGATTGAAATAAAAAACCCAATAATGAGGGAAACAAAGACAAACTGGCTTCTTTTTCCACTATAACCCTGTTTATCTGTCTTACACACTCAAACAACAAATACAAAATTAAACAAAAAGTATCACACTCCACATGTTCACAGTCAGCATGCAGTACTCTGCATTTATTGGTTTCTTTGTGCTTGTGTGTTTGAATAACATTTGTGCTACATTCGAATGAATGATAACTACGACAACATGAGAAGATATAAAGAGAGTTCCATCAAAAACACTGGTCGTCATCTTTGACCAAACACACAGTTAATGTAGTTTCTTGTTTTCCAATAATCTTTAAACCTTCAGTTTGACACAATCCTGAGTTGTCTCATAAGGGAAACAAAAAGCTTCAGTTTGTAAAGCTGTCACATGGATTCCTCGTTGGTTTAAAAATAAAAAAGTAACAGTGCTTTATTACAGTGCTGGTGCGTTGCATCATGAGAGCCGCGGCTGCTGAGAAGCTGACACGGTCGTGCTTCTTAGACCTGTTTTCCAAGTGTGGAGAAGTTCACGTTACACTGCCTGTCTCTTATTTTCCAGGTCATAGCCTTATCTAAACAACAGGGTCTGCTTCACTCTCCTCGGTCAGAGGACGGTGGCAGCACTGTCAGTTGCACCGGATCCATTCGGTACCGAGCCCTGACAGACCAGGATCCATCTCCACCCGCTTCCACCACTGGAGCCGTGGGAGGAGGTCTGTACTTCTAATAGCGCAGATTCAGCCGACTGCTCATCAGTGAAACACAATGACTCGTAAATCATCCAAATTCTACTTTTAATTGAAAACAGTACAAGACAACATGTGACACTGAAACATTTTAAATGTAAACTCATTTGGATTTTGATCCCAGCAGCAGCTTTAAAAAACCTTTCCCTGCTTCCTTTAACCTCCCCAGGTCCTAGTTTGGAGACGCTGTGTGCAGTTTGGACCGTTTTTGATTTGATATTTAAAGTGTTTGTGCTCTTAAAAGCCTCTAAATGAAATCCCACAATGCATTTTGGGATTTGAGTTTTTTTTGCTAAAAGAGTTTCCATTTGGGTCCAACCAAATTTAAAAGAAACAGGACATGTTTAGAGTGCTGATGAACCAAATCCTCAAGCTAGATGGGTTAAAGAGCAAAGGAAGAGAAGGTGATATTTATAAAAAATAAAATAAACAAGCTACAAAAAGAATAACACAGAATTAAGTACAGTATAATAATGATAAGCAGACTAAAACTGTGTGTAGTGCTGGCTCTGACCCTAACTGTGTAATGGCGTGACTTTAGGATCTGAATCCATGAATACGACAAGACTTCTTCGGTTGGCTGGTTTGAGACACACTTTGTTAGTTGGGGTGGGTTTGGGGGTTAATTTAATCAAACGTGAAGCATAGTTTGGATCTTCTTTTGTTGCTGATTCAGTGAATTTTGGTCAGAGTGACGAAACCTGCAGCATCAGAGTCTGTGAGCTGTCGGCTTCCAGCCCCGACGGTGTGTCCGTGTTCGTGCCGTCGCTCTTTGTGTTCACGTCTTTCTGCAGACTCCGTTTACCTGCTCGTTAATCGTTTGGTGTTTGAGCTCTTTGGTGGTTGTTCACATAGTTTTGTGAGCTTTACACTGAAATTCTGCTGTTTCTGGCAAAATACATTCATATTGTAGCATATATTTATATTGGATTTTTACATGATTTAAAAATCGATATTGCATTATTCAAACTCAAATCAATTTGAATCAGGAAATAGTTTTGTTTTTAAACCCACTCCTGGAAATCAGTGACCATAGCCAGCCCTGTTGTTAGTAACTGGAGCTGGAACAAATGTGTAGTTCTCAGAATTGTTTCTTATTTCTCTGTCTAACAAAAGGAAACTTTGACACATCCCATCATTGGGCTGGTGCATCCCTGTGAGCACCTACAGTAACACATTTTGCTGTTCATACTTTTCTGGCTCGTACTTACATGCTTGTTGATGATTCAGTTCGCTGAATACTTGCTTGCTCTTCTAGGGGGAGGTTTGGAGAGAACTGGGAGTATCGTTCGTGTTGAAGCCCACCCAGAGTCCAGATCAAACAAACCAATAGTGAAACCTCCGAGCACTGATGGAAGCGGCTCCTGGCGATGGAGACCACCAGAACAAAGAGCTTCCCTTCGGCAGTCGGCTTTCAACCTCAATGACCTGAACAGACACACGGACAGCTGCGATTCGCTGAAGGACGGTGGATCGGTGGATGGGAGGAGGAGTGTCATGGGGACAGAAACAGAGAGCGATGGGGGTGGGGACGCAGGGGGCAGTGGAATGGGAGGAGGAGGAGGTGTCTACACCAGCCATCCACATGTTGTGCACCCGTTACATCCCTTACATCCAAATAATCCCAACAACTACCAGCACCTCAGTTTTAATCCTAACAATTCCAATAATCCCAGTTTTAACAACGCTCACGCTAACTTTAATCCTCCTTCTAACAACTCGAACATGCCGTTCACACCCACTGCCACCTTTGCTCCTCCCTTCCACCCCCACCCTCAAGCAGTCACCACTATCAGGGTTACACCAGTGGAGGCGACAGCTGCCAGCAGTGACGGCGGCTCGGACTGCCAGTCGGTTGCCTCATCCAGCCGTGAATCCACCTTGAGAAGGAAGAGCAGCAGCAACATGGTCCACGTCCAGGATCGAGGGCCTACCCCTGAATTCCACAACAACCACCGCCTTTGTGATGACGGCAACCGCCTTGACAACGAAAGCAGCAACCGCTTTCACGAAAACCTGCGAAGCTTTCAAGAGAACCCCATTCACCCCAACCACCCCAACAGGCAGCTGCAGGGAGTGTTTGGGCGTCCAAGCCCCACCCCTCCCCCTACTTTACCCCGCCCAATCCTGACTCACACTCCCCCGCCTACTTTTGGGCTGGCCTATAAAGAATAGCATGTTCAGTGTGAGTTATCCATCTATAACTACAATTATAAAAACAAGTAAACCATTCTAGACCAATGGGACGTTTCTGGAGATGATGTGAACAATCTGCTTACCACCTGCAGCCAATAGGACATGGTAAAAGACATTCACACGTTCTCAAATGACCAATCAGGCTACAGTAGATGGCCACTTTTGTCCAGCTTATTAAATTCTGTTAGCAGTAGGTTAGAGATCGACTTGGGTTCACAGGCCATAGACGTCGAGTCATGACTGCTCCCAGTTTGCTCCTGGTCAACATACAAGGAGTCGGTTGGACTGAGTTTGAGTCAACATTTCTTCTTATTTTACTACATATTTACATATTTTTATCACGTATCGCTACACTTGCTTCGTAGGCACAAAGATAAGAGGCTTAAATAAACTGCTGGTCTACGCTGGTATTATTACCCTGCCAGTGAGGACAGATTCACACTAATGACTCGCTTTTCTCTGGCTACAAAGCTCAGCTAAAACAGGGGTGACATTTCTACACATCCACGTTTTTGTCACACACAGGTAACATCGAACATCGTAACCACATGCCCTTAGATGGAAATTTGTATTCAAAGCCTATAACTGTGATTGTGTTTGTACATAAGAGTGTGGGCAGCCACAGGGGAAATTAAATCCACGGTCTTAATTATGTCTGGACTGCAAAGAGTCCCTTCTGGGTAATAACAATATATCTTATTTGATGGTGGTATTGTGTTTGTGTTGAATAAGAACAATATCAAGGGGCATATATGGTGTTTAGATACTAAAACAAGCACTTTTTCTCATGCTGTGTTTTATTGGTGCGCAGTGTATAAATGATTCTTACTGTGTGGTAGTTGTACTGACACACGCAGCATCGCCTGCACAAAGGAAGTTCATTCGTTTCCTGTTCTTTAGTTTGATTTCCCAGCTTTATGACTTGGTATTACAGCCACTCTAAGGACGAAACATGGAGTCATTACAGAATAAAGTTGGAACGGTTATGAGATAAAGTTTTATACGAAAATGTTTTATGATGAAAAAGATAATAATTATACGAGCACGCTGAAGTAACAGTGAGGATTTGTACTTTAAAGTGAAGAACGAGTAAATATAAGTGAAATGCCACTTTGTTCCGTTTTCAAAGGAAATCAGAATATTTTAAGAGAAAAAGACTAAAAAGTAAAAAGTGTACAGTATAATTAAAATGTAATTATCATAATTTAAATAACATTTTCAGGAAAAGGTCAAACTCTTAAAATAATCAAATGTAATTTTATTATATATGTTATTTTCAAAACATATAAATGATAAAAGATAAAATATTTCCATTAATAATACTTTATTATTTTACAAATAAATCACCCATTATCGAAGATTTTAAAAAAACGTTGGGAATAAACCAGAGAAAGGTTTTAAAAATTCTTTTTTTAACACTTCCCTGCTCTCTGTTCACATATTTATTATTTATTTTTTATAATGTTTCGCAGTTGTGGAAATATGAAATGAAAACTTTGTTTTTATCTCATACTCTCAAATACTTTAATACTTGCATGTGTGGGTGAATTCATAGAGTATAGACAGTATTATTATTATTATTATTATTACTTTTTTCACTCAGTCATTGATGTCAGTGGAAAAAAAGTGTTTTTGTTGTTGTTGTTTTCTTTTTAAATGTATAGATTGCCAGTTAGAAGAATATTTAATAGACATTTTCTTAACCCAGTGTTTACATTGTTCAATAAACTTTGTGCCCAAGTGCCATCAAAGAAAAGTCCTGTAGCTGTAGGCGAGTCACATAGATACCACGTGTTTGTGCAGGACTCTACTTTGTTTATCTTGATGAGAATCTGCCTAGAAACAGCAAAGTGACGTTGGGATTGTGAAAACATTCAGAAAGCACCAACATGTGCGGTGGGTGATTTCCAGCTGCTGTGCTGTGTAGATATCTATATACTTTCTGTACGTGTTTGCTTGTGCTCCAGTATTTCTTTGCTTATTGCAGCTGTCAGTGCAGTGAATGATAACGTTTGATGCTACTGGAAAGACTGGGCCTGTCGAGCTGTTTTTAAATGGTCAAGCGAGCTTTAGTAATATAGTAAATTTCAAAACAAAAGTTGACATAAATCGCTTTCAGTCAAAGATCTGTGACATGCTAACCACATAAGCACAATGGAAATCAGTGCAAGGCGAACTAAGGAGGAAGTAGAGGAGCTTGATAGGAATCACGAGGGAACCTCAGAAGATTATGGCAGAGGACTAATATGAAAGATACTTTTAGTTGTTACCCAACCAACAGACAACTTGAATGTACCCTGATCAAGAAGCACCAGTTTGATGATTTCCCGGCCGCTGAAGTCATTTTTGTGTTTCGGTTGTTTGTTCGAATTCTTTTCAGCTGGTTTTTTGTTGTTTTTGTTTTTTCGAGACCAGCTAAAGATGTTGTGTAAATTTGAAATGGTGTGTAAGTTGTGGAGGGTTCTAGCATCATCACATTAAAGAGACACTGGTTAACAAATGCATGTTTATTTGGGCCAATTGAAATATCAGAAGTGAAAGATATTTCTGAACACAGTGAATGATGCAGCTATAAAAGACAGCGTGCTGACTGACGGACGCATCACTGTCCTCGTCTCTGGATCGCCAATAAAAACACAAATATATTCTGATTCCCTGGAGGTAGGGTTAGAGTTGTCCCTGAGAATGCCTTCGACTGCAGTTACTATCAGTTCTTTGATCTTCTGGTAATCGTTTTGTCTCTTTGCTATGAAAGATTTAATCTGGTAGGTATTTCCCACTAACTGAGCCCTGCAGTTCATTTCAGCAGTGGAAGTTAACTAAGTTTCTAGGTAAGCAGCAGTTGGTGAGCAGTGTATGCATGTGTTTTTAGCTCAGAAGGTTTGGTGAAGTTTGTAAGGCTTAAAAAAATTCATTTTTTTCTACTGCTTTACAAGTTTACAGGTAACTTTGTCCTGTTAATGGGAGAATGCAGAGTGGACGTACACGTATGAAACTGCAGCCAGAACACGTGTAGAATTGTTCCGACATGTTTGTGGTTCGTGCTCTGCATGTGATTCCAGTTCAGCTGCGTTTGACACGAATGCTGTGAGCGGCATGAGACAATGTTGATCTCTGTGTACAGGCCTGGAAAGAGAACAGTTTAAAGTGAGAGCAGGTGGAGAGTCACTTTGACTCGCCAAAAACCCAAAAGCCCAAATATTTCAAAGTGAACGTTTGCATTCTAAACATTTTATACTTGTGTGTCGCTTGGATGGAGTGAAACAGGCTGTGATAGTTGTGGAACAGAAAAATTGGTTTATGATTTGTGCTTGAAGGACAATTTGGAGTTTTATTAAGCTCTGGCAGGGACGTCATTCTGCATCTTAACATTCATAACTTGTGACTGGAGGTCATAAATGATTCTCATCTGGTTTTTTAAGCATTTGTATATTTCTAATATGAATATTTCTAAACACTTCTACTTCATTTTATCATTGTTACGATGTACAGTTTGATACTGGAGGAGTTTGGATGATGATACTGAAAAGCACATGTTGTCAGTTGATGAAGGTGAAGGACTTTGAGAGTCTGGGGATTCGATTTAAAGTCTGAAGCACACAACGACCTGCACCTATGCTCAGATGTAGTTGGAGTGTAATTTGGAACAACGTGGAATTGTTTCAAATAACATGGAATAATACAGTAATGATGTGGATAATCCCCCTGCCAATCGTGCACATGGTGTCATGGTGAGCCCAAGAACTAGAACTGTACAAGCCAAGTGTCCCTGCACCTGATCATTACTGTCACCGAAGCAGCTGCCAGGCTCCTCTTTATGCTCTGCGCGGATTTCTGGTTCTAATAATAACTTCATATAACAACAAGGGTTTTTTCTTTTTTTGCACCATCAGCCTTAATTTATAGTACAGTATAAAATCTCTGTAGAGCCATAGTGGGCCATGGTATGTGCTGTTCAAATATGCTGTGTTTGCACTGAATATTACAGCCAAGCAGACCAAAGCCAGTTTTTCAGGTCTGTGTTGCTTTAGTGTGTAGTTATGTTGTGGGTAGGTGCACAGTGCAAATTACAGCATACACTACAGTGTTGGTACATGGCTCAGTACTATGAATCAGTAGGCATGGTTTCACATGACCTGTTACTAATCGTGTTCACTGAAAGTAATATTTGAAGCGCTTCTCACAACTTATGTCAAAGTTGCAACCTTACAGTGTTAATTTGAGCTTACCTCTGTGTGTCACCATGGTGTGGAGTGTGTTATCAGACTAGAGTCTTCAGTGCACAGCGATCTTTGGTTTGGGAGTAGTAACAGTTATTAGCTAAGGACACCAGGGTTGCAGGTTTTTTCAGCTAACAGCTACACGGGTAACCTTCTTACGCTATCCTGCCTGTTGTTACACGATGTATGGCCTGCTGTTTACAACACATCCACTGTGTTCATTTAACCATCTGGTGAAATTATGTCCTAAAAATGTTTGATACAATGTAAATTACCCATAACTGAAACTATTTAATAATTGTCTTATTTATAATTGTAGGGTTATTTTTGTCTTTTTTTTGTTCAATCTCTCTTGATAGATACAATGTATAGATATTTTATATTGTTGTGTGTGAATTTTTTATATCTGCTTGTAAAATTTGTGGCTAATTATCATCCGGTTGTTAAGTGATGACGTGTAAACCCTGCTTCCAGGTGCAAACTACACTGTGTTCATTAAGGCTTTTGTCGTTTTAACGTGTTGTAATGCTTTGGATCTTGTTCTGTTTAATCTGAACAAGCCCCTAAAAACAGTCAGTGATCACTGTCGGCCTCGCTGGGTTTTTATTAGCTCAACTACAGCTCGTCGGCTCACGGTTTACCAGACGCCACATATTTGAACAGGACAGAAAAGAATCACTCGTAGGCTGAGAAAGATTAGAATGTGTGCATGAAGCTGGGGACCAGGATGTTTTCACTACAAGTAATACAAACCATGCAGCAGTAGTGCTGGGATGGATCATCTCAGATGGTCTCCTGGCTGAAGTTTGGTCTGTTTTCAGCATCTTTTTCCTGTCATGTGATTACATTTGTCTCTGCCCATCAGAGGCTCTCGCCGTAACTTTTACTGAGGAGAAAAAAGTTAGTGTTCATCCTCCAGCTTCACTGTGCTAATGCACTTATGTTATCATAACCATAGCCACCAGCATTATATAGCAGCTAGCCCAACTTCAGTAACCCTACAAACTGTTGTTTAGTCTTCTGTCTTCATTTATGTTGTAAGTAATAGGGTTAGGGGTTAGGGATTTCAGAAATCCCTCAGCCAAAACGTGGTGTATCATCTTTACTTGGACGCTAGTGAGCTAACTGCCTGCTAACTGCCTGCTAACTGCCTGCTAACTAACTTCATAAATCCTTTTTCATGGATTCCTGGATGTTAAACTTTATTGTGACACCTGGTAGAGCAGCCACACAGTTTGTAACTCTCAGTGATGCTGCAGTGTTTGAGTTTGGACCCGGAAACAGCTAATGATGTCAGACTTCAGAGGCAGATTGCTACCATGTGCACTCCTGTGAGTCAGTATGACCTACAAACAGGAGTCTCACACTATCACATGTTGGAAATCAGATTTTTTTTTCAGGATACTAAAAACATGAGTTACAAGTCAGTCAAAAAACCAGTTGCTGCAGTTAAATTCATCTTGTGATGCTTCAATCCCCACTGACGTCTAACGGTTAAAAAAAAATGTTGACACTGTGGTAACAGGCCATCTTATGACCTGCCTAAGAAAAATATAACAAAATTGTCTCTGGCTGAATGAAGAGCCTGTTTTATCAAATCCTGATACAACTGGTAACAGTTTGTTGTGCATATCTGACTTATTACTAAATTGTTTCATGGTTGCTACAAATATTTGCTTGCAAAATGTCAATAAAGACAGAGTTTTAACCACAGGTTGCTCCAGGCAACTTGTTTAGGGTTAGTTGTAGGTTTCAACAGAAGAGGGCCTGAAAACTGAAGGCTCTGCCTCCCATTCTACTTTTAAATACTCTAGGAACAACAAGTAGGCCTGCAGAGCGAGAGCGAAGTGCTCTAATAGGGTGATATGGTACTACAAGGTCATTAAGATAAGATGGGGCCTGATTATTTAAGACCTTGTATGTGAGGAGCAGGATTTTGAATTCTGGATTTAACAGGAAGTCAAAACAGGAGAAATCTGCTCTCTCTTTCTAGTCCCTGTCAGGACTCTTGCTGCAGCATTTTGGATTAGCTGAAGGCTTTTCAGGGAGTTTTTAGGACTTCCTGATAATAATGAATTACAGTCGTCCAGCCTGGAAGTAATAAATGCATGAACTAGTTTTTCAGCGTCACTCTGAGACAGGATATTTCTAACTTTAGAGATGTTGCACAAATGGAAGAACGCAGTCTTACATATTTGTTTAATATGTGCATTGAAGGACATGTCCTGGTCAAACATGACTCCAAGGTTCCTCACAGTGTTACTGGAGGCCAAGGTAATGCCATCCAGAGTAAGAATCTGCTTAGAGACCATATTTCTAAGCTTTTCAGGGCCGAGTACAATAACCTCAGTTTGATCTGAATTAAGAAGCAGAAAGTTAGCGGCCATCCAGGTCTTTATGTCTTTAAGACATTCCTGCAGTTTAACTCATTGGTGTGTGTTATCTGGCTTCATGGACAGATAGAGCTGGGTGTCATCTGCATAGCAGTGTAAATGTATGCTATGTCTTCTAATGATGCTGCCTAAGGGAAGCATGTATAATGTAAACAGAATTGGTCCTAGCACTGAACCCTGTGGAACTCCATAATTAACCTCAGTGTGTGAAGAGGACTCTCCATTTACATGCACAAACTGGAGTCTATTAGATAGATATGATACAAACCACTGCAGCGCAGTACCTGTAATACCTACAGCATGTTCTAATCGCTCTAATAGGATATTATGGTCGACAGTATCGAACGCTGCACTGAGGTCTAGCAGGACAAGCACAGAGATGAGTCCACTGTCAGAGGCCATAAGAAGATCATTTGTAACCTTCACTAAAGCTGTTTCTGTGCTGTGATGAGCTCTGAAACCTGACTGAAACTCTTCAAATAAACCTCTGCAGATGATCTGTTAGCTGTTTGACAACTACTCTTTCAAGGATGTTTGATATAAAGGAAGGTTGGAGATTGGCCTATAATTAGCTAAGACTGCTGGGTCTAGAGATGCTTTTGAGTAAAGGTTTAACTACAGCCAGCTTGAAGGCCTGTGGTACATAGCTGATTATTAGAGATAGGTTGATCATATTTAAGATCGAAGCATTAATTAATGGCAGGACTTCTTTGAGCAGTTTTGTGGGAATGGGGTCTAAAAGACACGTTGATGGTTTGGAGGAAGTAAAATCCCCAGTGTGCCCTGGAATGCTGTTGAAGCTCTACCAGCGATGGGAGCTGAGGATTTTGTGGACCGGGGTCTCTGCTGGGTGTTCCCACCCACACCCTCACCGTATGTTTAGGTGCAGCAGGTCTGCCCAGCTCCTCCCCCACCATCTGATGCAAGTCACCACTAGGTGATGATCAGTTGACAGCTCAGTCCCTCTCTTCACCCATGTGTCCAGAACATATGACCACAGGTCTGATTATACGATTACAAAAAGTGATCATCGACCTGCATAATAGAGCGTCCTGGTGCCACGTACACTTATGGAAACCCTTATGTTCGAACATGGTATTTGTTGTGGACATGCTGTGGTTTGCACAGAAGTCCAGTAACAGGACACCGTTTGGGTTCGAATCACGCCGCTCCAGATCTCACTGTTGTTGCCTACATGAACATTAAAGTCTCCCTGTAGGACAAGTCAAGTCAAGTTTATTTATAAAGCACATTTAAAAACAACCGAGGCTGACCAAAGTGCTGTACAATAAAATACAAATATACAATACAATAAAGGGGACAACAGGTGGAGCACTTTGAGGACCCCACCCCGAGACTCCAAGAAGGCGGGGTACTCTGAACTGTCGTTCAGCACAGATGACAGTCAAGATCTGTTTCCAAACCTGAACCCTCTCACCCACAGTTAATACCAAAATCCCCACCCCAGCCCACTGCCTCTCACCGAAGGCAATTCCAGACTAGGACAGAGTCCAGCCCCTCTCCAAGAGACTGGTTCCAGAGTCACCACTAGTGTCACACACTCAGGCTCCTTCCCAAACAGAAAGGTGAATACGCGTCCCAGTCGCCAGCCGGTAGGCGGGGATCAGTCCATATTTGGAAAAATATGTGTTTTTCACAAGACTCCAAGCTGGGGTGAAGTGGTGGTTAGCCAAGCTTCTTATAAAGTAGAGGAAAATAGCTGGCCTTTCCAGGGCTCATAAATCCTGTAACTTATATAAAGTGGACGATCAAAGTCTGTGTTCACAGAAATGTGGAAGGACTTTGTTAGTTAGTTCTTTTGGACAGGGAGGAAATAATGTCCTGTTTCCAGAGTTTCCTTCTTATTGAGGTTTAGACCACTTAGTGCTATTTTACTGTTCGTTCATTACACGAGCCCAGCAGGATCCAAATAAGCAATACCAAAACAAAACTGAAGCTGTAAAGTTATCTTAATCTTGTTATACTTTTAGGGTTTTTTCTATCAGATTTATAATAACTGGAAGATAAAAGATACTAGCTCTTTGTAATGACTGGCAGCAGCATTCATTTCCTGTTTCTATGCTGTACATAGACATTTGTATCTTTTTGCTCATCAGTAAATCTTCTATGCCAAACCGCAGTGTTAGGTTTGGGGTTTTAGCTCTGTGAAAATGCTAAAGTTTAGCATAGACTGCAAAATATTTTGAGCTCGGCCTGGAGACGCGGGCCTGCCTGAACTTTGTAGTGCTCATCATTCCAGTCTCCTCGTGTCATTCTAATATCCTCGGAAGCCAAGCTAACCAAGCTTCAATGAGCAGCTAGGATGAGCCAAGCGAGCACACTATCACTACCCACTTCCTCTTTTTCAGTTATTTTTATAATATAGTTAGGTTGGCTAGCAGCTAAAAAACTGTGAATTGATTGGCCAGTGCTCAGCCTTTCAGCATCAGCAATGCGAATCAGCACAGTTCACAACTCACAATTTGGCAGTGCGCTATGTCACCCCACTTAAAGTCAATAAGAGGCAAGAAAGTTAAAGCCTGAAACTCGAGTGACTCCTGCAGCTGTAGGGCACACTGACATCTGCACCAACCAGATAATCCACATGTCTACAAATCTTTCTGCAGCTAGCACCATCATTTCTAGATGACTGATGGAAAAGGCAGACATAGAATTTAATATCATAGAGAGAAACGGTGTCATGTTCTACATTCAGTGGACATGCTCACGTGTACATGGTATTGTACTGTATGTATACTGTGTGCATGTTTGCTGGGTGGTATGTTTCATGCTCTGTTTCTTTTATTGTTACAGCGTTGCCAAAACAAACAAACAAAAACAACAGCAACACATTTATTATATCATAATTAAACTATCCAGATTTTTATGGGAATAAGTTGCTATTCTTGAGATGACACGACATCGTCACTGTAAAGACGACCAACTTGAATATAAATGTGCGGTGTTCTTCTGGGAAGTTCAATCTTTGTAAAGGTGTGATTGTTGGTAAGCTGGTGTTTTTGTTGTGTCCTGTTTGATTCTGGATGCTCACATTAAACATAATGAGGTCATAGTATGTAGAGAAGGTACAAAAGCTCAGGCTGCAGAATCACAACATTAACACTGCTACTGAGAATAATCAGCATCATTTGTAATTTTAGTATTATTTTCATGTGTTATTTGCTTTGTTGTGTCACATTAGTTAATGCTAAGTGCCAGTTCATGTGTGTTTTATTACCAAATCATTCCCATAACCTGCCTCTGAGACTAAATGTGAGCTCCATGTGAAGAGAATTACTGGACTTGTCGTATCTGTGACTGTAACAACACTTCTAATGAAAACAAGCTCTGATCTGGACTATAGGACTGTCTCTGTGTGCAAAGCAGGTCAATGTTAAGGGTCTGAGTGTATCAGAATGAACAGATATGAACTGAATTTGTAAAGAAGTGGAACATTGGCAGTTTGCTGATAATGATGTTCTGCAGTGGTGTCTCTGTAACTAAATAAAGCTTTGATATCACGCTGCTTGGCTTTCTTTTATTGTACTGGCCTGTTGATGCTGCATCTATAGGACACAACTGTTTCTGCCCACTTTGATTGATTGATTGGTAATTTATTTCAACATGTGAACAATATACAGGTACACTTTTCACAAACACAATGTGTAACAACTAGTGCTGTCAATAGATTAAAAAAAATTAACTAACTAATCTCACAATTTTCTGTTATTAATTGCGATTAATCTCAATTACTTTATTAATAGCCTGGCTCCAATTACATTTTTTTATTCTTTATATTTTAAGTAATTATCGTTGTTCACCGAAGTCCAGTGGTCTCCGGTGAGAGCGACATTCCTTACTTGCACAAGCTTGCTGGACTGCTGAGCCCTCTGGTCCCCATACAAAGTGTGCAGTCTCGACACAATGGTTCCTCTCGAGGGCAGATTGTAACACTCATCTCCTGATGCAGCACGAATGACTTCTCTCAGTCCATCATCTTCTACTATGCTAACTGGTCGGCAGTTTTTAGCTATCCAAACAACCAAGGAATTGGTTACCTTTTCTCTCACATTTTTTGTTATTCGTCCACAAGCACCATACTCCTGAAGCGTAGACTGGCGAGGTCCCGTAGAGGTGGATTCAGTTGGGTGTTTTGCTCTCAGGTGATACGCCAGTGATGAACTGCTTCTGTGGTACTTGAATTCAGCGTTGCAAATTGTGCATCTTACTCTCGTTTTGTCCAACAAGCCATCAGGCAACTTCTTAAAGAGAAACTTTCCACCCAAAAGTCCGCCCTCGTCCATGCTTGCGTGTGTTAGCTAGTGTTAGCTAGATAGTAGCATGGTGTCACTTCTTCTTCTTCTTCTAATCATTTCTGTCAGGCCAAACGCCAGCATAGCACACTGTTGCCCCCTCCTCCAGAGGTGCTCATGAATTTAAAGGTCTTAGATTACAGGAAATTAATAAAAAAACAAAATCAGCGTTAAATTTTTTTAATGCATTAAACATTTCGCGTTGATCTTAACAATTAACGCGATAATTTTGACAGCACTAGTAACAACATATTCAACAGGATGACCTTACCAGGGGTTCAGATACCACAGCAGAGAACTGGGCTCCAGTAACACTGAGAGGAATCTTGGAGTACTACCTTCGACTCCATTAAACCAATCTCAAGGAAAACCTTCATCTGCATGGTTTTCCAAAAAAGGACGCGTCTGTTATCCATCCTCATCCTCTTGATCTTCTGCACCTCACAGTAACCTAGTGTCCTTTGCTGCGAGGCTCTTTAAAACTGAACAGCTTTACTATGACTGCAAAAGAAAACACGTAAATATATATATATGCATGCATCATTGTGTTGTTTAGTAATAATATAATGTATACCATTCTATAAAATGAGCATTGATCATTTAAATACTGGAAGAACAAACTAGTGTTACCACTTTGTGAAACAGCAGCTGGCGACATGTGGGACTGAAAATTGCTGCACAAATCTGTTAAACACTTGATTTCTGCATAAATATCAGTTTTCTTTCTTATTGGTTAAATAATGAAGTGAGTGTGTTTTGTTATAGTTATTACTGTCTGGCAAAATGAGGCGGTGCAGTTGTGGTGGTGTGGAGAGGAAAGGGAATAGAAGCGCGTTTACAAGAGTGTTTCAGCCTGTTAACGGCTTATTGAGCGACAATAATAAGGCCTAGTTCGAACATTTAACATCCTGATCACTTGTGTGTGTGTGTGTGTTCCTGTCTAGCTATCTTTGTGAGGACCGAAATCTGCATTCTACTACACTTGTGAGAACCAACAGTCACTTGTGAGGACACACACACACCGGTCCTCACAAGTTTGAATGTAGTTTTAGTGTCAGCGTTACAGTTAGGTTATGGTTAGGTTTAAGGTAAGGGTTAGGCATTCATTTTTAATGGTTAGGGTAAGGGGCTAGGGAAAGCATTATGTCAATGAAGGTCCTCACTAAGATAGCTGAACGGGCTTGTGTGTGTGTGTGTCTGTGTGTGTGTGTGGGGCCCGGGTGGAGTGGAGTGGGAGCATGGGATGTTTACTGAGGATATTCTCCTGTTTGTGTGGAGTTACAGCATTAGGGAGCATGAAGAAGAAAAGGCAGCAGAGCAGTCAGCAGGAAAGTCAAGACGGTTAGCGACCTGAATACACACACACACACACACACACACACACACACACACACACACACACAACAGAGAGACAATGAAAGGAGGGAGTGAGGATGATGGCGATGGCTGGGTAATCATTTAAAACCATCTCACACTACATCCTGCTTCCTTTTACAGTAGCTCCTCGCCCTCCGTCTCGTCCTCCTCACTGCTGGTGCAACCTTGTAATCTCAGCTGAGTTTCCATGGTAATGCCATGAGGGAGAGGAGAGCAGATAGACTGGGGGTGGGTACTCGATACAGAGGGAAAGAGAGCGATCTGGGCTTTATTATACACTTCCATGCAGACATGCAGTGTGTGTGTGTTTATGCAGTATTTATATAGTGGGTCCAACATGTTACTTGTTATGTGTGTTTTTGCACAAAACACTGAAATATTCTGCAGACAAAACTTTGATTGGTTGGTCAGAAAGTCACCATGGCAACTATGCCAGAGAGCTCAGCATGAATGCAGCACACTGGAGCTCACACACACTAACGAATGCAAAATGGACGTGTGACCGACTCAGGGTTAGTCGACCAATCAGGATTTGTCCCCAGAAGGGAACTGCAGAGGCGTCTGTAGTGTGTGACAGTGATGCACATCAACCATGAGGACCAAAGACACAACTCTGCCTCTTTGACCACATCGTGTGTTTTGAACCTGCACTCACAGATCTTTGGCGATTTGGAGACACTTGTTTTAAATACAGCGGGACGTTACTGAAAACTCATTTAAAAGTCAAGATTTCACAGAATCTCATAAGGTTTGAGTCATTCTTCGATGATCACATCATATGCTGTGTAAAACCATGGACATATCCTAGATCACAGCAGTTTTGCCAAGTGGGGCTAATGTGAGCATTAATACCCATATGCCTGCAACAGAAGGGTTCAACCTTGCACTGGTCAAGTGGTTATATGTTAGTTTACTATGACAAACTCTACATACAACCAGTCACTTTCAACGAACTAGAAAAACCAAACTATCGTCTTTCTTCATGCCGCCTCCTTCCAACATAGAGAGAACGCTGCTGCCACCTGCAGGATGGGCGTGCAGCAGCTTAGCTCATACATGAATAACATGCAGAATTTGCTTCAGCTGACTAGTATATCTCATAACTAGTTGGACCAATAGCTAGTTGTGCACATATGGGGTGATTGGTTCTTATACAGAACTTTAGCTAGCTGAGCACCTAAAGCACTTTACACGACTTGCCTCGTTCACCCATTCACACCAGCACCTTCCTCTGTGCTCTTCCTCTCTAACATCCTCACACCATCATGCTGTGATGGATGCATCAGAGAGAGACTTGGGGTTAGCATCTTGCCCAAGGATATTTGGCATGCAGACTGGAGCAGACGGGGATATAGGATTTCATTTAGGAAGTGGTTATTTACAAACTGAGGAGACACAAAGTGTCATCAGCATGCTGAATCTAGAACAGCGCTGTCTTCCTTTAGCTCTCTTTTTGGTTTCCATCTACTTCTTGGAAAATTTCCCTTTAGCTGAAAAATGCTCCGATGTTTTCACCAGCAAACTGCTGTCTGTGTCAAAAACAGATGGCTTCTGCTCAACAATATAAGTGACCCATTAAACACTGTAATTTGATTACTCTTTGAAGTTTTCAAGTTTCCTGACATCCCAACATTGGTTGGTTGTATTGTGTTGGTTCCACTGATGATTCTAAATTATGTGTGGATGTTGTTTGCAAGTGGCTCAAAAGCAACAGAAGAGGGGCCTGAAAACTGAAGGCTCTGCCTCCCATTCTACTTTTAAATACTCTAGGAACAACAAGTAGGCCTGCAGAGCGAGAGCGAAGTGCTCTAATAGGGTGATATGGTACTACAAGGTCATTAAGATAAGATGCTTATCAAGCTAAGCTCATGTCATGAGCTAAAGTTGATAAAATAACAATAGGTGTGGATAAAGGCGAAAGTGTTTTAGTAGAAATGTCTACCAAAAAGCAAAAAAAGACTCTTTCTCCCTCGTATTAAGTAATAATTCCTTGTTCTGTAAGGTTCCCCTTGTGTCTCTCTCCTCTGACTCCCTCTCTGTCAAGCTCATGTGTCCCAGTTCATGTCTCTCCATGTTCCCTGTTTTATTTTGAAAGTCTTGTTCAGTGTGTTTAGTTTTGCTTCCCCTGTGGCATCATGTTCATTTGTGTCAGCTGTGTTCCCTATGTGTTTCCACTTCCTGCAGAAGTCGCAGGTGCCAACAGACTCACTAAACTGATCACAAGGCCAGTAATGTTGTGGGGACGGAGCTGGACTCCCTCGGGGTGGTGTCTGAGAGGCGGATGCTGTCCAAGATAAGGACGGTGCTGGATTATACCTCCCACCCACTCCATGATGTGCTGGCTAGTCACAGGAGCACGCTCAGTGAGAGACTGAGATTACCCATAATGCACCACTGAACAACACAGGAAATCATTCAATGCACATATGTAAGACTGCGTTCTTCCATTTGCGCAACATCTCTAAAATTAGAAATATCCTGTCTCAGAGTGACGCTGAAAAACTAGTTCATGCATTTATTACTTCCAGGCTGGACGACTGTAATTCATTATTATCAGGAAGTCCTAAAAACTCCCTGAAAAGCCTTCAGCTAATCCAAAATGCTGCAGCAAGAGTCCTGACAGGGACTAGAAAGAGAGCAGATTTCTCCTGTTTTGGCTTCCTGTTAAATCCAGAATTCAAAATCCTGCTCCTCACATACAAGGTCTTAAATAATCAGGCCCCATCTTATCTTAATGACCTTGTAGTACCATATCACCCTATTAGAGCACTTCGCTCTCGCTCTGCAGGCCTACTTGTTGTTCCTAGAGTATTTAAAAGTAGAATGGGAGGCAGAGCCTTCAGTTTTCAGGCCCCTCTTCTGTGGAACCAGCTTCCAGTTTGGATTCAGGAGACAGACACTATCTCTACTTTCAAGATTAGGCTTCAAACTTTCCTTTTTGCTAAAGCATATAGTTAGGGCTGGACCAGGTGACCCTGAATCCTCCCTTAGTTATGCTGCAATAGACGTAGGCTGCTGGGGATTCCCATGATGCACTGGGTGTTTCTTCTTTTGTCATGATGTGTTAATGACCCTAACCTCTCTGCACTGAACCATACTTGTTATTAATCTCTGGCCACGGGTCCTGTGGGGCTTGGCGGTGCTACTGCCGTGGGTCTGGATGGGTCTGGGCCCCCTGGCCTTGGTGGGTTCCAGAGGGCGGGGGTGCCTACTGTGGTCAGCAGGGGAGCTGACCCAGGGAGGGGCTGCTTGCCCCTCCCTTATTTCGATCCCCAACTGCCTCCCTCTACTCGCTCCACCACACCCACCCACACATGCAGGGCCTTGGGGTGCAGGTGTGTCACCAGCAGTGTTGGTCAAGTTACTTGAAAAAAGTAATCAGTAACTAATTACTGATTAGTTCCCCAAAAAAGTAATCCTGTTACTTTACTGATTACTTATTTTCAAAAGTAATTAATTACTTAGTTACTTTTTAAAAACACGATTTACAACCTGAGTAGGTGATAAAGCGATAGATCTTTCAGCCCAATTCTACTTTTTCTGCATAATCCATCACACAAAATGTAATCAAATGGAAAAGTCTCTTTTTAACTTGTTTTATTAGTTTTAATCTTTTAACTTTATGCATCAAGCAAACATTAAATTATATGCAACATTCTCTGACTGGAAGAAATTAGTTTAACATTTAAACCTATTTTCTGCACATAAAATAAAATATTTTTTGTGTTTACACTCAGTCTTTCAAATAGATGCAAGTAAAACACAGCAGAAAATAAATAAAGTCAAAGACTCAGCGGTCCTGTTGCTCTATTTTCACCTGTAAAGCAGGAGTGGGGTAGGCGGAGGTTTACCCTGGTGCAGGTGTGCAGCGGTCAGTGGAAGAATCCACGAGTTTCTCTGTGAGTTTCCCATTACGTCGTAGCTACTCGGTGCTTGTTGGAAGTTTAGGGGTTTTTTCACTGTAAAAAGAAGTTTTCTTCCCACGCACAGCGGACACTAATGTTTTTGTCACTTTTTATGGAATCAAACTCAAAGTAAGGTCAGTACTTCCACGCTTTAGACGCTGCACGCTCATACTCTCTCCCACACTCGATATATGATCCACTGTTGATCTGCACACAGCTGTTGTCACGAACGTCGTGCTCGCTTACGTCACTGTCACGAGACACTCTCGCAAAAAAATCACGGTTTTTGTAACGCAGTAACGCAGCGTTCCTACGGGAAAGTAACAGTAATCTAATTACCGTTTTTGCAATAGTAATCCCTTACTTTACTCGTTACTTGAAAAAAGTAATCAGATTACAGTAACGCGTTACGCGTTACTGCCCATCTCTGGTCACCAGGGTACAGGGGAGACACTCCCCACCGTCTGTCCCCTTCTGGCCACCTGTGCCTCAATTTTATTCCACAACTTAGACATGCACATTACTCACACTCTCATAACACACACATATTAGTGATGGGATTTCCGGCTCTTTCAGCTCCGAACCGGCTCTTCAGGTTATTTTGTTGCTTTAATTAATTTATTATTAACAATAATATAAAATTATGTACAAAAGGAATTACTAATGTAAAAAACAAAAGTGGTTTTATTTATATATGTTTATATATAAATATTTACGGTGGCCCCTAGAGACAAAGCACGTACAAACTCCAAAACACATTTCTAGCATGAACTGAACTTCCAAAACAGAGCTACTAGATCACTTAAATTACACAATTAAAAGCATGAAAGCATATGTGTATTGTTTGTGTATTTATACACAAGCATTCATATATAGTCAAATAATTCTGAGTTTGTACGTGCTTCGGAGTTCGTACGTGTTTTTACGTGTTTTGGAGTTTGTATGTGTTTTGTCTGTAGGGGCCACCGTAAATATACTTTTATTTATTCACTCCACATAAAATTTAATAAATAAATCATATAATACAAAAACCAACTATTCACATTTCAACTTTTAACTATTTAAATCCATCCGTTCGCTTCCACTTATCCTTTTCAGGGTCGCGGGGGCGCTGGAGCCTATCCCAGCTGTCATAGGGCGAGAGGCGGGGTACACCCTGGACAGGTCGCCAGTCTGTCGCAGGGCCAACACACAGGGACAGACAACCATTCACACTCACATTCACACCTAGTGGCAATTTGTATTATCCAATTAACCTATCCCCACAAGCTGCATGTCTTTGGACGGTGGGAGGAAGCCGGAGTACCCGGAGGGAACCCACGCAAACATGGGGAGAACATGCAAACTCCACACAGAAAGACCTGATGGTGGAATTGAACTCAGGACCTTCTTGCTGTGCGGCAACAGTGCTAACCACCGTGCTGCCCCTATTTAAATTTTCGGCAAAAAAAAGTAAATAAATCTGTCTCTCTTCCACAGCATGTCTTTATCCTGACTTCCTTCTCTCACCCCAACCAATCACAGCAGATGGCCCCGCCCCTCCCTGAGCCTGGTTCTGTTGGAGGTTTCTTCCTGTTAAAAGGGAGTTTTTCCTTCCCACTGTCACCAAAGTGCTGCTCATAGGGGGTCACATGATTGTTGGGTTTTTCTCTGTATGTGTTACTGTAGGGTCGACCTCACAATATAAAGCACCTTGAGGCGACTGTTGTGATTTGTTGTGTAAATAGCACTGCATTGAATTTCATTACAGATCACAATGTCATCTTCAAACATGATTGATCAGGCCAACGTATCACCACTGTGAACATGACCGGGCTCAGCGCTGATCCCTGATGTAATCCATCACTTTCCACATCTAAACACTGTTTTGCTGTCCTCATACATGTCCTGCACCACCCTCACATACTTATCTGTTTTTCCTGACTTCCTCATACAAAGACAATACAACTCTGTTACCTTCTCCATACTCCTCCATCAGCAAACATCACATGTGTAGCACTATTTCTTGGTATGAACCCATACTGTTGCTGTGACTTATCAACTTGATTCCTTCTGTAGTTGCTGCATTTCTGTCCTGTTTTTGGAAATCAGCAGCAGCATACATGCTGTCACTGTCCAGGACTGTGTTAAACAATCTGGTCTACAAAAAGCCCACAGTCCCAGATTTCTCCACATGTCATCTGGACCAACCACCTTTCCACTCTTCATACATGTCATCACTTGTTCCTCTGCACTTTCATACCCACCATCTGTCCTCCATCCTCTTGTTCTTCATTCATCGGCTGCTAAGTATTCCTTACATCTTCTTAACATCCCCTCGTCACTTCAGAGGCGAGGCTGCCGGACACTGGCGCCACCGGGCCCTCTGACCACCACCAGTAGGCAACGGGTGAAGTGTCTTGCCCGAGGACACAACGGCCGAGACTGTTGGAGCTGGGGCTTAAACCGGCAACCTTCCAATTACAAGACGAACTCCCAACTCTTGAGCCACGATCGCCCTAATCTGCTAGAGCTTGATCTGCGAAGCCAACTGATACAAGTCATTTTCTCCTTCCTTCCACAGCTCGGTATAAGCCTTTCCCTTTGCTAGACTCCACCTTCTTCAGCTCCAACCAGCCCTTTGAATACTTTCCTATACTAAAACTAAAAACATTCCCATTCTTCTCACGAAATAAAAAAAAAAAAAAAAGTATTGTGCACCTCAGTCTGCTTGATGTCTCCACTCTGAATCATTTTCACTGGGTGAATTCTGTGCACGGTGCTTCCAGCAGTGTTAATACCATTTCCTGTGCAGTCACTCTGCATTAGTAAATAAGATGAGATAAAATACGTCTTAAACCCATTTTTATTCTTTGGCTTTTGGCCTCAGCGAGACTTAGTTTGATTACAGAAAAAACTAATTCATTTCGTACTTTTTGCTTTACATCTTATGTATTTGTATTATTTAGTTTTGATGTACAGCACTTTGCGTCAGCTGTTGTTTTAAAGTGTGTTATATGATGATGATAAAATTCTTATTCTTCTGTTTTTAAACTAATTTCAACAACAAGTTTCTGCAAAAAGAAAAAGAAACAAACAGAAAATTGAACATGGAGGAAAAAGATCATTGAAATTCTGTAAAATAGCCATAAAGCACAGAAACACGGATTTGTTTCTGTGACAGGACAGTGGGACATAGAGCTGTTCAATAATCACACAGTGACCCACTGTGGCCGTTTCACACACAGCAGTCTGACAGCGCTGTGCAGCTCGACGTCACATGTTGGAGGATTTTCTCTACCATCACGGCATCGATTAGGAATACTAAATAAGTCTTGTGTTGTGACGAGGCTTCACACAGGTAAACAACAGGTAAACAACAACAACAACTAAATAAACAGGCACTGCTGTGTTGTCCCAAATCTTTTATTGTAGCTCCCAGAACAGAAAAACTTCCCACTTCAAATCTCCGTCAGTACTTCATGATCATTTAGTCAGCACAGTGTCACACCTGCACACTCAACCATAATCTGAGGGTTATGGCTCAAAGACAGCATGTCATCGAAGACGTGGCCACGCCCCCTCCGCTCCTCTGTCATCATTGATACTTTGTTGCATAGTGTTCATCAGAAGTGGCCTCTGCTTAGCAACAGCGCTGCCTGTGCGCCACAACCATCTGAGACAGGAACGTGACCTGTGACCAGGGCCGAGTACTGAAAACCCAACAGTGTTTCTCTTGTTTGTGCTTCACAGGACAAAGTCAGCAACAGCTTATGGCTTAGTACAAAGCACCGCAAGCATCTTCTGGAAATAAGAATTCTTCTCATCTCTCCAAATTCTTTTTAAAAAATCTATTAAAAAATCTAAAAGTTGTCTCTCAGTAAAGATTCTACTTTTCAATGTTACAAAGGTTCAGTTCACATTGACTCAAAGTTTCAGCAAACAGAAACACCAGCTAGTGTTACAGGAGAAAGAAAAATCAGACATATTCACACGGCTGTTGTTACAGTAAGTGAGGACCACACGTAGTGTTTACTGATTCCTACAGCATTTTCACCGCATCATCATACATCATCATCCTCGAGTGAAGCGAGGTGATTTATTTTTACAGAACAAACAGAAACGATGTTTGAGTCTATATCTGGCCTTCAAAATAAGATTTGACATTATTGTGTGTGTGACAGGGTGGCGTTGCGCCTCTACAGAGAGGCTGGATTTCCACAGGAAGGAGCCACTGTTATAAACGTGGGGGGGCGCTGCCCTCACAGCTCAACAAGCTGAGGTTCAGCTGTGCAAACAGAAGATCCAGCTAGGAGCCGACAGAATACAGTTTGATGTAGTGAGATAACAAAACGAAAAGAGTCAAACACAGTCTGCAAAACTAAACTACAGCTCACACAACAAGAAGGATAAGCAAAGATCTGTCCGCACATAACAACGCATTACTCACAAACACACACACAGTTCATGTGTTAGCATATGGCTCATCCTGGAGTCGACACTGAGTGGTAAATTCACCTGATGCTAAGGAGGAGGGGAGGAAGGAGGTGGGCGACACGCGTCACGCCTTTGCATAGAGTCCTCTCTACACTGAGCAGCAGCTTCGGCTCTCAGCCGGCATTTGATTTGGTTGCTCCGACACTTTAAAGTGTGAAGCTTCTTAACGTGCAGCTACAGCTCTTTTTGCTGAGAGGTACAAGACTGTGCGAGTGCAACACACACTCGCACGTCACAGGGAGTGGACATCAGCCCAAACACACTCAACTAAAACACCCTGAAAACAGGAAAACAAAAGAATGAGCCCAAACCTGAAAGAAACACAACAAAGGTAAAGGAAGCATGTTAGTGAACATCATCTCACACACTGACACTAAAAGGGAGATTTAAAGGGAGGGATGAAAATGGGGGGAGAGGGGCGATTGTTGCCGTGACAACTCAATCATTTCTCTGGAGAGGGGCATCATCATCTGAGCTCAGATGGTGCTGATGCAATGTCAGTGGGTCCCTGCTCCATCACAGCGGTGACTGCCGTGGCCTACGTTTCTGTGGACGCAAGAGCAGAGAGACGATTGGTCAGTGTTCACAGGTGACCTGACAGGTGATCACTCCCCCTTCATCTCTTATGAAACGTACGTTCTGATAAGGAACATCTGCAGTCACACATCTGTCTGCTCCCAGCTGTTGGCGGCTAATCTAAGCTTTACATCACTCCCACTTTCCCACGCCGTCAGGCTGATTGTCACGTCACTGGTCTAGGCCCTCTGGCCTTCTTCACGTACTTTAAATCTCACTGTGCATCTGTCATTGTTCCTTGCAGACATCTTTGTGCACCCCACCTCCTCCCCATCGCTCCATCTTCATCTCCACCCCAGCGTCTGGACTCGGGGGTCCCACCCTAATCCTCATCACGTTCTGCTGTGATGGTTCCCTAAGTCTGACCGCCTCACCTCAAACTGAGCTATGCACATCATTCCTGCTAATGATCGCTCTTTATCGCAACCCTGTGGATGACAGAGGGGCTGAATCAGGTGACCATGAAGCACCCCACATGTGCATTTAGTTCCTCAGGTAGGTGATGTCAAAGAAAACAGACTCAGCCTGGACCGGCCTCTGCCACTGCTCTGTGGTCCAGTGTGATGCTCCGTGCACACAGCTGCAGATTAACATCCTTCTATCACAACCAGCTACAGTATGTGCAGCTGTTTAAACACCAAACAGCTGACCATGACTGCCTCCCGACTCATCAGTGCACAGCTAATGAAAGGTCACACAGCAGCTGTGTGACCTTTCATTAGCTGTGCTAAGACTGATTTCCCTGTTCAAACTACGACTGCAGGGAGTCGGGCAGAGATGCATTTTATACGTTCGATTTAGGGAGTTCAATTCTTCAAATCTTCTAATGGGACGTAGAAGCCATGAAACTGGTTACCTGTAGGCTCGTCTTTCCACAGGTCCTCCATCTCAGGAGCCCTTGCTGGTGCAAAAACAGAAACACACATGCTGAAGTAGAGCGAGAACAACACTGAGTCACAGCCCTCTGAAGGCACAGCGAAGGTCAGCTTTCAGGAATGAGATGTGTACCCACTCACCACCACCATGTGCTGCTTCTTCTTCTGCGACTGTAAAAAACAAACATTGAAACAACATTATTCTCCTGCCTCAGCACTGTGTCAGTGCTGTTGGTCAGCTAGCACACGTGCTGTGAAGCACAGGCTCTCAGGAGCTTGCTGGACTTTGATCTGTCCTGATGGCTCAGCTATCAGTGCTGATGGAGACATGAGACAGGCTCAGGCTTGTTACAAGTGACCTCCATGACCACTCAATAGTTCCACTGAGGTTAAACTGGACCCCACAGACAGCTCACTCTGAGTGTCAGCACCCACACCTGAGCCATGCTGCTGATGCTACCTTAGGCAGCATCATTAGAAGACATAGCATACATTTACACTGCTATGCAGATGACACCCAGCTCTATCTGTCCATGAAGCCAGATAACACACACCAATGAGTTAAACTGCAGGAATGTCTTAAAGACATAAAGACCTGGATGGCCGCTAACTTTCTGCTTCTTAATTCAGATCAAACTGAGGTTATTGTACTCGGCCCTGAAAAGCTTAGAAATATGGTATCTAAGCAGATTCTTACTCTGGATGGCATTACCTTGGCCTCCAGTAACACTGTGAGGAACCTTGGAGTCATTTTTGACCAGGACATGTCCTTCAACGCACATATTAAACAAATATGCTTTCCTGAGTTGTACTTTTTCTCAGGAGCTTCAGTCTTACCTGGTTCTGTTTCCTCCTCAGTTATTTCTTCCTCAGTGGTCTCTTCTGTAGGAGCTTCCTCTACTTCAGCTTGCTCCTCAACAGCTTCTGCTAAAGGAGCCTCCTGCTCCTCTACAGGAGCTTCCTCAGCAGCTTCTTCTGCATGTGCTGCCTCCATTTCTTCTGCTGCAGCCTCAGATTCTTCTGCAGCTTCTTCCTCCTCAGCAGGTTCCTCTGATGGAGCAGCCCCCTCCTCCTCCTCTTCTACTGCTGCCGTCTCCTCATAAGCTTCTTCCAAGCGAGCTGCCTCCTCCTCAGGTGGCTCCTCAACAGCTTCCTCTGTAAGAGCTGTCTCCTCAGCCACCTCCTCGTCTGTGTCCTCCACTGAATCAGCGAGAGACTCTTCCACCTCTGCTGCAGCTTCATCCTCGGCCTCCTCCACAGCCTCTTCTGTGGCCTCCTCCGCGGTCTCCTCTGTAGCCTCCTCCACAGCCTCCTCCGCGGTCTCCTCTGTAGCCTCCTCTGTGGCCTCCTCCACAGCCTCCTCTGTAGTCTCCTCTGTGGCCTCCTCCACAGCCTCCTCCGCGGTCTCCTCTGTAGCCTCCTCTGTGGCCTCCTCCACAGCCTCCTCTGTAGTCTCCTCTGTGGCCTCCTCCACGGCCTCCTCCGCGGTCTCCTCTGTAGCCTCCTCTGTGGCCTCCTCCACAGCCTCCTCTGTAGCCTCCTCTGTGGCCTCCTCCACAGCCTCCTCTGTAGTCTCCTCCGCGGTCTCCTCTGTAGCCTCCTCTGTGGCCTCCTCCACAGCCTCCTCTGTAGCCTCCTCTGTGGCCTCCTCCACAGCCTCCTCTGTAGTCTCCTCTGTGGCCTCCTCTGTAGCCTCCTCTGCGGCCTCTGCTTCTGTTTCCTCCTCCTCCTCTGCAGCTGGCTCTTCTTCAGCTGGAGCAACCTGAATCAGCACAGTCACATTAAACCATATTCAGACATTATATGGCCCCAACCAATCACAGCAGATGGCCCCGCCCCTCCCTGAGCCTGGTTCTGCCGGAGGTTTCTTCCTGTTAAAAGGGAGTTTTTCCTTCCCACTGTCGCCAAAGTGCTGCTCATAGGGGGTCATATGATTGTTGGGTTTTTCTCTGTATCTATGAAGCGCCTTGAGGCGACTTTTGTTGTGATTTGGCGCTATATAAATAAAATTGAATTGAATTATAGTTTTGCTGCATCTTACCAGCAGGCTGCACCAACTATAGAGAGGGATTCCTGTCACTACAGCGTTACCGGGTCTTTAACCTGAGCCGTGTCTTTATCGCTCAGGCTAACGTGGACGCCGGGCCTTCCCTGCACATGGACCAATCAGGCTGTCAGCATGACTCTGGACCACAGAGCTTCTGTTTATGCAGGGAAAGCCTCACATGAGCCGGTGAACAAACGAAGAACATGGCATTCCCATGGAAGGATGAACTGAGCAGAACATTTATTTATTTATTTATTTAGGACAGTGCATGTTAATGAACATAAATGTAAAAAAAAAATTACATGAATGTAAACATACCAGATTATAGCCAAGGGCTAATTTCCATCTGTTGTCCTAGAGGACACTGGCATTGTTGACCAGTGTTTGTGTGTTCCTATGTGCTGGATGTGTGAGGGTGTTTCTGTCAGACTGGTTGGGGGACACAGATCATCAGAGACACACCGAGTTTGTTCTGCATGATGTGGCTCAGTTTCCTTCAAAGCTCGCAGAGCCAGGCCTGCCCTCCTGCAGCCCACCCAGCAGCTTTGGGAAAGACACTCATTTTGGACTTTTTACTACATGTTCATAACGTTTAGAACTTTTTCTGTTAATAAAAACACCCCTGGGTCCATTCATACGCCAACGCAATGAAGTGAAAGGTAAACAGCTACATGACAGACGTTCCTGTTTTTTTACCATCTACCATAGAAACATGGATTTGTTTATATCCATGTTTCTATGGATTAAAGAAACAAATTCTAATCTAAAAGTTTCAAACCGAAGTCAAATAAAAGTGAATAAATGAACCTTTTCACCAAAGTGCAGCTCAGAGTTTCAGAAAGTGAAAGAGTCTCTGCTCGACACACTGACACGGCAGCACACTAATAACAAACACACATCACCTCCTCTTCCTCAACGGCAGCATCCTCCTCTTCTGCAGCAGGCTCCTCCTCCAGCACCTCTGGCTCCTCCTCAATCACCTGAACAACAACAGGTAGACCACCAAAGTGTCATCAGCAGGCAGGAAGCGCGACAGAAATAAGAGTGAAAGGTTTGTCAGTATAACCTCATCGGCCTCAGGAGGAGCCTCAGGAGCTGATTCTGATGCAGCTTCAGGCTCTGAGGAAACAAAGTTCCCACTGTCAGATCGTTAAGCACTGCCTGTGCCTGATGTGCCTTTACACACCGAGTATATCTCACTATGACCTAACAGCTGACTCTGCTGTCCACACATACCTGGTGGTGAGGGTGCAGCTGTGTCTTCTGCCACAGCAGCTTCAATCACATCTTCCACAGGAACAGGGTCAGGCTCCACAGCAGCTGAGGAAGCAAACACACGTGTAGATCACAGAGGGGCCTTCATGTGTAACCAAGGACGCTGTGGAAGTGTCCTTAGTGTTTCAGTCCTCGTCGGTCACCTTCAGGGTTGTGTTATCGCACAAAGGCCAACACAGACACTTATTTAAAGCTCTGGTAGGTCCCGAGCCCGCCGCAGCGAGGTCCCGAGTCTGCAGCGAGGTTATTGATGCAGCTCTCAGTCACAACGAGGATCGACTTCAGTCCTCATCACTCTCCTTGTTCAGTAACAGGAGTGCAGGCGAACGGTCTCACTCCCAAAGCGTCTCATTTTTTACGCTCGGTGACAAATCGTCGCTATATTACGCTTCCAGGCATCAACACGTCCCAATGTTACGAGATCGGAAGATGAGGAAACATGAGAACCGTTTGGAATGAATCTACACATGTACGTTTGTTTTACTTAAATGATGGTGAGGGATAAGGTCGGGCTGGAATACATGGCTGGGACGTGTACGCTACTGGATCTCATCCATAACTCGGTGCGTAGCATAAGAACGCACAAGGTCACCTTTGGCGTTCCTCAGGAATGCCGCGGGACGTGACGAATCGTCGGGATGTCACGCCTCTGGAGTGAGGACGGACTGTCGCTCTTTTGAATGGAACCGAGTTTGTGGTGTTTGATAGGCATATCCCTCGGGACCAACCAGCCGCTCTATTTGGCCCTCGCCAGCTTCTGACACTGTGAGCGATCTCCGTGTTTTCCTGGACTGTTCATTTAAGCTGGATAACAAGCGTCCTCAGTAATCTTTTACCAGCTGTGCCAAACCTATCCATGCTTTAGTGACTTCCACATTAGGTTACTGCATTTCCCTTCACCCTGGTCTCCAATCCGTCCACCTTCATAGACTTCAGCTTGTTGAAATCCTCAGCTTGTCTCCTAACTGGAACATTTGCTTCCATCACTCCAGTTCTTGACTTACATCGGCTGCCCATCAAATATTGTATTGATTTTAAAATCTTGTTGCTTACCTTTAATATTATAAATAACATTGCGCCCAGCTATCTCGCCGACCTTCTTAGCTTGTATACCCCTGGTCGAGCCTTAAGATCATCTGGTGAACTAGTCTTGGTCCAGCCCGGGTCCCACCTGAAGCCCGGGGCCCACCTGAAGCCCAGGGCCCACCTGAAGCCCGGGGCGATCGTGCTTTTGTCTCAGCTGCACCGAACCTCTGCAACAGTCTTCCTGTTACTATTCGTGCCTCAGACTCTATTCAATCTTTCAAAACACGGTTAAAAACGTACCCATTTCATTAGTTTCACTAGTCAGTGCCCTTATTTCATCTATTTTAACTTTTTTACTGCATTATTTCTTATTCACCCAGATAATATTTTATATTTATGAACCGATCTGTGAACCGAGGCCCGATATCCATTGTGTTTAGCCCACTCTCCTGGTTTAACGAGTGCTTAGTATTAGTACTAGTGCTTGATTTTGCACTCTGTTGATGTTTGATAACAATGACTTACTGTATTATTGTGACGCACTCTGGGCTACCTTTGGTTTTAAATGTGCTATATAAATAGTGCGAGTAGGAAGCACAGCCGTTTGCATCCACATACTGACACGCCTGACTGCACAGGTGGAGTAGATAACGTCACACTGGTAACAGCTGTGTGTGGATGCAGTCCAGCTCTATTCAAACCACGTCAGCTGTGTTCCTCTGACCCTGACACGTCCTCCACGTGTCTGCATGGATCCAGCACAGACCATCAGATGTGGGACTTTGGAATAATGTTGTAAATGCATACAACCTTTGCTCCATATTTCAGTCACAGGTGAGTGAAACATGATTGGTGCTGTGTGACCATGTGAACTGGAGGACACGACACACCTCACAGCTGTGTCTGTTCGGGCCCATAAACATGAATAATAATCTTTCTGTGAACTTGTATAATTCTCACTGTGCTCACAGTTGTACTGTCAGTGTGTCTTTTGTGCGCTACCTTCAGGTGTGGCTTCAGGATGAGCGGTCTCCGCTGGTGCAGCGGCCTCCGGGCTGCGGGAAGTGACGACAACATCCTTCTCTTTCAGTCCTACGTGGGATGATGCACATGTGGTTTGCAGGAAGCACGTGTGTGCACAGTGTGTCACAGGACATGTACTGTATGCATATGTGTGTACCCGGCTGCATGTGTCAAACACGTGTATGAATGTGTTACAGTTCGATCAAAGGTTTGGGTTTCATTTGCTGACATATTACAGTTCATCTTAAACTGACAAAAACCTCCAATAATGACCTTTGACCTCGAGGTGTGTATAGAAAACAAGCATTTCTTTGTCCTCAACTTTAACTGGAACCAGCAAAGTTAAAATGTGAACATTAAATAAAAAACTAACAGTTTAGAGCACAGCTCATCAGCAAAGGTCAAAGGTCACGGCTGTTAACCCCAGACGACTCATTAGAAAAAAACATGTAGGTTTAGGTGTGTTTAACCCTGATAGCCACGCCCATTATTCCTGTACAGCCTGTGGTTAACGTGCTACATCAGGGGGGCCCAACTCCAGGCCTGGAGGGCCGGCGTCCTGCAGGTTTTAGATCTGACCCTGGGTCAGCACACCTGATCACATGATTAGTTCATTCCCAGGCCTCTGGAGAACTACACGACATGATGAGGTCATTTAGCCCTTTGAATCAGCTGTGTTGGATCAAGGACACACCTGAACCCTGCAGGACGCCGGCCCTCCAGGCCTGGAGCTGGACACCTGTGCGCTACATTAATGACACTGTCGGTGTTTCTCATCCACAGGTGACAAAAACTATCAGTGGGAAACATGTCGTCCTTTTTGAGCACACTTCTAATGTGTCCAGTATGCTCTCCTCACACTGACTTCTTGACCTTTGACCTCTTACAAATCCACAGACAAGCGTTTGCTTTCACCTTTAAAACAGTGAGACTACAAGGACCCAGACTCTTTATTGACCAACGACAACGTTTGTTACAGTTACACAAACTTCTCTAAACTCAGGGGAGACTTGCATTTTGCAGTACGACACACACAGACACACACACAGACACACAGACACACACACAGACACACAGACACACACACACACAGACACACACACACAGACACACACTCACACACACGCACACACAGACACACAGACACACACACACACACAGACACACACACACACACACACACAGACACACACACACACACACACACAGACACACACACACACACACACACAGACACACACTCACACACACGCACACACAGACACACACACACACACACACTCACACACACACACAGACACACACACACACACACTCACACACACAGACACACACACACACTCACACACACACACAGACACACACACACACTCACACACACAGACACACACACACACACTCACACACACAGACAGACACACAGACACACACACAGACACCACGCTGCGTGACCTGGTCCCTGCTCGTCTGCAGGACCAGCTCACAGTAGGTGCTGACTGTCCTTATTGCAGACAAGCAGCTGAACTATGTGAGGTTAACAGCAGCAGTGCAGACTAAACTACAGGCACACGGCCTGACTGAATAGAAGAAGCAGTGAATGATGTTTGTGGCTCCAGCCGCTGTGAGCAGATACTCAGCATCATGTGACTGTGTTTGAGCACTACTCTACTTTCCCTTTGTCAGGTTTCTCTGCCTTAGTCTTCTTTCTCTTTTCAGCTGCAGACTCTTTGCCTGCCTCCTCCCGTTCTTTCTTTCCCTGCCCCTCCTCCTTTTTCTCAGGCTTCTCGTCTTTTTCCGCTCCTTTCTTTATCCTCTTCTCCCCTCCCTCCTCCTCATCTGTCCCTTTTGCTTTTTCTTTTCGTAGCTTCTCCAGAGCCCTCTCCATCTCTTCTTTCTCCAGCCTGTCCTCCTCCTCCTTCAGCCTCATAGCCACCCTCTCCTTCACCCTGGCTGACATCTCCTTCCTCCCCATCTCGAGCTCCTTCTCCTGCTCCTCTTTGGCTAGGAGCTCTCGGACTTCAGCCAGAGCCAGTTTGGCGAGCTTCTTGGCCTCCATGCGTTCATGGATGATGGCGACCTGCTGCTTTAGAGCCTCTCGGAGCTTCAAGCCCACATTCTTTGGAGAGCTTTCTGGAGTAGATGATGGTGATAGTCATTAAAAACTCATTACAGGAAGAGCCATGCTCAGACTCACTCTGTTATCAGAGGTCACCACACAGCAGGCCAGCACGAGCATGGCATTAGGAACATCTGTCTCAGGCACGCCGCCTCTCATGCTCCCCTCTGAGGAACGAGCAGTATTATATTCTTTGTTAATATTCAGATGAAAACAGGAACTCGAGCAGCTTCTTACAGATGCATTACCACAGGCTAGCTTTGATAATCGAGCACCAACGTATCAACACGTATCTGCAGGATTTTAGTTTGTTAATCCAATAAACACATGCTCTAATGACCACAAACAGCTGAGTAGCTCAAATTTCATTGATCAGTCTGACCCACACTGCAACACAGCACAGCTTCATGCATGCAGCTGCACATCGATACCTTTCTTAGCTCCTCCCCCAGGCGCACATCCAGGTTTTTCATCTGATGTTACACACAAACAAGATCAAAGTCATGGTGCTGCAATGCTTTTAATTGTAACAGTTTAAGTTGGACCTACAGCGTTTGCACTTTACGGACCGTTTGAAACGATCCACAGCCCACCAAAGCTGCTTGAAGCACACCTGACCTCACCTGCCTTGGAATTATGCTAGACATCAAAAATAGATTCAACTTTATCTCACTGTAATCAGTGCTGAGTGTGAATTCACAGCCATGCTATAACAGCAACACTTTCATGTGCAGCACAGGGAAGACAAACAGGTGTAGTGAGGACCAGTCTGAATCTGTTCACCTGCGGTATCAGTGTGAGACTTCTGCATGGCGTCTACAGCTCCTGCCTGCCCTGCAGGGTGACAGCGATACCAAGTGTCCGAAAAGACCGACACAAACATCACAACAACCCTCCAAGTAAGGACAACATAACAAACACTGACGAGACATTCAAAGCATGGAGCAAGAGACAACATTAGCAAGCTAAGCTAACCTTAGCCAGTTATCCACAACACTGAGCATGAACCAGTTTATTAACATTAGCTAGTGAGCTCACGTCTACAGACTACAGGACCACCAAACCCTCCCCCGCATCCTCTGATGTCTCCTTCCTCAACGAGCTCAACAACTTTTATGCTCGTTTTGAGCGAGGGAACCCCACAACCACAACCAAAGCAGACATGACGCCAGACCACCAACCTATGACTCTCTCCCCCACCGATGTAGGAGCGGTGCTGAGCAGGATCAAGGCTGCAGGTCCCGATGGCATCCCCGGGCATGTTCTCAGAGCGTGTTCTGGGGAGCTTGCAGGAGTGCTCACAGACATATTCAACCTGTCCTTGGCCCACGCTGTGGTACCAGCCTGCTTCAAATCCACCTCTATCGTCCCGATACCCAAAACTCCAACCCATCTACCTCAATGATTACCGCCCAGTAGCACTCACCCCCATCATCACTAAGTGCTTAGAGCGACTGGTCCTAGCACACTTCAAATCCTGTCTCCCCCCCACCCTGGACCCCCACCAATTCACATACCGCCAGAACAGGAGCACAGAGGATGCAGTCTCCATCGCAATGCACTCTGTCCTCTCACACCTGGACAACAACAACACCTACGCCAGAATGCTGTTTATAGACTTCAGTTCAGCATTCAATACAATCCACCCCTCACAACTCATCAGGAAACTGACAGACCTGGGCATCAGTTCCCTCATCTGCAAATGGTTACTGGACTTCCTGACCAACCGCCCCCAACATGTCCGGCTGGATAACCGCTGCTCATCTACCATCACAATGAACACCTGTGCACCACAAGGCTGTGTGATGAGCCCTTTCCTCTACATGTGCAATGACAATAAAGTTGAATTCTACTTCATTCCCAGAGTGGACTCCAGGATAAGTCTGGCAACGTAACAGACGGACAGCTAAAGCTAGAAACACACTGACCATCTATGAGCTAAGTTACTACTAGCCAACTAAATGTGCCCTGCTTGCTAACATTATTGCTAGCCAACAATCTGTCTGGAGCTAGCTGATATGCTCCATGATAGTAACTTGTGTATGATGTCTAACAGTACTGATGTTAGCCAAAAAGAAAGGATGTTTAACCAACATTAGCATCTACAGCATTGACCACAGGCCAGTTCTGATAGCTGACAGTGACATACTGAGTCTATTCTGAGGTAAACACTGGAGCAGGAGTGAATACTTAGTGGCCCAGTAAGCACAGAGGGAGTGAACTGGTCAGAGTGGACATGTTTCAGTGAAACAAAGACTGAACTCACAGGTCACTGTTAGGCAGTGTAAGAACAACAGCTGACAAAAGAACCTGCTTATGTGCTCATATCAGATTATCTAAGTAGTTTTTAATCGATTCCTGCTGCTGCCCAGACTGACTCACAATCTACGGTCTGAAAATCACCCAACAGCACAGAAAAAGGAAGTATTGGAAGTAAACTTCCTGTTACTGATTATTTTGTTTGGGTACCTGAAGTTGTAAATGCACTGACATCTGCACAAAGTCACGTATCACACAGAGGATTACTGACTATATTCTGACCGTTAGGCTGCACGAGGGAGCAGGAACAGTCTGGTTTCCAAGTTCACTCGTTACAGCAGCGGTGGACACTTTCTGTCAGAGACCAGGCCGACTCGGACGCATCAAGCAAAGGGCTGGACACCAAATAACACGATTGCTGAAATCCATGAATTGATAAATTCATTCAAACATAGAATTTGTACATATATATATGTTCTAATTCATGAATAAGAATTAAACTCCACTTTCCTGTTCTGACCTGAGCGAGACAGCTGTAGCTCGTCACCTTATTTCCAACAACATCACTGGAACAAAGCTCAGCTCATATTTATTACTTATGAACTTATTCTGCACACACAGTGTTTATAATTAACTTAGCAGTCAGCAATATATTAGCCCACCTAAGAACATTTTATAATTTATTATTTTTAACTATTCCACACTTTTATTTTGAAAATTCAGAAACTGTTGAGCTACAAAAAGCACTCCAGGTGTGAGCTGAAGCTCCACATTAGTCATCTTCAGCATGTTGGTGGACACACGGCGATGGGTCCAGGCCCGGCGGCTAACAGCAAAGAGGTGAGACGCTACCTGCTCTGCACTCGCGTCTGGGTCACAGACGGTTTTTGTGCTTTGACAGCATTGAGGATGTGAGTCGGTCTCACATGCCAAAGTTGAAGTGTGTCCCCCCCGGAGCAGGAAGAGCCTGTTTCATTCATCATGTTCAGTGCAGGCGCGTTAACACACTTACACACACATGCACGAGTCGATACAGCAAATGTGGGTTTCACATCTCGAAGCTTGTGGCTGATATTAGTCGATTCAGCTGCAAACAAACACGTTTGCCTGCATTAGTCACACAAACTGTTACCTACAGCATGAACTTGCACATGTACACTGTCCCAACAAACGCTTTATTGGTGTCAACTCACAACTGCTGGTCGCTGAAACACTTTTCTTTATTATGGAGTAAAGGAGACGAGGAGGTGGACAGAACGAAATGTGACACTGCTGAGTGCAACAAGGGCTTAAAGACAAACATGGCAACCTACAGTTGGACAAAGGCAGTTTAACAAACACGTAACTACCAAAATGTTCTTATTAACATGTAACCTGCATACATGATGGAGTCAACAACATCCAGGGACGAGCCTCTTATTTCATGCACGTGTGTCTTTAATAAGTGTGAACTGTGTGGAGGCTTCATGAAGAAGAACTGCAGTCCGACCAAAGGCTGCATGGAGCTGCATGTTTCATGTTAGCTGAAGTTTGACATCTGCACAGATGTGTACCTGTTACACAGCTGGAGTACCTGCTGGAGGTAGCGCGTCCTTTAGTCCCACTAACCAATAGCACCAAGTGTGTTCTAGATCCAAATTCAAAGTTGGAATTTCCCAGTTTGATCTGGGAAATTCCCTCACTTGGATTTCCAGCTCGGAGCAGCCTGATCAGCTCCATCTATGAATGTGCTGAAGTGATGCTGTGATACTGAGCTGTACTGCTAGCAGGGCCCACCTGAAGCTAGCTCACTTGCACCCAAAGGTGTATGAAACCTGATGGGTGTGTGCCCAATGTTACAGAAACATAATCATTAATAAGGTGATGAGTGCTGGTGGTGGCTGCACAGAGAACGTGGGTGCGACGATATCTGACAGCTACAGTCAGGACGCCACGAAGACGCAGTCAGCAAACGTAGGACGATGAGGCTGTGGCTTGAGATCACCTGATGGACTCTTCCTGCACTTCCTGACTCCCATTAACATGGTTATGTGTTGAGCAGGTCCAAAACCATAACGAGGGCAATTGTTGGTTTAATTCATGCCATTTAAATTAAACCAGTGACTGTTAGACCATGTGAGGGACACGTGAGCCGCTGTCCGAGTGCATTTTGTGTAATCTCACACAGCCATTGGCTGCTGCCAACAGTGCTGTGCACTCAGTGTACTCGCCCACTTCTAAAAGTGCTCCTGAGTATCCAGAACAACAGAAAGAGTTTCTCCTCAGTTTGAAACCAGAACCGAGTTTGTTCCGGTCACAGAGGATGAAACTTGGGTGTGGACACAGCCAGGCTGGAGACGAGGTGATCCAACGTTTCCTAGCTGTGTAAAATCTACCAAACATACTGACACCATGGCTCCGGCTCCTGCATGGGCCCTCAGATCACAGATCAACACATTTATCAGGAATCCGAGGCTATTGGTTATGGAGGCCAACAATCACAATCTTCTGCCCCTGATTTCCATCGTCTTTCGCTTGTCGTCTTCCTCTGACCGCTTCCTCGTTCTCATCCTCCTCATCCTCTTCCTGCACATCCTTTGCTCTTCCTGAGGCAGTGTGTTCACCCTCCTCTTCCTCCAGCGGCTCCAGCGGATTTATCAGTCCATACAGGAACGTGAAGAACCCGTTTAACCAATCAGAGCCGCCCTCCTCCACTTCTTCTAACCAATCCAGAACCTGGGATTCACCCTGACCATCGCCCTCACTGGACAGGCCTACGCAAATGAGGGGGGGCGGGGAGGATGGGAGGAAAGTTGAGGAGCAAAACGTGGGAGTGAAGGAGAGAAAGGAAGTGGTGACAAAACTAAGAAAAAGGAGAGTGTGAAACCAAATGAAGGAAAAAGATGTGCAGGAGGAAAGAGAGGAAACAACAGGAGAAGGTCAGAGAAGTTTGCAGGTTAGACAGCAAGGGAATCAGACTTTATCAGCAAAGCCAGGCTGTCTGCACATGACTGCAGAACAACGCGTCATCTACTGGTTTAGACGTGCACTCTTTAAAGATCAGAAACTCGTGCTGCATGCTCATCATGTGCAGATAGCCCAGAGGAGGAGAGGGAGCACTGACGCTGGCTTTCTGTGGGAAAGCTTCTCTAATGAAACAGCTTCAGCTTTGGAACCAGAGTTGTCACAGTGCTGCATCTCCAACAGCAACACAATAACCTGAGACATGTCGACAACTACAGGAAGTAATGAGAGCACTGAGCAGAGGTCATGTGGAGGCAGATGGCCCAGGACCACACACGCCCCCACACATCTGTCCAAGTATGAACAAGGCCATAAAAGCTTGTTCAGGCATGAATACCACATGTTTAAAATGTGTCGGGCTGTCCTCCTCGGCTTCTAATACTGTATACATGTGTACTAATGAGAGAGCCTGCACACAGCAGGGTGAGACCTGGGAAGCCTTTACCACAATCACCCTCATTTAGGGTTAGACAGCATGTAGCCACAAACAAAGGCAACCACAGTTTCAGACACCAGTCAAGTCTTACGTGCATTTGGTGTCCTGGTGTCAGATTTCTGCTTTGGTGCAAATGAACAGATCTACTGTGGCTTTAATGTGATCCTTAGGATGAAGACCCGGGGTCAGGGTTCATGTGAAGTCCAATGATCACTGATGACTCTGAGGGGGCCGATCTGACACATGGAGGATTTATTTCCACACAGATAAAAGGGGGATAAAACATCCCCATGAAGAAGAAGGATGGTCATCGTCAAGGTTCTGGTAGTTTTAACAGCTTCAGATGAAGACAAGTGAACCTGGAGATGTTCCCTTCTTATCCGAGAGACTCGTTCAGTTCTAAAACCAACAGTGGGAGCCCCCGGTGGGTAGTGGGCGTCGTCCCTCAGCAGCTTCTCATTGACCCACCATTCGTCATGTGCCTCATCACATGAGCCAAGATGTGGAAAAAGGTTTGGTCATTACATCCAGAGGCTTTGGGCGAAACCACTGTGAGACCTCGCCCCATCCTGTCACGTGACCTGCTGAGATCACCTGACCAAGATGTGAGTGAGGGCTGAGGCTGCAGTGCAGGCGGCAGACAGTCGCTGTGATAAACCACAACCACGGTCGGTCACAGTGGACACAGATGTTCTCTTTTACTGTCAATCTGTGAACACTGGCATCCTCCAAAGAGTGACCTTTGACCTTTAGGTGCACATGTACAGCCGAGTCTCGTCATGTCGAGGTGGCTCCAGTGCATTGATGCAGCGGCTCCAGTGCATTGATGCAGCGGCTCCGTTGCATTGATGCAGTGGATCCAGTGCATTGATGCAGCGGCTCCAGTGCATTGATGCAGCGGCTCCGTTGCATTGATGCAGTGGATCCGTTGCATTGATGCAGCGGCTCCAGTGCATTGATGCAGCGGCTCCAGTGCATTGATGCAGCGGCTCCGTTGCATTGATGCAGTGGATCCAGTGCATTGATGCAGCGGCTCCAGTGCATTGATGCAGCGGCTCCGTTGCATTGATGCAGTGGATCCGTTGCATTGATGCAGCGGCTCCAGTGCATTGATGCAGCGGCTCCAGTGCATTGATGCAGCGGCTCCGTTGCATTGATGCAGCGGATCCAGTGCATTGATGCAGCGGCTCCAGTGCATTGATGCAGCGGCTCCAGTGCATTGATGCAGCGGCTCCAGTGCATTGATGCAGTGGATCCAGTGCATTGATGCAGCGGCTCCAGTGCATTGATGCAGCGGCTCCAGTGCAGAGGTCTGCGCACTCCTTGCTGCACTTCACAGCACACACTGTGTTGCTAGCTTGTGTTTGGGATGAACCAGGTTGTGTGTGAGTGCGTGGCTGGGTCTGAAGTGCGCTGGGATGCCGTGCTTGGAGAAGACTCTCCTGATCTTCTCTGATACACCTGCTACATCAGGATTGTTTGTCCTGCTGAGGCTCCCTAGTTGGTGTCTGACCTTCTTTACTCTGCACCTGTGCTGATTGGATGAAGCCCAACTGGGATAACTACATGTTTTTTAAACTTGTGTGTTTTCTGTCCCTCCTGCCCGCAAACACACACCACTACCACATTCTCTTACATTTTCAAAATCCAGTGAACAAATTAGAACGTGTCTCAGAATAGTGGAAATGTGGATGGTGAAGGGGGCAACAGGGGAGATGCTCTGAAACTTAAATATGGGTTATCCCAATGTAGCGACGACAGAATACATTATGATTTCCAAAAGACTGGAGCGGGCACATAAGATGAAACAGCTTAGTTGCCTTACACCGTTTTCCTGCTCCAGAGGCCAAAGCAGCACTAAGACTCATCTAGTTCGTCTGCTGACATGATGAAAGTGCTGAAATCCCAAATTCCCTTCGAATATTATGCACCAGCTGCAAAATCTGCCAAGCTGCTCAGAGACCCAACAAAGGGACTCAGATAACCCTGAAGTGTCTACAGATGACTCCTGAAACAGACACATGCTGCCTGTGTCCAGGCTGAGCACCACAAAAGCTCCTTAAAGGAACCTGTTGCGTGAGCGAATAAAGAACAGTAACGCCCTCTTAGATACCCGACGGTGACGAGCCTCCATTCAGCCTCTACAAGCTGCCTGATTGGCCGAGCAGCTACCTTTTCATGTAGAGAGCTAAGCTTTAGACTGCATTAGCCAGTGTTTGAGGCCATTCAGATGTTCATGTTGGAATAAAAGCCAAACAGGGAGCTCTGAGTTCTTGTTTCTAATGAGTGAGCCATGCAAAAGAAACCCAAACTAGCATTTTGTCTACTTCACAAACACAAAGCCATCACAGCTGGTAAGCAGATGTTGTGATGATAATATTCCTTTTGTTGTAGTTGTGACAGAGACAACAGCTGTGAATCGTAGTTTGATCAACTTGCCTAGCAGAACTTTTGCGTCCTCGACATCGAAATCTCCGTCGCCGTCTGTGTCGTACGCCACCAGTTTACCTACAGCAGCAGCAAACACAGTTAGACACACTTAGACAAATTCTCATACGTGTACATTAAACATGTGCTTACTGTAATTATTCTAACTGTATATCATGATATAGAAATGACTTTAAAGGCAAATGTATTAAAGTCAAACATGGGTGTAACAATGCTTCCTTTAGAGAAAGACAGTTTACCAACCACTGCTCCTACATGATGTCTGCGTTTCTAAGATCATACATGAACACTGCAGCTGGAGACCAGTGTGACCACACCAGTCACACCAGCTGAATCACACTCAGGAACCAACGCTGCAAGGCTGTGCACTCCTCCACCGACCACAGCCAACTTGTTGCTTACATATGTGTCCTTAGTGACCAAGGGTTAGGGACGAGCCTCCAGCCTGTGTGGCAGCTTGGCTGCCTTCACTCCACCTTTCTCTACAGCTGCTGATTCCTGTACTCCTGTGGGCTCTGAGTGCTACATGAAGCGTGTCACTGTACACAGAGGTGCCAGTTTAGGTCGACTATAAGGGCGTGTTGAACTGCATACGTAGTGTTTGTGGATGTGTGTAGCGCTGCAGATGTTCCTGCCAAACACTACACGACTCAGGGCTCTGCAAACAGTGTGTGTGACAACAGTCATTTTTGTTCACATATGCAGAATATACATTATGGGTTTTTACCTTGCAATGCTTCAGACAGGTTAATTTGTAAGCCCTTAGCCTTATCTGCATGCAAAACAAACAAATAATAAAACACACATAATGTAACAAAGACAGGGTTAAGAGATAAAACACAATCACATTTCATACACACAAGAATGGACCATTTATCATTAATGCAGGCGGCTGTGGTCAAAGACAGGCAGGCTGCAGCAGCTTCAGCCGTCCTCTACACGCGTGGCTCAGCAGGCAAAGTCTGCACCTAGCTTTAAGCTAACTTACAGAAATGCTGCTGTGTTAGATGCAACCATTACAAGCTTCATTTCATCTGACTGGCTTTAATGTGACTGGCAGGCTGTTCACCAAAGTATTTGGTTTAAAGTGTTGAGACAGCAGCAGACTGAGGCTCACTAGTAATAACTGCTGGTCTGAATTTAATGCTCCGGTAACGACAGTTAGACTGGTTCTTATTGCAGGTGGAGGTTTACTTTAGGCGTAGTCTGTGGACAGATGACAACAAAAGCCAAACTGGTTACTGCCACACCTTCCCAGGAAGTTCCTCTAGGCGTGTGTGTGTGTGTGTGTGTGTGTGGGGGGGGGGGGTACCCACCAAGAACTCCCTGATAGTCAACCAGGTCAAAGTAGACCACAGCTACAGACGTCCAGACGCCCAGCAGGGCCAACACGATGAACCAGGTGAAGAAGCTGCTGCCACTGGAGTCGGCCTTCTTCCCATTCTTGTTAGACGGCTGGCTTTTAGCACCATCTGGAAAGACAACACACGTGATGTCAGGTTCAGCTGTGGCCCTCACAAACTTTTCCTTTACACACTCAGAACATTGAAATAGAAGTTGAAGTACATTGACCTTAATGCTACTTTAGAGTTACAAGTGTGACTAATGATGAGAGCGACGAAACAGCAGTGAACACAGCGAGGAGCTTGAAGTCCTCCTGTGTGTTTATGAAGCCCAACTGCACGGCGTGAACACACCTGCAGGACGAAGTGTTCAAAGAAATGTTGAGGACAGTCTGAGCTTTGGACGTACATCCATAAACTGCCCTCACTTTGAAACTCTGAGCATGCTTAATCCCAGGAAACACGCCCCCACAGGATGCCCACACTGGGCGCCGCACGGCCCCCACACTGCGGGCTGCTGTGGAGCGTGAACCAGAATGTTGCTTAAAAAAAGAAAGGGGGGGAAAAAAAGCAGATTTTAGCTCCACCCTTATTTCCAGGAGGTCACCACATAGTTCAGGTGTTTGGACACCATGCCCTTTCACCCCTCCCACCACTGTGTGTCCACTCAGAGGAAACAAACAGCAGATCTGACCCTTCAAAGAAAGCTTGTGTGAGTGGATCAGGGCCTGATTCTGCTGCTCTGCAGTAAATCGATCAGATTCAGAGTTCTTCTCTCTTCCTGAGGCTGTGAATCACTCGCACCCTCAGATTTCTGACGGTGCATTTTCCACAGCAGTCACATTTCCCTGGTGTAAATAATCTGAAATCATTTGAGGACATTACTGTGCCAGTGCCGTGTATGTGGTGCTGGGACAGTAGAGTGTAGCCAAGGATCTATTCTTGGAGTGACAAAGACACGCTCGCTGTGAGAACATGGTGGCAGAGAGAACGAACAGGTGCTAAAGTCCGCTACATGCTAGGTCAAACCTCCTTCCTCTGCACACCTGAAACATGCCAGGTCCCCAACTCATCCAACCTGTGCTGTGACATCATCTTTTCCTCTGCAGACGTTTGTGTGTTTCTGGATGAATCCATACGTGGGCATGATTGCAGCTGGGAGTGTAAATCTAACTCACAGCAGGCAGCAGCAGCAAAGGCGTGACTACGTGTTAGAAGAAGCTCTCACTCAGTCACACATCTGGATCACAGCATCGTAACACACCTGGATGTTAAACCTGGACACTGACTGAACACTCGCTCCTCCAGCAGGTATTAAATACTCGTCCACCCAGGCCATGCTGCTTGGTATTCGATAGCCTCACCTTGGTTTTCTGCAGCTAGCACTGCGGGCACTGCTGTAACACCAGGAGAGGCGGCAGACTCCAGGGTCACTGGATCACCCATCTATGGCGTATGGTGGACCAACAGGAGGTTAACCGGCCAAAAAGAAGCGTGCAGCCCAGCGACGGCGAATATCAGCTCAGCCGCTCCCTCTATGTGGCCCCGCCCTCTCTCTCTGTTTACTGGCTTTCTTTCTGTTGCTCATCCAGCGTCATCATGCGTGCCATTCTTCTCTCTGAGACGATATGGCTTCTAGAGGTCATACACAGCTATTAATAGTGCTGTTAAACCAGCTGGCCCTCGCACAGAGAGGGGAGGACATTATTTAAACGCTCCCTGCTTGATATTGTGAACTTTAAAATCCTCCATGTTTACTTTGCAGGGTGCACCTGCCGACTGCACCTTCAGTATTCTTACAGCAGCAGTAAAACAAGGTCCTGGAAGGATGTCAGAGCAGACAGCTGCAACATGTCACACACATAACAAACACGTAACTACATGAAGAGACATTTGTGCCACTGCATGTAACTGGGAACAAACCACTTCACCAATCACGGGCTTGTTGGTTAAAATGAGATGAAACTCCAACCATCAGCATGGACTCAGATCAAACATCTCTGCCATGAACTGAGGGGGTTCCAGACGCTACAGATGAACACAGCGTGCAGCACCATCAGTCACGGTCAATCATCAGGAGGCTTGTTTTTCTCATAAACTGGTTTCAGTTGGTTTGTGCTACTGTAACATGTCCAAATAAAGCCCCACCAAATACTAACTTTGCTTTTTTATGTCTGAGAACTTAAACATTGACAAATTCAAACTATAATGGATCCAAACTTGGTGTGGCCTCCACAACAGTCCCAGTTTGCTGAGCTAGAGCCAAGGTAAAGAAACACCGTGTTGTGAGCAGCGTCTATCAGGGAGGGTTACATTTGTCAAAGGTTTCAACAATCATCAGGCTGTTGATTAAAAAGCTTCATTCACTCTCGCACTCTCTCCCATAATGCATGTTTTGACCTGTCTCCCGTACTTGTCTTGTCCTCACCCACAGCTGGTGGCAGCACATTACAGCCCCTCCCTGAGCCTGGTTCTGCCTGAGCTTTCTCCGCTGTTGTCGTTGCTTCTTACAGGGATCGCCTGATTGTTGGAGGATATCCTTACACTACGACGGCCCAGGTCCCTACCACATGGTAAATGAAGTAGATCTTATGTTTAAATGGAAGCCCCATAAAGACTCCTTTATAAACTTTAGTGCACGTTTGTTAAGTTAATGAATATTTGTCTTTAACAATGAAGTCTACCAAAATAAAAGAATGTTGGGCTTTCTGTTTGTTTTTCACCAAGCAGGCATGCTGCATTGTGTCTTTGGAAAACACAGCCCTCTTCCCAGCTGCACAGTTAAGCTACGTCAGCAATTTATCAGATCGTTTCTCCACCCGAGGCAGGAGCAACCCCACATAACTTCACCGAGTGAGCCACAGGTGCCACTCTCACAGCCAACACAGGAAAAACGAGCTTTCACAAAGGCTTTGACACAAATGAAGTCCTGCTAACGTGCTGTTACATAACCGGCCTGTTTGAAGCTTAAAGTTAGTGCATGTACCAGCAATTACACACAAAACCTTAGAAACAAGAGCTCGGCAATATACTGCACATGAAAACTGGTTCAGGGCTGAGAAACTTTAAGCAGCCTCAGCAGAATGCAAATCATGAACAAAGAAATCCAAGAAATCCAGTGATTGTTGTATTTGGCAAATGTGTTGAAAACTGTCACGACACCGTGAGGTCCTTACCCAGTGACTGCAAGCAGAACAGAACAGAATAGAAGAGAATAGAACAGAACAGAACAGAAGAGAACAGAACAGAAGAGAATAGAACAGAACAGAACAAAACAGAAAAGAATATAAATGAAGAGAATAGAATATAACAGAATAGAATAGAACAGAACAAAATAGAACAGAATAGAATAGAATATAACAGAAGAGAATAGAATATAACAGAATAGAATAGAACAGAACAAAATAGAACAGAATAGAACAGAACAGAAGAGAATAGAACAGAACAGAACAGAACAAAACAAAACAGAATAGAAAAGAATATAAATGAAGAGAATAGAATATAACAGAATAGAATAGAACAGAACAAAATAGAACAGAATAGAATAGAACAGAACAAAACAAAACAAAACAGAATAGAAAAGAATATAAATGAAGAGAATAGAATATAACAGAATAGAATAGAACAGAACAAAATAGAACAGAATAGAATAGAATATAACAGAAGAGAATAGAATATAACAGAATAGAATAGAATAGAACAGAACAAAACAGAATAGAACAGAATAGAATAGAACAGGACAGAATTGAATAGAATATAACAGAATAGAATAGAACAGAATATAACAGAAAAAAAACAGAATAGAACAGGAAGGAATTGAATAGAATATAACAGAATAGAATAGAATAGAACAGAACAGAACAGAACAGAATAGAATATAACAGAACAAAACAAAACAGAATAGAACAGAACAGGACAGACCAAAGTAGAACAGAACAGAATTGAATAGAATATAACAGAATAGAATAGAATAGAATATAACAGAATAGAGTAGACTAGAATATAACAGAACAGAATAGAACAGAACAAAACAAAACAAAACAGAACAGAATAGAACAGAATATAACAGAATAGAATAGAATAGAACAGAATAGAGTAGACTAGAATATAACAGAACAGAACAAAACAGAATAGAACAGAACAGGACAGAACAAAGCAGAATGAACAGAACAGAATAGAACAAAATAGAACAAAACAAAACAGAATAGAACAGAATGAACAGAATAGAATATAACAGAACAGAACAGAATAGAACAGAATAGAACAGGACAGAACAAAGCAGAATAGAATAGAACAGGACAGGACAGGACAGGACAAAGCAGAACAGAACAGAATAGAATAGAACAGAACAGAACACAATAGGACAGGACAGAACAGAATAGAATAGAACAGAATAGAATAGAACAGAATAGAATAGAACAGGACAGAACACAATAGGACAGGACAGAACAGAATAGAATAGAACAGAATAGAATAGAACACAATATGACACAATAGGACAGGACAGAACAAAGCAGAACAGAACAGAATAGAATAGAACAAAACAAAACAGAATAGAATAGAACAGGACAGAACACAATAGGACAGGACAGAATAGAATAGAATAGAACAGAATAGAATAGAACAGAATAGAATAGAACACAATATGACACAATAGGACAGGACAGAACAAAGCAGAACAGAACAGAATAGAATAGAACAAAACAAAACAGAATAGAATAGAACAGGACAGAACACAATAGGACAGGACAGAATAGAATAGAATAGAACAGAATAGAATAGAACAGAATAGAATAGAACACAATATGACACAATAGGACAGGACAGAACAAAGCAGAACAGAACAGAATAGAATAGAACAAAACAAAACAGAATAGAATAGAACAGGACAGAACACAATAGGACAGGACAGAATAGAATAGAATAGAACAGAATAGAATAGAACAGAATAGAACACAATATGACACAATAGGACAGGACAGAACAAAGCAGAACAGAACAGAATAGAATAGAACAAAACAAAACAGAATAGAATAGAACAGGACAGAACACAATAGGACAGGACAGAATAGAATAGAACAGAACAAAACAAAGCAGAACAGAACAGAACAGAATAGAACAGAACAAAGCAGAACAGAACAGAATAGAACAGAACAAAACAAAACAGAATAGAACAGGACAGAACAAAGCAGAACAGAACAGAATAGAATAGAACAGAATAGAACAGAACAGCCGTTTATTGTCACTGTGTTTTGTTTTCTGTAAGAAGCAGGATCTAATGCTATCCACAGGTTTCTGTAAGAGCGTACGTAGGCTGCCATGACAGACCACTACTTCCGTTGCCCGGTTTTATACTTCCGGTTACTCAAAGCGAGACCCAGCGTTCAGTCGTTGCTAACAACAAAATCAGTTACTTTGTGCGGTAATAAGTGGCTTTACCTGTTCGAAGATGAGCTCGGGTTCAACGTGTGCTGTCGTCGGCTGCCACAATAATTCAAGAAAACTGAAAAACGCATTAGAAACATTTTGCCTTGAGCATCAACAACTTAGAAAGGCCTGTCCGTGCCCACCGCCCTACGCACTGCACTCTATGCCGCGGAAGGAGGATCGGAAACTGGCGTGGCTGGCAGCTTTAAGACTCAAACACCCTCCAAAGAGAGTTTATGTTTGCTCCTTTCATTTTATCGATAAAAAGCCCACAGAGCTACACCCCGACCCGGAGCTTTATCTGGGCTATGACCGACCCCCACCGAAGAAAAGAAGAAGGCTCACTCGGACCACTTTGAGTGTGACAGCTTCCAGTAATACGAACAAAAACACAGAACCTGTACCCGGTAAGTGAAAGTGTAAATGTGGTTTGCCACCGTTTCGCATTTTAAACACGCAATTCTTTACTTTTACTAAATAATAGCCTATGGTGAATGGCGTTAGTATCAGCACTAGCTGGTTATTAGCAGCAAAGTCTAAATTTTAACGAAAGTTTATAATAATAATAATAATGCCAAAAGATTAGCTCCAAGGGCTGTAAAAGTCTTAGGTTTGTGTTTATAAAGAACATGTTTTTTCAAGTCGAGAAAACTCAAGTAAAAACGTTAAAGGCAACCTTTGCAAAATACCAACAGTTGTGACTTTTTTTAGAATGTAAAATAAAATCTAATCACATTAATTGAATAAAATTGTGACAAATTTTTAGGGGACTTAGGAACATTTTATGTTGACATTTATGATTTTGCATTTGTGTGAAAAAATGTAGAATGAGAAATTTCACTCAAATATAATAAGCTAAGTGACACTTTACAGTTTCTCTTATGCTAACAGTTTGACTGTACATCATATTTTTGTCTTATTCAGACTCCACAGTGTTACGTTCAGTGGAATTAGACCAGGCCAGCATCTCCACACAACCCCCTGAGCCACATCTGCACTCAGTCCACACACAGTGGGAGGATCCTTCGCAACAAGACCATCAATACTGCAACAGGTCTCGCAGAAAAGATGTGCAGGATAAGATGACTCAGTGTGATGAAGTTGCATATTTCATTCTCAAAAATGATGCAGACGCTTTGCTGTACACTGGGATAGCCTTAGAAACATTTAACACACTTGTGTCGACACTGGAAGGATATGACAACAATGAATTTACCATGCCTGTCCGAGATCAAGTCCTCATGACACTTATGAAATTAAAGAGTAACCGTGTAATAGGTGACCTAAGCCGCCAGTTTCATATATCACAAAGCATGGCCAGCAAGATCATCTCACACTGGTTAGACAAGCTGGAGGAAGTTCTCCGACCATTAATTCCATGGCTGCCAAAAGAAACTATTCAAGCAACTATGCCTGAAGCCTTCAAGAAGAACTTTCCAAATAGTACATGCATTATAGACTGCAGTGAGACCCTTTTACAGAAACCCAGAAATCTGGGCTCAAGAGGGGAATCATACAGCCATTATTATTCACACAACACAGTCAAATATTTGGTTGCTGTTGCACCATGTGGACTAATCATGTTTGTGTCTGCGGCATATGGCGGCCGATGTAGTGACAAATTTATCACAATGGACTCTGGAATATTAACATACCTAAAACCTGGTGATGAAGTCATGGCAGATAGAGGTTTTACAATTAAAGACTTACTCTTTGAGAGAAAAGTTAGATTAGTAATACCCGCTTTCACAAAAAAACATAGACCGCTAACTGAGGAACAGGTAACATACACACGTCGGATTGCAAATGTAAGAATCCATGTTGAAAGAGCAATCAGACGCTTGAAAGTCTACAAAATACTTTCACAAATTGTTCCTATAAGCATGGCTCCTAAAGTAGACAAGATACTGAGAATATGTGCTGCTCTAGTGAACTTAAGAGAGGATCTCATTCGTGATACACAATAATTGTGTATGTTATGAACAATTGTGGACTCGGGGATATTAAGATGGTTACTCAGGACATAAAGTTGCATAGTGTAATGTGATTATTTTCAAATTTGATGTACATATATGTAGAGAGTAAATAATTCCAGGTCTCACTTTTTTATCTTGTGTTCTAGATGAAAGGTTATGTGATACAGTGTGTGTGTGCGTATGTATGTATGTGTATATATAAAACAATTGCAATCAATCAATTGAACAATTATTACTTTTTTATTCAACCACAATGTGATAAATTTCTTAAATGAAAAAAAATGTTTTTCTCAAATCTACAATAATTAGTTGTGCATTCTTGACATTTTTTTGTGTTGGAAGATTACAGAAATACAGAACTATTCACAACATTTAATGTTGTCAGTTTGTCATTCATTTCCCACCATATGTTACAACTACGTACATTTTAGTTGTATTGAAATATTTAACAGATTTCATATTGAATGTCTCCTTTCATTCACAAGACAGAGACCAAACTCTGCAGACATGTTGGTGTCTGACTGTCCCATTTATAGTTGTAACATGTATTAAAGCTTGCCCATTATCTTCAAGTATCTCTCATTTAACTGAAACCGTCCTGCTGCATACTCCTCTACAAGTCGAGGTAAGAAATATGAGAAGTAAAACCCTCTCAAGCGTTTTACTTGTTCCTTTACAAATGCTTCATCATATTGCACTGTAAATGAAACATGCTCAGTAGGTGTCCAGATCACAAGTGTGGCAGTCTTGAGCCCTGTGCAAAACATTGTAAGTTGCACTTGCATGTAATAGCCTCTGCTGCCAGTTTTCTGCAGCTGCAGTTCTCCATCTACCAGTTTGATATCGCTGCATTTCTGGGTAAGCTGCTCCGTGAGTGAAGGATAAGTCTGCACAGGACATTTTATTTCTAGAAGCACATCTGAGTCAATGACCCCGTCAGGACTCGCAGAGAGCCATGGCTCCTGGATGCTGATAACACTACCCATGTGAAGGATGTTCATACCCTGTTCTTTCAGCTGATGACAAGCTTTAACTTCATTTTCTTTACCATAGTTTGTTTCATAATTCCCACGAAAGGAAGGGTACATGTGCTCAGATAAAAATTTGTCATTTTTTGTGGTGGCACGTACTGGAACTTTTTTAGCAGAGCTTGCTGCAAGTCTGATTTTCCTGCAGTTGTGCCACAAATCAGATGCACTTTGCTCTTTTGTTTCTTCTTATAATTGTTCTGCTTGCTCTTCAGAAACTTGAATGTATGCCTGGTAGAATGCCCTGCATGGATTACAGCTTAGTTTGTAACTGTGTGCTTGGTGTGGCTGAAAAAATTGCTCATCAACTTTACTGTTGCGGTGAGGACCTGCAGATGGCGAGGCATTGTAACACTTTCCAATTAATGTGTTCTTGAGGAGGAAAAGTGGCTTCACTGGTGCTTTGCTAACACTGTCAATAAAGTCTTGATGTGTAAGGTGATATGGTGTGTTAGGGAGAGATTGTGTCACTGCAGTCCGGGAGTTCACATCGTACTGCTGCTCTGCCCTGTGATGTCTGAAGTTTATCTGGCTCAGACGTTTAGGTTCAAGGTTCTTTGCTGTCCCTGCATTCCACCTGCGCTGCTCGTCTGTACACGCAAGCCCTGTCTTTCCACTGATCGCAGCATTCTGCACCTGTAACAAACATTAATAGTTTTTTCTCACTGTCAATACTCAAGATTTAACATAACGAGGAAGTTTACACTAACAAAAGCAGTACACGGTTGGTGTCCTGCATGTTATAGATATGACCCTGGGTCAATACACCTGAATCATATCCAAAACAGATATAAACACTGGCAAAGTCACCCATATTATCCATTTCATATTAATAGTCAGTTACTTTTTGATGCAGAAATATACATCCACAGTCTAATTTTTTTCAAAGTAGTGTGTGTGTACAAATATACATATATATAAACAAACATGTATTATACTACTCTGTGTCACTTCTTATAACTATAGTTGTTCTTGTCTTGTAAATTTGACCTTAATGTTCAGTCTTTAATTTTTTTTATATTTTATCTTCATGTGATTGTACAGCATACAGCCCACACAAAGTTAACGAGTGGCTTTCACATGTAAACAGTGCTCCACGTAATACTTGGCTAGATGGCAGTAGCGTGACTCCTTAATCACAGCCTTTGACCAGTCCAGTGTTTCTGTTTCAGTGATTTAAACATTGTGATATCCAGATAAGTGATATACCTTCCACAGAATAGCAGCCGCATGGCTACATGATCTCCCTAATCCGGCGATACAGGAACAGCCGACTGTCTCCACTACTCCGCTTTCTCTTAGCATTGCCCATGCTAAGTGTTTCGCTTGATTAATACTCTGGCTCGGCTCTACAGCTGCTTTAAGAAAAATAAAGTCGCCTTGTTTGTTGAGCAGTACTTTATCAATTTTGTTGCTGTGCAGGTAATTATACGCCTCGGTGCTCTTGTAATTACGTAATTCCTCGCCATCAACGCCTTCGGAAAATACAAGGTAATTAATAATGTCGATGTAGCTAACATCGGGCCATAGTTTCATGTCATCTACCCACTCCGTGAGAAGTGACGGGTGAGGCACTGCAACTGAACTGTCCTCGCTGCTTTTTAAAACATCTCTACTGTGTATCCACCTTCGATGTGTCGCCATTTACTCCAGGTAAAACAAACTGCAGTGAGAGAAATCTTTATCAACAGTGAAGGTGTAACCCCGCAACTGTCAACAACAGCGCAAGCGGAAGTAAAAAACCGGCTTCCGCTATGAATCGGGGTAATGGCGCGAAATCAGAAATACTGTGGATATTCTGTACTGGTACAATTGCACAATAGCATTGCTACAAGCAGCTATGTGGCAACATTGTGAACACAGCGAGTATTTCCGGTTTCCACAGGCATGTTCTCCTCGTTGGAATTATTAAGACTTCCAACAGATGAAGGGAATGAGGGCTGACGACCATCCTTAGTCTTACTGACCCAACTGACACTGGATATGCAAACAGTGTGGCAGAGACACACCTCTGTTTGCTCACTTGTGATGTTACTCTGTGATGCTGCCAAAACATGTTCAGTCCATTATGCCCACAAGACGGCAAATGAATAATATGAGACAAAACAATTACATAACTACATGTTACAAAATTAACATTAGAACATGTAAATAAACAAAGAACTGGCACTGGACGACCTCTGCAGAGCAGTTATTATCTGATCCTCAACATCAAACATTCATATGCACGTACCACCAGTCTGAGTCCACAGGCCCAGCCTTTGGAGCTACAGCAGCTTCAGTTTCTCTGAAAAGGCTTGAAGTGTGTTTATGGAGCTCTTAGCCACTCTAACAGAAGCACATCTGTCAGGTCAGATACCAAGTACACTAAGAACCAGCTCCCACAGTGTCTGGACCTTGGAATGGTCTCTATAAGCTGAAGCATTGAGAGGTCCTTCACTGGAACCAAGTATGAACTCCCAATCCCAGACTCAATGTGTTCTCAATCCAGAGAACAGCGTCCACTGATCTAGAACCCAGAGGACCTGTGCTGGCTGATATACGGCTTGGATGCAGGTGCTTGGCCCACTCTGTGTTCAGTGCTCTGGTAGACCTTGGGCCCTGTGGTGACCACTGGGCCCTCAGCATAGGGCTCTGTGACGTGGCCTACTGCTTTGTGGCTGAGCTGCCGCCGTCCCCAACCGCTTCCACTTTGTTGTGATAACACCAACAGTTGACTCTGGAATTTCATGAGTGGACTTGTTAGTGTCCTATCACAGCACCACGCTGGGATTCACTGAGAGCGACTCATTACAAATGCAGCCTGCCTGGTTTTATACACCTGTGGCCATGGAAGTGATTGAAACACCTGAATTCAGTGAGATGGATGGTGACTAGAATAATTTGGGCATCTTTACAAATAACAGCAGCTGAATGATCCAGAGAGCCCGCTTTCAAAATCTGATTATATGACCACACTTAGAATATTCATGAGCAGCCCGCTGCTACACGTGTTACAGAGGATGAGGTATACACTGATAGATACGCTGAAGCGGTTCTCCTCGTGCCCTCATGCTGTGACAGAAAACAAAGCACAAACTGGACGATCTCAGAGGATTACTTGTTGCTTTTAAGTATCCAGTAACACAATTTTACCCCAAAAAGGACTAACAGGAAATCTGAGGCATATCCATTTGCTGGGATGCATCCAACAGCTCCACATGAAAAGAAAACGTCTGAAAGCATGCAGTAACACACCACTTTGTTGTTGTGTAAACTCCATGTTCATATGAGCACGGCACAAACACGCACATGCACAGTGCTGTCCTCCAGAGCTCTGCAGAGTCTCTGTCACATTCTGAACACACTGTTCAGCCCGAGCAGCTCCTCTTATATAAGGGCTGCTGTGCACGCCTTCAAACTTACCTCGATTCCCTCAAGCTTTTAGAGTGTGTCCAAGCTCATGCACGTCCACATGTGCACAGCTTTGTGTACTACAGAGGACACTGGAGCTCTGCACGGTCTCTGCAGAGCTCTGATCTTCAGCCAGCTTTTACAGGAACACTTTTTCCTCATTGGGGCACCATGTTTTCAAACACACACATTTTAAAAGCCACGTCATACGACTGCAGCTGCATGCACTTCCTCAGTGCAGCAGGCTGGTTCAGTTTGTGGCGCCAGGATCTGCTGCAGTACGCAGCACATTCCACTGATGGTGGCAGCGACCTATGTGCAGGAACCAACCCCACGCCGGGCTTTGTTGTGACAGATCCCCAGAAAGTCACTAGCATTAGATCAGACTGCTGTCTGTTGAAGCTAGCGTCGAGCTACTTTGATTAGATCACAGGGACAAACAAACTAGTCAACTCTGAGCAACTGTGCAGTTCCAGGTGTCCACAGGTAGGGCTGCACGATTTTGCATAAAATGAGAATCACGATTTTTTGGCTTAGAATTGAGATCATGATTCTCTCACGATTCTCTTTTCCAGTATAAATATTTATTGCACTTATTAACTGCACATCAACTTCGTAACAGTTGAGACTGAACATAAAAACAATAAATAAACATAAAAACAACAAAATGTTGTCCTGCTTGAAATTCTGTCTCCACCGTTGCTCGACGCTGCGTGTACAGAGCAGGTAGTGCAACAATAGAAAAATAGTTGCGGGACGGCACTGTGTAGTGTTTGTCTAGGGTGTTGATCATTTTCCTAAATCTCTCGTTTTGCACAGTGTTGATGGAGCCATATCTTTGGTCAGGTGATAAGTGATAGCCTCCGTAGTTTCTTTGTGCCTGCGGGAGGTCGACGGGTATAGGGAAGCGCTGTATAAGGTTCCCGTTATTGATGTTTGGGTGGTTGACTGGGACGGATTTTCTCCTGTCACTTTCTCGTCATCCCTGACGTGCTCTCCGTTGTTTTTTCCTGCTAATTTTAGCATCACACTGCACAGCTTCTGTATCACGTGGTATAAGGCTCCGCCCTTGTCATTTGTTGAGCAGGAAGAGTGAGCGCTTGTTTTCATGCAGATTACGTCCCGGATCAAAACGCGGTACAATCGTCGTCTTTTTTTTTTTTTAATCGTTGTCATTTGGAAATGAGATTGCACACAAGTATGAATCGAGATCGCGATTTTCTAACGATTAATCGTGCAGCCCTATCCACAGGTGTCTTTACAACCTCTCTAACCACATTTCAACTGGACTGGAAGACAAAACATCAGACTGAAAGCCAATGGATATGAAACATTAATGAAAAAGACATTTGAGTTTATCATTTAAAGTTAAAGAAAGACGAACTGACTTTGTTTTTCTTTGGCTCTTTCTGGTTTCTTTATTAACTTCCATTATATTCGTCTATATCGAGTCTTCAGCTCTTGTTGGTCTTATTTAGGCTTTGAGGGTTGCTTTTAGTTTCCTGTCACGTTCCATTTCTGTGTTTGTCCTTCGTCTTCCATGTTTCCCTGTCTTATCCTCCTCTCGCTCCATGTGTAAAATGCCATTCCAATGTCCGTTATGTCTCCCTTCCTGTTTTATTTTGGTAGCACCTCTGCGCCTTTGTTCCTCACTGTGCCACAGCTGTGTAACCTCTGCATTATGCACCATGTGTCTTTGCATATTAGGAGTCTCTGGCACTGCCACTGTATTCGTGGTTTTGAACTTATTCTCTGGACATCAGCATAAAATGCTCATGTTGAGTTAAATTTCTGCATCATGCATTTGGCTCTGCAAAATTAATCACACATCATATTATGACGGCTCCAAACCAAAACACGATACCTGACACAGATGCACAAACGCTGTGCTCTCATGCAAGGTTACATGGAGCCACCGCCGTGCTCAGGGTTGGATTTAGAACAACAACACGCTCAGCAAACGCAAAGGACACAAAACATCACACATCAGCCCCCGAGGAGCAGACGCAGCCATTACCCTTCCATCTGAGATCCCAGCCCTTTGGAGAGGGGAAGCAGCAGCCCTGAGGGACGGTAATGTGGAAAAGTCAAGAAGGCATGTGACAAGGAAACATAATGAGAAACATAATGAGAAATGGGAAAGTGCACATTTCAGCAGAAACACACCAATGACAAAGAGGACGAGATCTAGCATCCAGGTATGATCACATGCTCCAAAGTCCCGACAAGCACGCTTCACTGTCCCCTCTTTAATCTAGAGTCAATATTAAGTGAGCAGCTGTCACTGTTTGATCACATGAGGTAACAAAGTGCACACGTCTTGCAGCCATTGGTTAGCAGTGAAAAGGACCTGCCTGAGTAAATTTGGAGGAAGACATGGCTGACAGACGGGTGGTTCTGCTCCAGTCTACATGCCAAACACAACTGGGCAGGACACGAACCCCAGTTTCTCTCTGATGCATCTACTGGAGTATGAAAGGCTGTGAATGGTTGATAAGCGCTTTGTGTGCTCCAGGAGAGGAGACAACCAGCCCAAATCTCTTTCTTATAACCAAGCAGTCATAAATATGGAGAAAGCTGAGGAATCGGAGTGATTTTAACCAGGACACATCCTTTCTACACATATGGAACAAATAAAACACAAATGTGTAGGACTGAGTTCTTGCATTCAAATCAACAGTAAACAGACCGGTTCTGATACATCACTTTTCTGCTCTACTTCAGAGCACTGAAAGTGCATGATACGACACGCCTCTTTCACCTGGTCATAGTTCTCAGGCTATCATGACTCTTCACAATCTAGTGAAGTGAATCACTCTGAATGTGACTGTATTTACTTACAGCAGTTAGAAGCCTACAGAGTCGCGGCTGTTTTTAATGCACTGAGGGTCTAAAGATCATGGACAGGATCATTTGTGCCATTTTGCATCCTGTATCAGTGATGCTGAAAAAAAATACTTCATGCATGTATTATTCTCAACTATTGTGATTCGTTACCATCAGGTTCTTTTACAAACTCCCTGAAAAGCCTTCAGCTAATCCAAAATGCTGCAGCAAGAGTCCTGACAGGGACTAGAAAGAGAGAGCAGATTTCTCCTGTTTTGGCTTCCTGTTAAATCCAGGATTCAAAATCCTGCTCCTCACATACAAGGTCTTAAATAATCAGGCCCCATCTTATCTTAATGACCTTGTAGTACCATATCACCCTATTAGAGCACTTCGCTCTCGCTCTGCAGGCCTACTTGTTGTTCCTAGAGTATTTAAAAGTAGAATGGGTGGCAGAGCCTTCAGTTTTCAGGCCCCTCTTCTGTGGAACCAGCTTCCAGTTTGGATTCAGGAGACAGACACTATCTCTACTTTCAAGATTAGGCTTCAAACTTTCCTTTTTGCTAAAGCATATAGTTAGGGCTGGCTCTCTAACTATGCTGTAAAAGGCTGAGCCTACTGGGGGCTTCCAGTGGTGAACTGAGCATTTAAATTTGTCAAGTTTGATACAGTTTTGACTTTGTCTCTTTGTCTCTTTGTCTCTGGAGTGGTGACGTCCATGACACAGTCCACTGTTTGTACGTGGGATAACATAAGATTGCAGAGACCTGGTAGCAATGCCCTCAGTAAAACTGACTACAACATTAGAGGTCTGGTGATAGAGGTAACTGTATACTTGGTTAGGCTGAAATGGGACAAACAGGCAGAGTTTAAAACCAATGGCAGCACAAATCTGTTAAACTGACTTAAATGAAAAGCAAGAACTACATTTGGGATTGCAGTTATTTGTGTTATACACCAGGAGCCAGTGTGTAAGTCGGAGCTAAAACCATGTTACTAATGTTATAAAGAAAATAGTTTACCAAGACAAAAGCACTGACGGACGGAGTTTTCACTTTTCCACAACATGCTGACAGCCTGGGCCAAGTGCTAACACTGTGGTTTGTTTGCTTTGTCTTTTTATGAACAAGTTCTCAGATGCATTTCTGCTTCAAACACTGAACATGACCTTAATGCATCTTTCAAAGCTGCAAAGAGACGATATTTCTCTCACCCAACAAGAAAACCCTGGAAAAGCTGCAGATGGAGTCATTAAACTACAAGTCACATAGCAACAGCACTTTATAGAACATTCTAAATCTTTGAATTTTGCAAAAAAATGAATAGTTCGTTTACGATTGTTAAATAAATAGTAATAAAACGTTAGCATTTTTCCAGTGCTTATGCCACACATGCCTTGCCTAGCTCTATCTACTCTTATTAATAGCAGTTTATAAAGAGATCGGTTTATTCGAGCAGCGTTCCACGACAGTCCAGTTTCTCGTGCAGCCCTCTGAGCCCACCCCTGGGCTACAGGGATGTCGAGGGAAGGGTCAGGAAAAGCATTAACCACCAAACAAAAATGGCTGCTTTTGCAGTTCTTGGGATTCCCCTGCAGGTCAATACCTGGACCTCACACACATTCATGTGTTCACCTAATCAACTTGGAGCTATGCTTGGACTTATCAAAGTACAGCTAAGTTTCCCTATGTTGACAAAGAACCAACTCTAGTTGCACACTCTGTGAAAAAGACAGAAAAACGGAGGTATTATCTGCAACAATTAGTCAAACTATGAAAATGTTTTTGGAGACCAAAAGCACCGGTTCTATTCTGGGCCACAGGTTTTTCTAAACGTCACACTGCCTTTGGATTTACTACAGCATGCAAAACTCTTCAACACGTCTGCTACATCTACGTGCTGTAAAATAGAGGCAAACGTAGTATTACATGCTTTAATTAAGTGAATTATGCAACATAAGGAAGGATGGAGAGCGTGGGACGAAGCAGGTTAGACACGGAGTGTTTTAACAGGCACTGAGCTTGATGTAAAGAGACATGTTACCTCTACGGAGCTGTTACAGATCATATTGAAACGAGGGGGGAAAATATGGGATTTTGCACTGCTCCAGTAGTGAGCATGCCCTGTCCTCTTTGAGATTCATTCACAGTCAGAGAGCTGGAGAAAAGTGGGGCAAAACAGCAAGAGTGGAGTGGTTAACTAACAATGAACTAAACATTTTTATTTTCCATATGTTATGTTGGTCTTGTTCTTTCCTGATCTGTGCCAGCTAAAAAAAGACAGCTCAGTATAAGCTGTCTTAGTGTTTCAGGTCTTCAGCACACTAACCAGATGCTCATCTCCCGCTGTCACCACATCGTTTGCAGAACACTGTCATGACCTGCTCGTATAGTTTCCTGTGCTAACCTTAACCCTGAGATGTGCAAAGGGAGAACTGTAAACGAGCACAGTGAGGACAGAGTGTACTCTGCATGTGAGCCTCAGCACATGGGGCCCTCATCGGCCTTTGACTCATCACCTTACTCAATCATAAAGTACGTTAAGATGTGACAACGAATATTTCATTTTTTTGCACCTCACATGTTATTTCCAAAAATAAACAAAAACGGGACTGAGATTAAACAGAAGACTGCGCAGGCTCAGCGACGGGCCTGAAACTACAACCATGGAGGAGAGCCTTTGGATGGAGGAGAGCCCCGGGAGCCACGTAGGAGCCCACCGCGGATACTGACACGTGAGCAGAAAGTGACGGGGATAAACTGGGGGCGGGGTCCCGCAGTCCACACTGACTGGCCCAACAGGCCTGCCAACATCACCAACGCAACGAAGCCTCACGAGAGACGGCTAACGTTATCTGTCGCGTGCGAGGCAATGTTGCCCGGTAATCCCGGGAGCTAGAGTCGCCATGGTGAACCGACCTGAAGGCTGGGTGGAGCGGCCGTGTCAGGCAGACCTGCGCTGTTGCGATAATTACAACTATCCGCGCTGGAGGCAGCGCTAACCAACAAAAGCACTCAGGTGTCGCTCAGCCAGCAGTCTCTCAACACCGACTCCTGAACCACGGCTAAACCATCCCCGCGCGGAGCAGCTAGCTAGGATGAAATAACAGAGCGACAGCCAATCAACTTCCAAAGGCCTGCCAGTGAAAGCTGGCGGCTACATCATCCCAGCCGACGCTATCGTGACAGAATCAAACCCACCTTTTGGTTTTGGGTTCCCTTTGCTGCCCTTCTTTGAAACCATAGCTGAGTCCTTGGTTGCAGGACCGGAAACGACGGGAAGATGGGAACGACCGGTGCTTGTTGAAAGCGGAGAAGAGAAATCAAAATTTCTGCTCCTATCTGATAAAACTCGCAACCAAAGAAACCCCGCCCGCTTTACCACTGACGGCTCTCTCTGCCAATGAATGCCTTGTTACACAAAGATGGGCGGGGTTTGGAAATGTTATGACCAATGGGTATCGAGAAGCCTTAGGCTTATTCAGCCGTGTGGATAATCTTATCTTTGCCCCTCCCCCTCGCTGCTTTGGAACGTGGCAATATGGTAGATCCCCCTCACTGCCATGTTTATTCCACTCACCATCTAAACATCTAAATGTCAAAATATGAGCATAAAACATTTCTCTTAACAACAGCGTAAAGATCTGCGGCCTTTAAAATCAGTGTTTACAAGCAAAACAAAGAAAAGCAGCAGCGAGCACATTCAAATAGTTTCTGCTGGATATTTGATCACAGTGCTAACATATTACGTTTTACATGATATTCCATAGTACAGTGTTCTATTACACGAAGAAACAATTAGTAAACAGTAATACGAATAGTAAATAGCATAATACTACATTTACTAATGCAATGGTTTCAGTCAGCCAGATAATTTGCTAATAATTTAATTGTCCAGTCTGACTCCGGAGGCAGCACAAGCGATAACTCTCTGGACTCATTAACTCATTTCTGTTTCTGTCGTTTAAATGCACACATTTACATATGTACCTCCTACCAGTGCGTGGCGGTAGTGTACCAATTCGTCGTTTGCCAACTGCCAATAACGAAGAAGAAAAGTCCGCCGCTGAGTATCCCAGGTGCATCGCTGTTTATACAGGATGTCACAGGAGATGCAGATGCATCCCTCAGCAAACCATCTCAAATATTTCCTTGTAACATGTGTGTTGTCACTAACATGGCTGGACACATGCTGCACAGTTATTTGTCAACAGAAATTCTTTGGATTGAGCAGCATTGCCACAGCCACACTGTGGTGCAACATAAATATGCTGTCATAACTCAGGGGCGTCGAACGCCAGGCCTCGAGGGCCGTGTCCTGCAGGTTTTAGACGTGTCCTTGATCCAACACAGCTGATTTAAATGGATAAATGACCTCCTCATCATGTCTTGTAGTTCTCCAGAGGCCTGGGAATGAACTAATCATGTGATTCAGGTGTGCTGACCCAGGGTGAGATCTAAACCTGCAGGACAGTGGACCCCCCTGTCATATCTGCTGTAGGCTGACAAGTCAGATTTGGACATCTGTGATATCAGTGATTCCTGAAGAAGCCAGTCATGCCCAACGTACGCTTCGACAGGAAATCTATGTCATAGCCTACCCTGTGACCTACGTCGTGACCTGATGTACACCTGAGAATTTTAAGCACACATCGGATTGATGCAGCCCACAGCTGTTGTGACTGGCCTGTACTGTTGATTCATGCTGTGCATTTGTTCCACCCAGTTTTGGATTTAATCAGTGAGAGAATAACAATCATAACCTCAGCATAAAGAATAATAACGTCAGTTTAAGGATTCGGTAGATTCCTGGGTGTCAGTGGTGAAACCATCAAAATTCACTGGAGGGAACGTACAAAAAAGCATAAATCCCCAGTAAGAGGTCGCTTCTCCTGGGCACGTGTCAGTTGTTGCAACAATAAAGTGGATAAAAACGATGAGAAATTCATTAATTAGCTGCTGAAAATGGCTTTTAAATATTCACAGGTGTGTGATGTATAGACATATAACGTGCACGTCCAGCCTGTCACAGTGCCCAACTTCACACTCAGCAGTTTTATGAGATTTTTCTGGTCAGCGCAGACAGAAGAACCCAGACCTTGTATGTGCTCCTTTCAAACTTGGAGGTGGTTTTTCTCATTCCCGCTGCTTCACAGTCAGCTGTGAGACAGTCCCTCAGGTCACCACCTGAAGAAGCAAGGTGAAGCACAGCATCCACAAAATGTGGCCCCGAATTTATCCTGTCCATTAAAATGTTGAGGAGCAGCCGTGGTGAAGTCCATGTATGCTGGTTAGGCAAAATCCCACACTCAAATATCTATAAGAGGATACGGTGAGCTTCTAGGACCACAACGAAGGCCGCTTTGTTCCTCCTGTGAGGTCTGGCTCTCCTGTATCCTGTACAGAGCCTTCTCAGGGAGGCTGCGTTGGAATTTGCACACAAAATCCTTAAAAGCCCAGAACAGACTTTTTGCCAATCAGCTTCTTTCTCAAAAAACAAAAACCCAGCAGTGTTTACATTTTCACACCAAATTCACATCATGTTTTAATAAGAGATTTTTGGGATTGCATCCAATGATACCAAATTTGTTTAAGTTCAATTCAATGTTATTTATACAGCACCAAATCACAACAGCAGTCGCCTCAAGGCGCTTTATACTGTCAGGTAGACCCTACAATAATACATACAGAGAAAAACCCAACAATCATATGACCCCCTATAAGCAGCACTTTGGCGACAGTGGGAAGGAAAAACTCCCTTTTAACAGGAAGAAACCTCCAGCAGACCCAGGCTCAGGGAGGGGCGGGGCCATCTGCTGTGATTGGTTGGGGTGAGAGAAGGAAGACAGGATAAAGACATGCTGTGGAAGAGAGACAGAGGTTAATAACAGATATGATTCAGTGCAGAGAGGTCTGTTAACACACAGTGAGTGAAGAAGAAACACCCAGTGCATCATGGGAATCCCCAGCAGCCTACGTCTATTGCAGCATAACTAAGGGAGGATTCAGGGTCACCTGGTCCAGCCCTAACTATATGCTTTAGCAAAAAGGAAAGTTTGAAGCCTGATCTTGAAAGTAGAGATAGTGTCTGTCTCCTGAATCCAAACTGGAAGCTGGTTCCACAGAAGAGGGGCCTGAAAACTGAAGGCTCTGCCTCCCATTCTACTTTTAAATACTCTAGGAACAACAAGTAGGCCTGCAGAGCGAGAGCGAAGTGCTCTAATAGGGTGATATGGTACTACAAGGTCATTAAGATAAGATGGGGCCTGATTATTTAAGACCTTGTATGTGAGGAGCAGGATTTTGAATCCTGGATTTAACAGGAAGCCAAAACAGGAGAAATCTGTCTTTTATAAAATCTCTATATTATCAAAAAATGAAGATTTGTCAGCGTCTTCAGGTTCTCCAGTTACTCTGGGTTTCAGGAAAGACAAACATGATAAGTGACAATAACTGTTGTTTGCACCCAACAGTGGAACAATCTGAAGTACAGCAGGTAAGTAAATCTATTTCTATATATGCTATTGACATGAAATCATTTTCAGTTAGTTGCACGATTGTTTTCCAGTTGCTGGTAGATTCCAGCCGGTGCCAGCACGCTCCATGCCTTTTTGTATGCTCAATACTTTTCCTTGTGTCATTTCTCACTATTGCACATAACTGCACTTATGGACATCTGTGGTTTGACATCCGGTTAAAATTTTTTAAATTAAAACAATGTTTTTCATTTTTAGGTGTAGCTCTCTTCCGCCCCCTGCTGACAGCACAGAGACACTGTTCTAGGATGACCTGGACTTCTGGACCCATTGTAACACACACAGAAAGATTGTAGGTCTGACCAACTGTCTCAGCTGTGGGCAAATAGATGGCAGTCAATAAAGTTCTAAAAGGTAATTTATTGACACAATAATCAAAAGAGAAAAGATAAAACAGTCCAGTGTCGCATTTGCAGATCAAGTAAAAAACACACAGTCCCAAGGCCAGAGCCAGCTATGCTACGACACCACATGTTGACTTCAACAGTTGTCCTCGCAGACCCACCACCCTGTAAGCAGATCGCCAGTGATCACTCCAGCCTCTGCAACTCCGCTGCCTTTAGGCTGTGGCATATAATAGGCCCCGGCCTGCACAGAGAGACAAAATAACACAGCAGTGTTTGTTGTGTGTGCTAGTGTATCAGTGCAATCAATTACACCTGCCTCTAATTAGTCCAACCCCAGTATGTCCAGTATATGTACCCAGTACGTGAGATCAGTTTACTTCATTTATGCAGCAGCAAATCACAACAACAGTCACCTCGAGGTGGTTTTTATTATAAGGTAGACCCTACAATAATACAGCGGTCAGGTAGGTATAAGGAGACACTGCCCCCCAGTGGACGGATCTGATTGACAATAAACATTTATTTTACATGTTTAATCTGCATGTACTCACAGCTCTACCGGAGCAAGCATGAGCACACTGTCTTCTTTTAAAGATGTGCACACGGGCTCACACAGTACTCACTAAACCAGTTGGTTCTACGGATTTCCTCCCAGAGGAATCCGATTTACACACACTGTCCGTGAAATCAGACTTGGATGGATTGAAACAACCAGTGCCAACGACAGTCGTGCTGTTAGCTTCACTATATGCTTTGTGTACAGATGAGCTGACCATGTTTAGAGTCCACAAGACTGGAATAAAAGCTAAAAGAAACGAACACATTGCACCGACTGAAAACACAGAGCTCGGTGTCGTCACAGGATCCTGTAGTTTTTAGACTCTAAACGTAATAAAAGCACATCACACTGCATTAATTAAAACGATGAACTTGCTCTGAGTATGTCGTAACTACAGTCCATGCATTCATCTGAAGTTATGGGATTTCTCCACAGTGGGCTGAGCCAGATAAAAACGTTCTTGCAGCCTCTTGTTGAATTTCCAAAGTTTTCTTTTAGAGGCTAAAATGAGATACGTGTGGTTTTCAAAATAAAAGCCCCAAGTTGTTGCAGAAAGTTAGTAGTATGCATAAAAGTATGAAAGCCATAAAAATGTTTCCTGGATGCTACAAGCAGAAATATACTGACTTTCAAAATAAAACTGCAATGGATCTTAGGCTCTTTTTAAAAGAATGCATCTACCCTCAAAAACAAAGTTCCTTAAAGTTTATTATGTGTTTTTGATAACACTATTGTATTATTAGCAGCCTGCGAGTCTGAGTGGAGCTGTAGGTGAGGCGACTCGCACACAGAGGAGCACGATAGCCTTTGTACCACATTGGAAAGTTAAATATGTGGAGAAGAGTTCAGTGGGAGCACAGCAGCATGTGGCCATGACCAGAGACACACCAGCACACAGAAGGACACACAGGAACCCTCGACCTTCTTGAATGCTCTTAAAAAGCAGGTTAGCAGCAGCTGTCCAGGTGTTCTGCCTGAATGTTTCCTTGTTACTATTCCAGAAAGCTGCTTAGAGAAAACTTGCCTAATAGAGTTCAGAGTTCACATGTTGAAGAAAAATACCAAATATTGACTTTCAGGCTTGTCATCATTGTGCAAACACTGATTTGCCTTATGTGCTGTATTTCCACGTATGTTTGCACATAAAAAACAGCTGTTTCCCACGCTGCTGTGGAATGGGACGTGACAGCAGCACACGTGAAACACACAAAAATGCATCTGAAATTCATCAATGAAGATTTACTCCAGCTGCTGAGCAGCTTCAGATGAAATCCTGCCAGCATGTCGCTCGCTCTGTGACGCGTTCAATGATTAGCTCTTTGGGTGTGCACAGGTATGTTTCATCAAGTTCTGTATTTACTGTGGGTGGTGTAATAACTACACATTATTGCAAGACCACCTCAAAACAAAGTTAGTCGTTGGACTTCATGTAGTTAAGCTGGAAATATTACTTTAACTTTAGCCCCCAATAAACTACAATCTCCTGCCAACAGATAAGGACAGATAGGGAGGTCAGGGCCTGGGATTCATCCCAACAACAAGCTTTTGATCAAAGATGTGATAAAGAGCTTGCTGTAGATCACCTCCTGATTTTCACTATTGATTGGCTGCTAACATTTGGGTTTGTAGTGTTGGAGAGAACACAATGTTCCCTGAACTCTGCCGACGCTGATATGCATGCTGACTGAATGCTGATCAAAGGTCTGTGGTACGAGCACACAAATCTCATATTTTTATATCGACAAAACAAAGAACTGCTTTCTTTTTTTTTTTATTATGCTGATTTATTTCAGATGATCCAAGTGATGAAATCTTTAAAGCCGAAGAGTCAGATGTGCCTGCTGATTTGGACTGGTTAGAAGAATTGTCTGAGTGGGTGTTTGCTAGTTTTTATTTTTTGAGAACTATTGGGCAGTTAAATCCAAATGGCAGTGTGTCTTGTATTCAAAACCACGGTGCTTGCTTCGGTCAGATCTTGTTATGCAAAGCAATAAAGTTCAATTTCTGTTTTTTATTTCAGCATCTGTTGAAAGTCTGTTGCATCATATACTTCTATACATGAAAGACAGTCTGTGAATAATAGTGAGTGTATCTAAAAGTTTGCATCACATAAGGAGCCTTTTCTAAATGTAATTCTGCATCTGCCCCAAGAGAGGATGATGGTGTTGACGATGGTGACCTTGCGGTTGTAAGAAGAGGAGTTCTGCCGAGACAGCACGGATGTTCAAGCTGAGACGAAACCTCGACCAGCTGGACTGCTTTCACCGACAGAAGGAGCATGACGTGCTGAAAGCCAGGTCTGAACCTGGCACTGACAGACCTCTAGAGCTACAGAAGCTCCTTACCTACATTTTGTGAACCTTTCTAGACTCCACACAAACCAGTACCAGTAGAAAAGCTTTTTTATGAGAATTTAAAAAAAATACACAGGCTTTTGCCCAGTCTTTTCAAAAATGTTCCCGTTTTATTCCATTTTTTTCTGCTCCTGCCCTTTTCACACAAGGCCAATCATATCTGTTCCAACTGATTCGGCAATTTGTAGAAAATGATTTCAGCCGAGGACAGAACATTTCTTATAATGTCCTTTCTCCCCACTTTCCTTCCGTCTTTTTATTTGTCTGGACCATGAGCCATTGAGCACCTGATGAACTGTGATGCAGTTCCATGGAAAATGTCTGTCATCTTCCTTTAGCACTGTGTCTTCTTTATCCTGTGTTTTTTGTTCTCCAGAGAAAAGCTAAAACTCTGTCAACAGAATATTCAAAGTTTGTTGGAGCAGAGGGATAACTTGGAGAGAGAGATAGAACAACAGAAAGTAACAGACAACTGCTTTCATGATAGCTCCTGTCTGACTGTCACCACACATGACCAACTGTTGATGGGATTTAAGCCTCAGTCTAACTGAAATGCTGTGGCAGGATCTTTCAGAGCCACGTGGAAGAAAACGTTCACAAATATCAATGAACTGAAGCCAAAGAAGACTCGACCAACATCCCCCCACAACGATGCGACACTCATAACTCACACAGAAAACAGGAACTTCAAGTTATTGGTGCTAAAGTCAAATCAGGTCTGGACTCAGCTGATATGTGCCTACAGAGCTCGTGTTCACTGAGAGAACAGAGTAAAAGCCCTTTATCATATATTTAAACCTCACATTAGGATAATCTGACTGCAGCATCACTCTGTGGCCTGGATGGGCTTCATTTTATTAGTGTTCAAACATCCATTTCCCCTGATGTGAGTTCATCGTTTTATCAACTGTTAGATCAGTGGTTCTTAACCTGGGTTCGATCGAACCCTAGGGGTTCGGTGAGTCGGTCTCGGGTTCGGCAGAGCCTCCGCCATGACGTGCACGGCTCATTTTGTGCACCAGTAAAAAAATCACATTTTAATTTTCACTAAAGAGGGGTGAATGCGCATATGAAGCTGGTGGGGCTCGCTCCTCCAACAAGCTTAAGAACCACTGTGTTAGATGGATTTGAGCCTGACACAGAAAACCTCAGACTTTAATGAGTCTAAAGAACACTTTCAATGATATTTGGAGCCCTTTATATTTTCACAAATCTGCATCGTTTACTTGTCAGAACATGTGGCATACAATACTAAAAATGCCATCAGTGCTAAAAATATTACAAGTTTTGAGCCAAGCATATTACAAACTGTGGATTTTATATATATTTTGCCTACAAGGCCAAGAGAGGGAGGCTTGTCCCCTCTGAGGTTTGGCCCAGTGTCCACAGTCTGACAGCCTCTGTGTGTGTGTGTGTGTGTGTGTGTGTGTGTGTGTGTGTGTGTGTGTGTGTGTGTGTGTGTGTGTGTGTGTGTCATATACTGTATATAAATAGTGGATGTCATCAGCATCATGCCTCCACTGGTTTCCAGCATCAGCACTTTGAACACCATCGTGTCTGATGACCACAGAGTCGTTCCTGCGAACAGTGAAACCTTGACACTGAGGCACAAACCAAAGGTACATAATATATCATTTATCAGAGATTAAATGTGCTCTAACACAGGGCTGTCAGCATGCAGCTCACGGACCCGTGATAAAGAAAACGCTGCTGTGACAAAGAACGCTTTCAAAAATAAAAGTGTTACCATCAACAAAATGCAGTGAATGAACAACAGAGAATCACATCCATGTTGGTGGGACCGCCCTTTGCCTTCTTCTAGGTCCATGTGCACAGTTTGAAGGAACTCGGCTGGTAGGTTGATCCAAACATCTCAGAGAACTCAGCACAGCTCTTCTGTGGATGCAGCTTCCTCACATCCTTCATGTAATCCCAGACACTCCGTGATGTTGGGATCAGGGCTCTGTGGGGGCCACACCCTCACTTCAGTACTTCAGGTTCTTCTTTACACTGAAGACAGTTCTTGATGACTTTGGCTCGTTGTCCTTCTGCAGAATACATTTGGGGCCAGTAAAGTTCTTTGTTTACAGCTGCCTGAAACCTTTGCACACTCGTATAGCTGAGAGCCATTAATACCTGACATATGAAGTTATCCAAAAGGTAACAAATGACATGAACATGTTGGGGATGTTCAGCAAGGCCGAGCTGGCAGCTTTCTTTAAATCTTACTAGAATCTAGATGAGCGAGTTAATGTGCCTTTGTTATAAAGCACCGAGACCAAAGCCGTCTACATCAGCGGTCCCCAACCTTTGTTGTGCCACGGACGGTTTATGCCCGACAATATTTTCACGGACCGGCCTTTAAGGTGTCGCGGATAAATACAACAAAATAAAACCAGTACCGGTACCGAAAAAAAATAAGATTTATTCATAACACAGGTGAAAAGACCCAGGAAAACTGAGTAAACGATCAAAACGATAACAAAATAACACTGAAAACCGATAAAGACCCTGAAAACCAGACATTTCACACCTGAGCCTCAACTCTCGCGGCCCGGTACCAAACGACTCACGGACCGGTACCGGTACGAGGCCCGGGGGTTGGGCCTCGGACCGGTTGATCCCATGTATGCAGTGTGACTGACACAGATTTTGTTGCCCTACTTTTACACCTTCCACAACACTAAGAGTAGAGCTTTTTATTGCAGGATCCTTTGACTAAACATCAGCGTGACTCATCGTTTACAGTGATGGTCCCGGAGCAGCATTAATATGACGATGAAATTACAACACAGCACTATTCCCAGATACTTACATCAAGCTCCTAAATGCTTGAAAAACTGAGTAAAACCATAAGCATTCACTATAAAGCCTCAGTGATTGGGCCCATGTCAGCTCGGTGGTGATTTGTTCCTGGTGCCAGAGGGAAGGTTTAAAACTGTCTGGGAAACAACAATCAGCTGATTATAGCTGAGTTGGGCAGAGGCTAAATAAATAAATAACTACTTATAACATGATGTGAGTAATGTAACAAATAAAAAATGATAACAGAAACAAAAGCAGCAGATCGATCAAAATATGATTTTAAAATCATGACATAATAATATCAGCATTGTTATTGTTCTTAAAAATTCCAGATTGGTCGGCTGTGGCGTAAACATGAAACAGCACGGCCATTAAGGATCTCGTTTTCAGCTCTCTCACTTCAGCCAACTTCCACAACAAGCACTGCAGAGACCGTAGACATGTGCACAAACCCGCCACGTATACGCGAGTCAGCCACCCAAACGTCCAATCATCATCTTTCACAGAGTCCCGCCTTCCTCTGTGATCAAACAGTCATCAGGGGTCATTGTGATGTCACCCGTTGGGTGGGCAGCAATCTGCTGCAGGAGGTTCTCTGATTGAAGCAGGTGATTGGTCCAGCCTTGACACACTTGTGTTATTCCAGGCCCATGCCCTCCATATTCTGGAGGCAGAACGTGTGATGAGAAGAAGCCACTTAAAGAATCTTGGAAATCAGAACCGTGCATATGGATCTACAACAAAGAGGGTGAAAGGATGTTTCAAATCCACAGTTGTTATCTGTCATCTTCAGTATAACCAGTACGTGAGGTAGCGCGGGTACTGACCCTCTGCTTGATTTTATCAGGCAAGAAGGGACGAAGCATAGCAAAGACCGGACGGAAGAACATCGGTTCATTGACCAGGTGGATTCCTCTGACCTTCAGTGGGAAAGAGTCCTGAACATACACATAAACAAGCATCAAAGCATATTTAACAAGTTGAAAACTTAAAAATATAAAAATACAGAAAACTCTGCACATCAAAGTTCTACCTCTGAACTTCCAGCCGGTCCCTTAGGGGCAAGGTTACGACTGAGTTACAAATAAGCAGTTTTAGGAGCTATAAGATGCTACCTTTCACAGGAAGTCTCTAACAAGCATTTGGCCTTCAGTTTAAGCTTTTTAAGGACATTTCTATAGAAAAGGGTCGCTGTAAAAACAAACAAAAAAACTGTCTTGAGTCACCTTTTTTCCATTTTGAAAGGAAAAGGAGAAATAGGTGCAGTCGTTTCCTCAAAGATCTGCACACACGCACATATCAGGCAAAAACAGAGTTTGCTCAATTCTAACAAGCTGGAAAGTCAAAGTTGGCATGACCACCTTGAATTTTCAACACGAACTCTCGGGCAGCTTTCTTGTAATTAGCAGTCTTCAGGAATAACTCTACAGGCTCCTTGAATTCTAAATCTCCACTCTCTCCCACTCTACCTCAGTCATTGTGGTCTGGGTTCTGGGGAGGCCAGTCCAGGACGGTCATGTTCCATTGTGTGTTTCTACCCAGGAATGCTTGCTTGGTATCATCATCATGCTGAAAAGGTTGCAAATCAGACGCTTTCCAGGTGGAACTCCAACATCTGACAGTAGCTGTCCAGATTCACAATTCCATCAGTTTTGACAGGATGCCCAACACCATCCCAAACCCTGACAGACCCTCCACCGTGTTTTACTCAGTATCTCCTCTGTTTGGTCCAAACACTTCACATGTGGATTCATCTCCATAAGGACTGTTGCTCCTGATTTTCATATCAGTTCTTGTGTAATTTGGCATGTCAGCGTTTTCTCTTCCTCGAGGATGGCTTGTTGACCGCCACACTTTCACTGGGACCAGTTGTGCTGAGGCTTCAGCAAACAGTAGATGGTCCAGATCCATCTCTCAGGCACCGTGTCAGGTCTTTAATGGATTGTTCTGTCTCTCAGATATTGCTGAGGAAGGTTTTTTAGGCATCCACATGTCCAGTAAAGCTACAGATATGACAGCAACATGTGCTGATGAGCTGTAAACTCGATACAATGTAGCAGCTGGCTGAGGCAGCTGGCCCACTCTCCATGGCAACGATACCTGCACAAGCTGGGCTGAAACTAAAGGGGGCGTGGCATGTACCAGGCCATTTAAAGGCTTTTGTAACAATTTTGAAAGAATACAAAATCTTGTGTTAACAAAACTATTAATATTTAATAGCTCATTCAGTCCCAACAGGCCAGAACACTGAATTATTATTAACATGACAGCCTGCAAGAAGTGAGGGGTGACTCAAGACCCTGGGCTTCTGGTCATAGAAGGAAAGGAAAACGCATCCGGTTCAGTGTGGTGCAGAGTTTTGTTACACTGGTAAACATATTCATAATAACACACATGTTCTGTTGTTAAAGAACAAACGATAGGTCGTCATCTGCACAGCTCGATCTCAGTCCTACCGAAAGCACAGATGAAATCTTTCTGGCAAGCGAAGGGTTAATCTGCAGGGCATGACTCAAACTCCACCCCGCGAGGTCAAATATGGCCTTCACACCCTGCCTTTGTGTCTCGTTCTCCCTTGAGATGATCTCGGATGTCATCAGGCTGACTCTGAATACCTGGAAGGCTGACCAGTCTTTCGGGTTCCACTGCCCTGCAAACAAGCAGACATTACTCTACACGAATAAAACATATTTCAGAAGAAGGACCACAGCATCATCCTGTGGAGCACAGTTAATATGCTAATCTCTGAATCGGTGTCATTTATACATCATGAACTAGCAAAGCCACTTTTCAAAACACACCAATGTTTGCCATTAAAATCTAGCTTAAAATCAACTAAAACCCTGAAATTGTGCTGTGCAGTCCTGGAACTGTGCAGCCATCGCGGTCAGAGACGATACAATAAAACGAGACAGTCCTCGCTAATAAATGAGAGCCAATAAACCGTTTTTGGACTGACACGTGCACAGTAGAAGTTTCAGCGTATGTCTCTGCTCGTTATCGTAGCACCGTTGAAACGCTCGTCAACTTCTACTCTGCACATTCAGTCACGTTTCCTTTTTGTATTGTTCCTCTTTAGAATTGTGTGTGAAGGACATTTGATTATTTGAAGCTTTTGCATGTTTGAAAGAGGAAGAGTTCATCTCCGTACCATCCCAGCAGGCTGCCTTTACTGTCAGTATGTTTAAAATGTTGAGAAACAAGTTTGAGAGTAGGTCAGTGGTGACAGACATGAGGGGGATTTCATCTGTGGCCGTACTGATGGAGCAGAGCTCCTGTCCTATGGTGACAGGACTGAATGAGTTTAATGTCGACTCAAAGAGAATGACCAGCATTAAACAGCATCTTAGTTTTATTTGTGTAACCCTATAAAACTAGATAACAATTTAAGATCAGCTTCTTTTAAAAGCTGTTAAATCACTGAGGAAACAGACCAGGGAGGCTTTGCCTGCTTATCGTAGCTCGTGTTGATGTCGTTGGGGCTGCTCCTAGCAGGCCCTTTCAATAATCCATCCACACCCAAGCATACTGACCAATCCTGTAGATGAGCACCCTGCTGCCTGTGCAGTCTCGCTGCGGGAGCACAGCGTGGTACGACGTGTTGAGGAGGCCGAGCACCGAGGAAGGAGACAGACAGCTGCTGATCTCAGGACTTTCCCTTCGCCACCGCTGGTAGTTGAGCAAGAGCTGTACAGGACACATTACAGAGGGACTCATTCTTATACTTCCCTCACACAGTCACACCTTTTCACACAAGCACTTTCCCATGTAAGTGCTCTCTATCCACACACATTCATAGTCTGATGGATGCATGGAGAGCAACTCTGGGTTAATATCTTGTCCAGGGATCGAACCACCACTCCACCCCGGGGACATTAGGGAGTTCCTAGGACTCTATGAACATGGTTCAAACACGTAGTTAAAAGGTTAATACTTCATCACTGCATGCAACAAAAACAACCACACAACACAACAAAATGAAGACTGCTGCATTCAGTGTTGGCTGTGAGCTTGCAGGGCAGAGCACAGCCAACAGCCAGATTACCAGTGTGATGGAGTCTTTTGCAGTTACCATAAGTAAAGGTGGAACTAGGTTGGCAGTCTGTCACAGACTGACAGCTATCAACACCCACAGTCATTTTAGGATCGCTAATAAACCTGAAGTGCATGGAACTGGGAGGAAGACCGCACAGGGACGTGCAAACTTTGCACAGAGAAGCCAGAGCCGATCGTTAGGCTCAGACGACCATGACCTCCTTGCTGTGAGTCAGCACTGATAGCCTTGCACCAATGTACAAACAGTAAATAAGACATTTATGACCCGGCTGTTTATCTGAAACAAAGGCAAATTCAAAGAAGTGTTTATGTGATAAAAGTCAGATTGACTGAACGGCAGAGCTTTGACCCACATGCCTGAAATTACTCAACTATCCTGTGGAGCAAAGTAAACGCTGTTTTTAAACTGCACTGATTCATTTAACGTGCTCATGAAGAACAACGTGACCACAGCTCTGCAGCAACTTTGAAACCAGCAGACCTTCTTACATTTGTTCAGGGAGCAATCGTTGAAAGCCAAAGAGGACACCTCAGAGCCCACGCAGGAGCACGTCTGCTGTGATGCAAACACACTGCGGTCAGACACGAAGAGAATAATAAGGCGAGGCAGCGCAGACAGTCAGGTGACAGAGAGACAAACAAAAATGCTCATGTTGTCAAAGCAGGAACAAAATGATCATTTGAACCAACCCAGCAGAAAATGAGCTGTTCAAGATCACAGCAACCGAGCTTGTGTGGACCAACACCTGCAAAACAGGAGCAAACTCAATCACGTGTGAGGCTTTAGCTTTACCATTGGATAGGCTAGCACAGAACAAGGCTGCATATTATTTTAATCCATGTGTTAACGTACATGCAGTTTGGTAAGAACAGTGCCAACACTCCACATTAAGTGATTTTGGAAACAACCGTGAGCCTCCCCACGAGCCCAGCTCAGGACTGAACTGCTCAGCTCAACGTGGGTGAATGATGATGATGGTCAGCACGACCAAACGTCTTCCTCACGGTGTGGTTTCTGTGAGCTCTCCTGGACTCTCCTAAACTTCAGCATGTTTCCCCTGACTCTCAGTGACGGCTCTTACCTTGAGGGAGAGCTCCGTGTTGAAGTCTCTGGCCCGCAGAAACCTGAGGAGAAAGCCGCTGGATAAGCTCCCGACAGCGGACAGCTCGCCGGCCCGCAGCGCACCCCGCCTCAGGCGGCTGACGTACGGCCTGAGCTGCTCCGAGTCGTCCGGCAGTTCGCTGAGCTGAGGTCCGTTCATGCTGCCCTCAGGTCCGCTTACATTTGACTGCTGGAGGCAGCCTTCAGCCAAAGACAGGAGGAGGAGACAGCTGTGACGAGCAGCTGGACTTTGAGTGTTTGCTCATTGCGATACTGATGTTGGTATCGATCCCAACACAAGACCTACAGGAGCAGTGGCCAGTGTTGCCAACTCCTCAGTAAGGAAACTCGCTATTTTTTTCTTTTTTTTCTCTTTTCTTTTCAAACTTTATTGAAATTACAAAGTGAACAGCCAGTCATTCCAGTTCAGCCTGAACAGTAGACATACAAGGCAAGTAAAGGTAACAATATACAGTACGATGAAATAAGAAGGATGAATAAATAAAGGATAAAAAAAAAGGGGGGGGGGGGGGGGGTGACAGACTTGATAATTTAGTACTTGTGACAGCTCATTTGTTAAACATTTCTGAATGAATTTCAATCAATGATAAACCTTTTTTATTGGAAGTTAATTTAAGAGAGTTTAAGTAATATTCAATTTCAATCAAAAAAAAATTAAATGATGGGGTTGAGTTTTGAAATTTACATTTATGTATGTGGAATTTCCCTAATAAGATATAAAGATTGACAATGGCACATTTTTTTTCTTTAGTTTCAAAATAAGTGATAATGTTCTTCCCTTCAATTTTGATTTCGTGTGTTGTCTTGCACAGTATATAATTTTCAAGCTCTCTCCAAAATGTAGCACTATATGAACAGCCATAAAACAAATGAGTAACACTTTCAAGTTCAGTTTTACAAAAGGTACATTTTCTATCAATGTCACAGAATCTTGAAATGTACATGTTGGATGGATATATGTTACGTAATATCTTCAAATGTAATTCTCTAACTTTGTTTGTAATGCAAAATCTAAAAGGAACAAACCACGCTTTATCCCAGGTGATATTATCAAAAATAGCATTCCAAAAAAACTTCCCTCTTGGAGTTATTTTCTTCGCAATATATACAAACATTCTCTAATATGTTTATTGGTGCATTTCTTGCTTAAGAAATCAATACCATTTATATAAAGAGTGTTAACGGATGCATGTGGTGTGTTCTGTTTTTGTAGCCTTTCATTAAATCAATCAGTCCGCTGGGAACGGACTTTACTACAGAGCTAAAATCTTTAAATTTGATAGGGAATGCTTTTTCTGTAATAAAGTCATTGTAACTAAGTAGCTGGCCTTCAGAGTCAAATAAGTCTTTTAAATAGATTATATTTTTATCAATCCAATTCTGCAAATATAGTGATTTGTTCCTCTTAGTAATACATTCGTTATTCCAGATAATAGATCTATGTGGAGAAAAGTTATGTGAATAACATAATTTCCAAGCCAACAATGCCTGTTGATAAAATGCAGACATTTTAACTGGTAACTTTGATATACTGTAACTACAAGACAACAGGAAGTGTAAACCTCCAACATTTCTAAAAATGTTATGTGGAATGAAATGCCATAATGATCCAGGAGATTTTAAGCATTCTTTTAGCCATTTCACCTTAAATGTATAGTTCAGGTCCATGAAGTCCAGAAGGCCAAAACCACCTTTGTCTTTAGGTCCACAAAGCAATGATTTTTTTAGATGCTGGTGCTTATTCTTCCATACAAAGTTAACAAATAAGTTATTAACATTTTTACATGTGGAATCAAACACATTAAGGGAAAGGGCTGGATACACAAATCTGGAAACACCTTCAGCTTTAGTCAAAAGGATTCTACCAAAAATTGATAGGTCTCTCTGGAGCCATCAGTTCAGTATAGTTTTCGTTTTTCCATCCTGGGAGAAAAGTTGAGTTGTTGACGCTCTGTGTCATTCTTACAGACATGAATACCAAGGTATCTAACACAGTCTTTGACAGGAATATTGTGTAAGGATTTGACATTTGATTGGTACAAACATAAAATTTCACATTTAGATTTATTTAGTTTTAATCCAGAGGCAATTGAGAAATCATTTATTAATGAAATAGCATTTTCAATCTGATCTTTGTTTTTTAAGGATAAAACGGTGTCGTCTGCTAGTTGAGTCACTCTGATTTCTTTACCAAAAATAGATAAACCTTTAATGACTGGGCTATTTAAAATGTGTAATGAAAGTAGTTCAGCCACAATCAAAAATAAAAAGGGTGAAATTGGGCAACCCTGGCGAACAGATCTCATGACTGGAAATCTTTTAGTAGTATTTGGATATAGTATAACACAACTGTCAATATTTGTATAAAACATTTCGATAGTTGACACAAAGTTTGGACCAAAACCAAAGGTTTTGAGTGCTTTAAATAAGAAATAATGTTCTACTGTATCGAAAGCTTTATAAAAATCAAGAAACACAATAAGGGAATCATCATCTATATTGTCAGAGTAGTCTAATAGGTCAAAAATAAGCCTTATGTTTGAACTGATATGGCGGTTGGTCATAAATCCGGTTTGCGTTTCAGCTATGATCTCATCCAGATTTTTCTTTAATCTTTTGGCATAGACCAATGACATGATCTTATAATCTATGTTCAAAAGCGTGATAGGTCTCCAATTTTCTATAACAAGAAGATCTTTATCAGGTTTAGGAATTAAAGTTATAATACCCTGTTTCATGCTTGTGGACATTTCTTTTCCATCAAGGCATTCCTTAAACATTTCTAACAAAGGATCAACAATGATATCCCAGAACTGTAAATAAAATTCCACTGACAAACCATCATTGCCTGGAGATTTGCCCTTTTTCATTGATCGAATTGCCTCTGAAATTTCTGATTTTGTTATGGGGCGTTCACAATTAGTTTTAAAGTTTTCTGAGATTGTTGGTGCAAAGTTTTTAACTGACTCGATAAATCTATCACAATCATTGATATTACAATTTGATTTGAATATATCTTTGTAGAATGAACCAACATGTTTTGAGATATCTAAATAATTAGTGGTTATGTTATTATCAATCTTAAGAGCAGATATATTGTTTCTTCTTTGGTTTCGTTTCTCAAGAGCAAAAAAGTAACTAGAATTTCTTTCACCTAGTTCTAGCCATTTTGCTTTGGACCTTATAAAAGCCCCTTTAGCCATATTAATATATCCATTATCTATTTCTTCCTTTAGGCTTTTCAATTTAATTTCTTCATCATCTGATAGAGCATCTTTCTTCATTAATATGTTTAATTCCTTCATAATACTGATTTCTTTAGTGTCATTTCTTTTTTTAATTTCTTTGCTTCGCCTTATTGCCGCTTTCCTTACCTTGAATTTGAAAAATTCCCATTTTAGTGTGTGATTCATATTGGTAAACCCCCGAATATCTGTTCTGCCGTTTTTTCCACTATACTACAAAATGTATCATCATTCAATAAATTATTATTTAGCTTCCAAAAACCACGTAGTTTACTTTGACTTTGTTTATTGCCAACTAAGAGAATTGTGATGAATTTGTGATCAGTTAATGGAGCAAAATCATGAGAAGATTCTGAAACAAAATGTAAACACGAAGAAGATATTAACCACAAATCAATTCTGGATTGTAGAGATCTATTTGCATTGCTCCAGGTAAACTCTTTTGTATCAGAGTTGAAGAATCTCCATACATCTATAACTGCAAGTTGTTCGCAGAAAAATGCAGTGCTTTTAAATTTTGAGTGTTGAGATGTTCTTATTGGTACTCTATCTATAAGATCGTCTGGAGCATCATTATAATCTCCTCCAAGAATCATGTGGGCTCCCTTATATTTTGATTTTAAAAAATCAAGTTTCTCAGATAATTGTATGCACATAGATTTGGCCTGAGTTGTGTTATTATGACTGTATAAATTACAGACTATAAAGAAGGTGTTGTCCAATTTGAAAACCAGAATAATCCATCTGCCTTCATCTGAAGACAACGATTCAATAATATTACCTTTAACACTAGGAGTCCCAGGCTTCTACCTTTCTACCTATAAAACCCGCCACCAGCCAAATGGCTGGTAGGCTTTTAGCTAAGCTTTAGCTTCAGCCAAGTGGAAGCTAAATTGGCTAGTCATTCATATGTATATTAGGTAGTTAAAAAGGAATTCAGGAGGGAGGGGAGTGGGGGTGTGTGGATGAGGGGGTGGGGGAGCTGCTAAAAGCTGTGAACTTCCTTTTGTGTTTCATCTTGATGCATTCTCAATCATCCAGGGAAATAAATCTCCAAAAGTCACCAACTTGGAGTGTTTCAGTTTGCCATCTTAGGGAGAAATCAACACACATGGGTGTTTGTCCTTTGTTGCTGAGATTTATTGATAAAAACAGTACAAAAAACCAACCATTTGTATACATATTTACAAATAATAATGAGAAACAAACTTACTAATAAGCTGTTGAACTGCCGGTCAAACAGATATTTCTACTGTGTCAGAGATGATGAATGTTTCCGTGTTCCTCTTTATATTTTCCATCAGTACACACACGTCATGACATTGCTCAGTCAATCAGCTGCACAATATACACAATATAGAGTTTAAATGTAAATTAAAAATATAAAAATGTAAAAAGCATTGGTCAACAGAAAGCTTGTTTGAACAGTAAAGTTTTTAACTGCTTTTTAAAAGATTCCACAGAGTCAACCAAACGTAGTTGTAGAGGTAGACTTTTCCACAGCATTGGTGCCACAGACCCCTTTCGTCTTCAGACGTGTTCTGGGAGAAACAAACAAACTCTGAGTCTGTGAGCGGAGACGGCGAGCAGTAGTGTATTTTGTGAGAAGCTTGGATAAATAATCTGGGGCTTGGCCATTTAGTGCGCTGTACGTTAAAACAATAATTTTAAAACGAATTCTAAAATCTATTGGGAGCCAATGTAAAGAACATAAAATAGGAGTGATGTGAGCTCGCTTGCTAGAGCAAGTTAGTAGTCTGGCTGCTGCGTTTTGTATAGCTTGGAGGCGAGAAAGTGATGATTTATCCAAGCTGGTAAACAGGGAATTATAATAATCTAAACGCGATGACACAAATGCATGGACAATTTTTTCCAGTTCAGCTAAGGAGACCATATGTTGCAGTTTAGAAATATTCCTTAAATGAAAGAAACAGGAACAAGACAGAGATTTTACGTGTATATGACTAGTTAGGAGTGAGAACGTGTTGATGTAGCATGTAGTGGAGGTGGAACTCCTTTCTAAAGCTTTTCTAACATCAGCTACAATCAACAAACAACAACAAAACAAACTGGATGAGCAGGATTCCAGTGAACTTACTGTGATCGTGGGTAATGCTGCAAACCTTTATCACATTTTCACAGAAAAGAAACTAAATATATATCCTCCTTTAAAAAAAACACACAATGAAACACAGACATACTTATTTATGATAAGATCCACAGAGAGAGAGCCAAGCACGTACACAACATAGCATTGATGAGAAAAGAGTAAGAATATACAATCACAGGTTTACATAAGTACACAGTTGCGACTGAGGCCCTGATCAAATGTTCAAATAAACTGATCATAAAGTCTGTGTCTCTGTTTTATTTCAGGGAGTGCTGAGGAGGGTCTAACATGAAGTCACAGTCGTGCTCTCTGGACAAGATGTGGCTCATTTTCTCACATTTGTACAGCTTTTGGGATGTCAGAGTGCTGCACTCATCAATGCATTTGACTTCATCAACTTCAACTTCATCTTCAGGTGTGTGTGAGAAACCAACTCACCATAAACTGTTGAACTGCATGCCAGTGAAACAGAGACATTTTTGTTATTTGTGTGTGTCAGAGAAGATGAATGTTTCAGCGCTTCTCTTTACATTTCCCTTAAATACACAACTTTGTGTGTGTTTGTGACACTGACTCAACTGTCATCCCCTTTTCTCCTGTACAGCTAGTGCACATCTATAAAGGAGAATCAGAAAAATAAAACTTTTTTTTCTTAATGTGTCACTTACTCTCTATGGTACAGATCTGGGTCCACTCTGCAGTCATTCGACCCTCCAGTACTAACTAGAGATGGCACGATACCATGTCCGAGACGATACTGATATCATAAATTTGGATACCGATATGAATCCGATATAGTGTTTTTTCAATCAATAAAACAGTTTATTTAAAATCTTGCTGCTTTTTGTATAAAAAAATGGTAAATGGCCTGTATTTGTATAGCGCTTTACTATGGACCACAAAGCGTTTTACACTACATTTTGTCATCCACCCATTCACACACACATTCACACACTGGTGATGGCAGCTACATTGTAGCCACAGCCACCCTGGGGCGCACTGACAAAGGCGAGGCTGCCGGACACTGGTGCCACCGGGCCCTCTGACCACCACCAGTAGGCAACGGGTGAAGTGTCTTGCCCAACGACACAACGACCGAGACTGTTGGAGCCGGGACTCGAACCAGCAACCTGCTCAATCAACGTAATCAACTTTAATTTAATGCATGTATAAAAAATTGAACCGAAATCGATTATATTCCTACAATAATTAAATAGATTCAAAATCTTTCTACAACAGAACTGCAGACTGCACAGATGGCACCTTCCCAAAGGAAAAAGTACTACAGCTTACTAGGGTATATTAGACTTAATAGTTACTATATACAGTAATGGATTTCTATACATTTTACATCAGATTAAAACTTTGGTTGTAAGATTCGGATAATTATTTATTAAAAGCTCGACATTTTAAATGAAAATAAGAAAGAAAGATATTTCTTTGTGCCCCCCTTTCCCTGTTGATGCCCCACCTGCCCCCCTGGCAAAACTTTGCTAGACAAACTTGCTTTAGTTCTTGGGATAACTTTCTGGGAGATGAAATATTGGTTTGGTAGCGAGGCTCCAAATGCTCAACCCGACTGCCGACAGGTCTCGCACGCCACAGCTGCTCTATCACGTGAGGCATACTGCTAAGGTTATGAGCTGAGTTACGCTATGGGATATTTAATGGATCGGATTACATTTTTTATTTCTCTCCGATATCCGATCCAGTAATTTAGGTCAGTATCGAACCGATACCGATACGTAATATCGGATCGGTCCATACCTAGTATTACCACGGGAGATTCAACCTGTTCGGACTCTCTCATTGGTAAGTGTGCAGGACTGTACCAGCTGTAGTTGATGGTTTTCCTTCGAGCAATTCTTTAATGTTTCCTTTTCATCAGCAATGAAGTTTTGTTGATGGTTTTCATTTGCTTTAGCAGCTTTGCCAGAAGTTAAATCTTTATTGAAATCCAGTTTTAGGTTTTTATCTGCATTGACTTTTCTCCCCTGAAGGTTCAGTTAGTTTGATGGAGTCCATAAAAGGTTTAAAGGCACTTACTGGGATTTCTAAAATATCCAGATTTTACGAATTATAGACAAAATTTATATACAGTATAATTATGATCATTTACAGTATAATTGATTGCTTTATTTATTATTTATTCATGTATTGAAATATAAGAAGCAGAACAGTGGAGGCAATCAAAACACTCGCTCACAGAGAAAGAAGGATGAGGGCTTTTACTGGATGTGACTGAACTGTTCAAAAAAAGAAATGGATCAAGAACACAAGAAGCATGATGGAGAAATCATGTCTGCTGTGGCTGCTCATAGGAACTCTGTAATGGTCCTCTCTCTCTTGTTTCTCTATATCAAACATCCGGTTTGCGTAGGAGGTAAACAAGACAGCTGTTTCCTCCTTTCTCTGCTTGAACCCCATCAGTCTGTGTCCTGGAAGTTACTGCTTTTCTCTATTGTTTTGTTAAATGTCAAACTTTGAGGTAATCTGGATGTCGTTTCTCTTTAGCTCTGACCTGTCCTCTGTACTGGGTGCAAGCCAGCACCAGCAAGGTGTTCCTAAGTAGGGCTGGGTTTCGTCACTGATTTCTAGAATCGATTCAATTCCAATTCACAAGTTCCCGAATCGATTCAATCTAGGATTCAATTCAATTCGATTTGATTTGAATCAGGAAAATTTTGCCTCAGACAGTCAGAAATATTATAATTCAGACACATTCAGTACATTTCTATATTTTTATATCTATAAATAGAAATCTGACACTTGCAAGACTTCAGCAAAGGTGTATAAGCATCACAGCAGATGCCTTTGTGTCAAAGAGGATAAAACAGAGAAAAACATGAAGGTGATTTTCCTGGCCTGGGATTTTGTAAAAATATTCTGCAGTAGATCAAAAACGAAAGAAAACCATTAATCAACATATGAACATTACCTGATGCTGCTGAAGTGAAGCAGAGCAAAGTTACAAAGGTTTTATTAGAGACACAGCTGAGCGTTTGCAATTTTGCATAATTTTAAAAAGTTTAAATTTGTTGAGAAGCCCATTGAACAGCAGAAATGGGGCTTTTTTTGGAAGTAAGTAAAAGGAAAAAAAACAGTGTCTGACAGAGCTGTAAACAACTTGTGCGTAACAAGCAAGTGAATAATGCAGAAAACAGATTTTTAGACGGGAAACTGTTCTTGGAGTATACACAGAGAGAGAGAGAGAGAGAGAGAGAAAGCTGTGCATGAAGTGATTTTTACCGTGGTGGAAGCAAAACAGCGAAACTAAGGGAATTCATGACGATGTTTATGTGAAGTGTAGTTTGGATCTTCTTTTGCTGTTGGTTCAGTCAATATTGTTTGGAGAGAGATCAAACCTGCAGCTTCATAATCACAAGAAGAGCGTAAACACAAAGCGCCGACCCGCCGACGAATCAGAATCAGTGAGTTTTCAGCCATGACCGTGTCATCGGGTGAGAAAGACGACATCTCACTGACCCATCGGCAAACATGCAACCTCCACACAGAAAGACCCCGGCCTGATGTTGGAATTGAACTCAGGACCTTCTTGCTGTGCAGCAACAGTGCTAACCACAGTGCTGCCTTGGTTACAAAACATGTTCACTAAAATTAAAAAGCAATTGTTGAAGAGATAAAATGGTCCTTTCTCGTTTTTATAAATATGATTTTTAACTTACAGTTATTATGCATTTCTTGTATAAAATAAAAAAGATAAAATGTGAGTTACTGCTAATTGTTGTATGTTTATGTAATAACAAATCCCATTCACATTTAAACACTGAATTTAGGCTTGGACATTATATTTAACACTTAGTGTGGAGTTGTCATGTTTTCCCTGACAATTCTCTCTGGACACTCCAGCTTCCTCCTACAGTCCAAAGACACACATGTTACTCCTAAAGTGGCTGCATATCTGTGTACGTGTGCTGACCCTGTAACAGACCTGTGACCTATCCAGGATGTATCCTGCTTTTCACACATCGAAGTTGGGATAGGTTGATAGGTAGCGTTGGCTGAGGAAATCCAAATCATGTGACGTCACCCTGAGATGCTTCTGAGAAACAAACTCACTAATAAGCTGTTGAACTGCATGCCAGTCAAACAGATACGTTTACTGTGTTTGTGTTTCAGAGATGATGAAAGTTTCCGCGTTCCTCTTTACATTTTCCATTAGTACACACCCATCCTGACATTCCTCCTGTCAGTCAGCTCTCTGGGTGGAAGAGAACAAAACACATAAATAAATGTTTAAGACAGGAGCTACTTAAACTGTTAATGTTCCTTTATTTGTTTTGCACACAGGTTTATCATTAAAAATCTTACCAACAATGACATAAACTACTTATCTTTATAATCTTTATAGAGAAATAAATAAAGTTGAAATTCGTATGTATTTCTTATGCCCAGCAGCAAAGCCAGACTGTGACTTTAGGCCTGTCTTCTTACAATTACTTGTGTGTGTGTGTGTGTTCTGAGTTTTCATCAGAGCCAGAGGTCAGCTACTCTTCACTGAAGTTTTCCACCAGTCTCACCACATTACACAATATGACACACATTAGCTGGTTCAGTGTTTAAATGCTGTAGGCCACAAATGATGCATTTTTCTGATTATTACAGATACAAACACTTTTTATCCCCTCCTTGAATCGCCACCTTATCGTGGTGGAGGGGTTTGTGTGTCCCAGGGATCCCAGGGGCTATGTTGTCTGGGGGCTTTTGCCCCCTGGTAGGGTCTCCCATGGCAAATTGGTCCTGGGTGAGGGACCCGACAAAGGCAAGGCAAGTTTATTTGTATAGCACAATTCAACAACAAGGTGATTCAAAGTGCTTTACAGAGACATTAGAAACAAAAACAAATAAAAAGCATGATTTAAAATTGATTAAAACAAGCAAATAAACTAACTAACTAATTAACAAACAAACAAACAAACAAAACAGTATATAAAATCAAAACAGATAAAATCAGAACAGTAGATAAAATCAGTAGTTAAATGTAAGTTTTGAAATTTAAGCTTAAAGTGTGGATTTGGTGCTTTATTCAAATGCAGCTGAGAACAGGTGAGTCTTCAACCTGGATTTAAATAAACTGAGTGTTTCAGCTGATCTGAGGCTTTCTGGGAGTTTGTTCCAGATATAAGGAGCATAAAAGCTGAATGCAGCTTCTCCGTGTCTGGTTCTGACTCTGGGAACTGATAAAAGACCGGATCCAGATGACCTGAGGGATCTGGATGGTTCATACTGGGTCAGGAGGTCATTGATGTATTTTGGTCCTAAACCATTCAGAGCTTTATAGACCAGCATCAGAACTTTAAAGTCTATCCTCTGACGGACAGGCAGCCAGTGTAAAGACCTCAGAGCTGGACTGATGTGGTCCACTTTTTTGGTCTTAGTGAGGACTCGAGCAGCAGAGTTCTGAATGAGCTGTAGTTGTCTGACTGATTTTTTAGGTAGACCTGTAAAGATGCTGTTACAGTAATCAAGCCTACTAAAGATGAATGCATGGACTAGTTTTTCCAGGTCCTGTTGAGACATCAGATCTTTTATCCTTGATATATTCTTGAGGTGATAGTAAGCTGATTTTGTTATTGTCTTAATGTGTTTTTCTAAGTTTAGGTCTGCATCCATCACTACACCCAAATTTCTCGCCTGGTTTGTGGTTTTTAGATGTATAGATTGAAGTTCTCTGGTGACCTGTAATCGTTTTTCTTTGGCGCCAAAGACTATTACCTCAGTTTTTTTTTTGTTTAGCTGGAGAAAATTGTGGCACAACCAGTCATTGATTTCCTCAATGCATTTACCAAGAGCCTGTACAGGGCCTCGGTCTCCTGGTGACATTGTGATATATATTTGTGTGTCATCTGCATAGCTGTGGTAGTTTATTTTGTTGTTGTTTATGGTAAATGGCCTGCATTTGTATAGCGCTTTTCTAGTCCCTAAGGACCCCAAAGCGCTTCACACTACATTCAGTCATTCACCCATTCACACACACATTCACACACTGGCGATGGCAAGCTACATTGTAGCCACAGCTGCCCTGGGGCGCACTGACAGAGGCGAGGCTGCCGGACACTGGCGCCACCGGGCCCTCTGACCACCACCAGTAGGCAAACACGGGGTTAGTATCTTGCCCAAGGATATTTGGCATGCAGCCAGGAGGCAGCCTGGGATCGAACCACCGACCTTCTGATTAGTGGCTGACCTGCTCTGCCACCTGAGCTACAGCCACCCCATATAATCTATATTATATTATAATCTGTGCCAGTGGGAGCATGTAGATGTTAAACAGAAGGGGTCCCAAGATGGAACCTTGGGGAACTCCACATGTGATACTTGTCTGCTCAGATGTGAAGTTACCTATTGATACAAAGTATTTCCTGTTTTCTAAGTATGTTTTGAACCAGTTTAGTACAGTTCCTGAAAGACCTGTCCAGTTCTCCAGTCGTTTGAGTAATATGTTGTGGTCAACTGTATCAAATGCTGCACTGAGATCCAGTAAAACTAGGACTGACATTTTTCCACTGTCTGTATTCAGACATATGTCATTAAACACTTTGGTCAGAGCGGTTTCAGTGCTGTGGTTCTGTCTAAAACCTGACTGGAAGGCATCGTAGCAATTATTCTGTTTTAAGAAGTAACTGAGCTGTTGAGAAACTGCTTTTTCAATGATCTTACTTAAAAACGGGAGATTTGAGATCGGCCTGTAGTTGTTCATTTGTGTCTTGTCAAGATTGTCCTTTTTCAGTATAGGTTTGATTACAGCAGTTTTTAGTGATTCTGGAAACACACCTGATAATAAAGAAAAGTTGACGATCTGTAACAGGTCTGACTCTAAAGTCTTTGAGACCTTTTTGAAAAAACTTGTTGGCAGGACATCTAAACAGCAGGAGGAGTTCAGTTGACCTAAGATGTCCTCCAGGTCTTTGCTGTTAATAGGGTGAAACTGTTTCATGGTGTTTAAACAGTTTTTTGGTGGACACAGTACATATCCTGGATCTGCTGTTGATGTACCAATTGCTTGTCTAATCTTCTGGATTTTTTCTGTGAAGAAGTCATTGCAGGCCATGGTCGCCCAGCCTCGCCCCCCTTAGTTCCTCCTTACCACCTTCATGCCCTGTCTCCGCAGTCTGATGTGTGATGTGTGGAGGGTCCGGGCTGTGAGGATTATGGCAGTGGTGACTTTTCCCAGGAGAAGCTGGGACCCTGTTTACTAGAAGGTTTTAAAATCTCTGTACTTTTAGGTGACAGGAGACATGTGGCCTGGTCAAAACACAGAGAGCTGCACTCTAAAAGATCTTTAAACATAGTAAACATACCTTGTGTGCCACAGACTGCTCCCAAACACGAGGGGACAAGTAATACCTCTAAAACACTTAAGTTGGCTTTATTAAACATTAGATCTCTAGCTGGGAAAACATTTTTAATTAATGATTTAATCACTGAGCACAGCCTTGATTTTATGTTTTTAACTGAAACTTGGTTGGACCAAAGTAACAGTGGAGCTGTTCTCATCGAGACAACCCCTCCTAACTACAGTTTTATCAGTGAGGTCAGGGCGAGCAGGAGAGGAGGAGGGGTTGCTGTCTTATTTAATGAATCATTTCAATGTAAGCAGCTATCTCCTGGAAGTTTTCAGTCTTTTGAATATGTGGCTTTACAGCTGAAGGCCCCATCCAAAGTTGTGTTTCTTAATGTTTACAGGCCTCCCAAATACTGCACAGACTTTTTTAATGACCTCAGTGAACTGCTGTCTGTGATCTGTGTTGATTTCGACTGTGTAATTATTGTTGGGGATTTTAACATCCATGTGGACAACCCTCAGGACAAAGGGACTAAAGACCTGAGTAACACTCTGGGCAACTTTGGGCTGACTCAGCATGTAACAGAGGCCACACATAATAGAGGACACACTCTTGACCTACTGATCTCCAAAGGCCTGAGCATTTCAAAGGTTACTGTGTCTGATGTGGGCCTGTCTGATCATTACTGTGTTTTCTTTGAAAGTAAAATCTCAGCCCACACAAATATATCAACAACAGTGATCACAAAACGGTGTATAACTGAACACAGTAGTGCAATTTTTAACCAGGTCTTCCCATTAACACCTGACCTGTCCAGAGGGTCAGTCAATGAGCTCGTCAATAGCTTCAATGCTAACATGTTAAATGTAATGGACACCATTGCTCCCATTAAGGTGAAGGTTATCTCTGGAAGGAAAAAGTCTCCATGGAGAAACTCCACACTGGTGAAAAATGAAAAAAGAGAGTGTAGGAAAGCTGAGCGCAGATGGAGAAAAACAAACCTCCAGGTTCATTATGACATCTATAAAGAGAAACTTCACAATTATAATTTACAACTGAGGAGTGCAAGGAGGTCCTACTTCTCTGACATCATCACTAAAAACAGCCATAATGCTCGGGTCTTATTTTCTACAGTTGACAGGCTAACAAACCCTCCTGTGTCAGTGGCAGCTGAACTTCATTCGACCATGGCCTGCAATGACTTTGCCAAATTCTTCACAGACAAAATCCAAAAGATTAGACAAGCAGTTGGTACATCAACAGCAGATCCAGGATATGTACTGTGTCCACCGAAAAACTGTTTAAACACCATCAAACAGTTTCACCCGATTAACAGCAAAGACCTGGAGGACATCTTAGGTCAACTGAACTCCTCCTCTTGCTGTTTAGATGTCCTGCCAACAAGTTTTTTCAAAAAGGTCTCAAAGACTTTAGAGTCAGACCTGTTACAGATCGTCAACTTTTCTTTATTATCAGGTGTGTTTCCAGAATCACTAAAAACTGCTGTAATCAAACCTATACTGAAAAAGGACAATCTTGACAAGACACAAATGAACAACTACAGGCCGATCTCAAATCTCCCGTTTTTAAGTAAGATCATTGAAAAAGCAGTTTCTCAACAGCTCAGTTACTTCTTAAAACAGAATAATTGCTACGATGCCTTCCAGTCAGGTTTTAGACAGAACCACAGCACTGAAACCGCTCTGACCAAAGTGTTTAATGACATATGTCTGAATACAGACAGTGGAAAAATGTCAGTCCTAGTTTTACTGGATCTCAGTGCAGCATTTGATACAGTTGACCACAACATATTACTCAAACGACTGGAGAACTGGACAGGTCTTTCAGGAACTGTACTAAACTGGTTCAAAACATACGTAGAAAACAGGAAATACTTTGTATCAATAGGTAACTTCACATCTGAGCAGACAAGTATCACATGTGGAGTTCCCCAAGGTTCCATCTTGGGACCCCTTCTGTTTAACATCTACATGCTCCCACTGGCACAGATTATAAACAACAACAAAATAAACTATCACAGCTATGCAGATGACACACAAATATATATCACAATGTCACCAGGAGACCGAGGCCCTGTACAGGCTCTTGGTAAATGCATTGAGGAAATCAATGACTGGTTGTGCCACAATTTTCTCCAGCTAAACAAAAACAAAACTGAGGTAATAGTCTTTGGAGCCAAAGAAAAACGATTACAGGTCACCAGAGAACTTCAATCTATACATCTAAAAACCACAAACCAGGCGAGAAATTTGGGTGTAGTGATGGATGCAGACCTAAACTTAGAAAAACACATTAAGACAATAACAAAATCAGCTTACTATCACCTCAAGAATATATCAAGGATAAAAGATCTGATGTCTCAACAGGACCTGGAAAAACTAGTCCATGCATTCATCTTTAGTAGGCTTGATTACTGTAACAGCATCTTTACAGGTCTACCTAAAAAATCAGTCAGACAACTACAGCTCATTCAGAACTCTGCTGCTCGAGTCCTCACTAAGACCAAAAAAGTGGACCACATCAGTCCAGCTCTGAGGTCTTTACACTGGCTGCCTGTCCGTCAGAGGATAGACTTTAAAGTTCTGATGCTGGCCTATAAAGCTCTGAATGGTTTAGGACCAAAATACATCAATGACCTCCTGACCCAGTATGAACCATCCAGATCCCTCAGGTCATCTGGATCCGGTCTTTTATCAGTTCCCAGAGTCAGAACCAGACACGGAGAAGCTGCATTCAGCTTTTATGCTCCTTATATCTGGAACAAACTCCCAGAAAGCCTCAGATCAGCTGAAACACTCAGTTTATTTAAATCCAGGTTGAAGACTCACCTGTTCTCAGCTGCATTTGAATAAAGCACCAAATCCACACTTTAAGCTTAAATTTCAAAACTTACATTTAACTACTGATTTTATCTACTGTTCTGATTTTATCTGTTTTGATTTTATATACTGTTTTGTTTGTTTGTTTGTTTGTTAATTAGTTAGTTAGTTTATTTGCTTGTTTTAATCAATTTTAAATCATGCTTTTTATTTGTTCTTGTTTCTAATGTCTCTGTAAAGCACTTTGAATCACCTTGTTGTTGAATTGTGCTATACAAATAAACTTGCCTTGCCTTTGTCGGGTCCCTCACCCAGGACCAATTTGCCATGGGAGACCCTACCAGGGGGCAAAAGCCCCCAGACAACATAGCCCCTGGGATCCCTGGGACACACAAACCCCTCCACCACGATAAGGTGGCGATTCAAGGAGGGGATAAAAAGTGTTTGTATCTGTAATAATCAGAAAAATGCATCATTTGTGGCCTACAGCATTTAAACACTGAACCAGCTAATGTGTGTCATATTGTGTAATGTGGTGAGACTGGTGGAAAACTTCAGTGAAGAGTAGCTGACCTCTGGCTCTGATGAAAACTCAGAACACACACACACACACAAGTAATTGTAAGAAGACAGGCCTAAAGTCACAGTCTGGCTTTGCTGCTGGGCATAAGAAATACATACGAATTTCAACTTTATTTATTTCTCTATAAAGATTATAAAGATAAGTAGTTTATGTCATTGTTGGTAAGATTTTTAATGATAAACCTGTGTGCAAAACAAATAAAGGAACATTAACAGTTTAAGTAGCTCCTGTCTTAAACATTTATTTATGTGTTTTGTTCTCTTCCACCCAGAGAGCTGACTGACAGGAGGAATGTCAGGATGGGTGTGTACTAATGGAAAATGTAAAGAGGAACGCGGAAACTTTCATCATCTCTGAAACACAAACACAGTAAACGTATCTGTTTGACTGGCATGCAGTTCAACAGCTTATTAGTGAGTTTGTTTCTCAGAAGCATCTCAGGGTGACGTCACATGATTTGGATTTCCTCAGCCAACGCTACCTATCAACCTATCCCAACTTCGATGTGTGAAAAGCAGGATACATCCTGGATAGGTCACAGGTCTGTTACAGGGTCAGCACACGTACACAGATATGCAGCCACTTTAGGAGTAACATGTGTGTCTTTGGACTGTAGGAGGAAGCTGGAGTGTCCAGAGAGAATTGTCAGGGAAAACATGACAACTCCACACTAAGTGTTAAATATAATGTCCAAGCCTAAATTCAGTGTTTAAATGTGAATGGGATTTGTTATTACATAAACATACAACAATTAGCAGTAACTCACATTTTATCTTTTTTATTTTATACAAGAAATGCATAATAACTGTAAGTTAAAAATCATATTTATAAAAACGAGAAAGGACCATTTTATCTCTTCAACAATTGCTTTTTAATTTTAGTGAACATGTTTTGTAACCAAGGCAGCACTGTGGTTAGCACTGTTGCTGCACAGCAAGAAGGTCCTGAGTTCAATTCCAACATCAGGCCGGGGTCTTTCTGTGTGGAGGTTGCATGTTTGCCGATGGGTCAGTGAGATGTCGTCTTTCTCACCCGATGACACGGTCATGGCTGAAAACTCACTGATTCTGATTCGTCGGCGGGTCGGCGCTTTGTGTTTACGCTCTTCTTGTGATTATGAAGCTGCAGGTTTGATCTCTCTCCAAACAATATTGACTGAACCAACAGCAAAAGAAGATCCAAACTACACTTCACATAAACATCGTCATGAATTCCCTTAGTTTCGCTGTTTTGCTTCCACCACGGTAAAAATCACTTCATGCACAGCTTTCTCTCTCTCTCTCTCTCTCTCTCTGTGTATACTCCAAGAACAGTTTCCCGTCTAAAAATCTGTTTTCTGCATTATTCACTTGCTTGTTACGCACAAGTTGTTTACAGCTCTGTCAGACACTGTTTTTTTTCCTTTTACTTACTTCCAAAAAAAGCCCCATTTCTGCTGTTCAATGGGCTTCTCAACAAATTTAAACTTTTTAAAATTATGCAAAATTGCAAACGCTCAGCTGTGTCTCTAATAAAACCTTTGTAACTTTGCTCTGCTTCACTTCAGCAGCATCAGGTAATGTTCATATGTTGATTAATGGTTTTCTTTCGTTTTTGATCTACTGCAGAATATTTTTACAAAATCCCAGGCCAGGAAAATCACCTTCATGTTTTTCTCTGTTTTATCCTCTTTGACACAAAGGCATCTGCTGTGATGCTTATACACCTTTGCTGAAGTCTTGCAAGTGTCAGATTTCTATTTATAGATATAAAAATATAGAAATGTACTGAATGTGTCTGAATTATAATATTTCTGACTGTCTGAGGCAAAATTTTCCTGATTCAAATCAAATCGAATTGAATTGAATCCTAGATTGAATCGATTCGGGAACTTGTGAATTGGAATTGAATCGATTCTAGAAATCAGTGACGAAACCCAGCCCTACTTAGGAACACCTTGCTGGTGCTGGCTTGCACCCAGTACAGAGGACAGGTCAGAGCTAAAGAGAAACGACATCCAGATTACCTCAAAGTTTGACATTTAACAAAACAATAGAGAAAAGCAGTAACTTCCAGGACACAGACTGATGGGGTTCAAGCAGAGAAAGGAGGAAACAGCTGTCTTGTTTACCTCCTACGCAAACCGGATGTTTGATATAGAGAAACAAGAGAGAGAGGACCATTACAGAGTTCCTATGAGCAGCCACAGCAGACATGATTTCTCCATCATGCTTCTTGTGTTCTTGATCCATTTCTTTTTTTGAACAGTTCAGTCACATCCAGTAAAAGCCCTCATCCTTCTTTCTCTGTGAGCGAGTGTTTTGATTGCCTCCACTGTTCTGCTTCTTATATTTCAATACATGAATAAATAATAAATAAAGCAATCAATTATACTGTAAATGATCATAATTATACTGTATATAAATTTTGTCTATAATTCGTAAAATCTGGATATTTTAGAAATCCCAGTAAGTGCCTTTAAACCTTTTATGGACTCCATCAAACTAACTGAACCTTCAGGGGAGAAAAGTCAATGCAGATAAAAACCTAAAACTGGATTTCAATAAAGATTTAACTTCTGGCAAAGCTGCTAAAGCAAATGAAAACCATCAACAAAACTTCATTGCTGATGAAAAGGAAACATTAAAGAATTGCTCGAAGGAAAACCATCAACTACAGCTGGTACAGTCCTGCACACTTACCAATGAGAGAGTCCGAACAGGTTGAATCTCCCGTGGTAATACTAGGTATGGACCGATCCGATATTACGTATCGGTATCGGTTCGATACTGACCTAAATTACTGGATCGGATATCGGAGAGAAATAAAAAATGTAATCCGATCCATTAAATATCCCATAGCGTAACTCAGCTCATAACCTTAGCAGTATGCCTCACGTGATAGAGCAGCTGTGGCGTGCGAGACCTGTCGGCAGTCGGGTTGAGCATTTGGAGCCTCGCTACCAAACCAATATTTCATCTCCCAGAAAGTTATCCCAAGAACTAAAGCAAGTTTGTCTAGCAAAGTTTTGCCAGGGGGGCAGGTGGGGCATCAACAGGGAAAGGGGGGCACAAAGAAATATCTTTCTTTCTTATTTTCATTTAAAATGTCGAGCTTTTAATAAATAATTATCCGAATCTTACAACCAAAGTTTTAATCTGATGTAAAATGTATAGAAATCCATTACTGTATATAGTAACTATTAAGTCTAATATACCCTAGTAAGCTGTAGTACTTTTTCCTTTGGGAAGGTGCCATCTGTGCAGTCTGCAGTTCTGTTGTAGAAAGATTTTGAATCTATTTAATTATTGTAGGAATATAATCGATTTCGGTTCAATTTTTTATACATGCATTAAATTAAAGTTGATTACGTTGATTGAGCAGGTTGCTGGTTCGAGTCCCGGCTCCAACAGTCTCGGTCGTTGTGTCGTTGGGCAAGACACTTCACCCGTTGCCTACTGGTGGTGGTCAGAGGGCCCGGTGGCACCAGTGTCCGGCAGCCTCGCCTTTGTCAGTGCGCCCCAGGGTGGCTGTGGCTACAATGTAGCTGCCATCACCAGTGTGTGAATGTGTGTGTGAATGGGTGGATGACAAAATGTAGTGTAAAACGCTTTGTGGTCCATAGTAAAGCGCTATACAAATACAGGCCATTTACCATTTTTTTATACAAAAAGCAGCAAGATTTTAAATAAACTGTTTTATTGATTGAAAAAACACTATATCGGATTCATATCGGTATCCAAATTTATGATATCAGTATCGTCTCGGACATGGTATCGTGCCATCTCTAGTTAGTACTGGAGGGTCGAATGACTGCAGAGTGGACCCAGATCTGTACCATAGAGAGTAAGTGACACATTAAGAAAAAAAAGTTTTATTTTTCTGATTCTCCTTTATAGATGTGCACTAGCTGTACAGGAGAAAAGGGGATGACAGTTGAGTCAGTGTCACAAACACACACAAAGTTGTGTATTTAAGGGAAATGTAAAGAGAAGCGCTGAAACATTCATCTTCTCTGACACACACAAATAACAAAAATGTCTCTGTTTCACTGGCATGCAGTTCAACAGTTTATGGTGAGTTGGTTTCTCACACACACCTGAAGATGAAGTTGAAGTTGATGAAGTCAAATGCATTGATGAGTGCAGCACTCTGACATCCCAAAAGCTGTACAAATGTGAGAAAATGAGCCACATCTTGTCCAGAGAGCACGACTGTGACTTCATGTTAGACCCTCCTCAGCACTCCCTGAAATAAAACAGAGACACAGACTTTATGATCAGTTTATTTGAACATTTGATCAGGGCCTCAGTCGCAACTGTGTACTTATGTAAACCTGTGATTGTATATTCTTACTCTTTTCTCATCAATGCTATGTTGTGTACGTGCTTGGCTCTCTCTCTGTGGATCTTATCATAAATAAGTATGTCTGTGTTTCATTGTGTGTGTTTTTTAAAGGAGGATATATATTTAGTTTCTTTTCTGTGAAAATGTGATAAAGGTTTGCAGCATTACCCACGATCACAGTAAGTTCACTGGAATCCTGCTCATCCAGTTTGTTTTGTTGTTGTTTGTTGATTGTAGCTGATGTTAGAAAAGCTTTAGAAAGGAGTTCCACCTAGGGACAGGCTTAGGGCGTCGGGGGGTTCCCCGGAGGCATCTTCCTTGGGGGGCTCAACCCGGGGTAGCGGTCACATCCGGTTGAGGGCTCTGTTGGCTCTCAGGTGACTGTTTCCTCGCGGCTGCGTGCAGCGGGGCTAGGGGAGGGTCTGTGCTGACGGACGTGGGTTACTGACCTGGCAACCTGGCTGCCCCTGGGTGGGTCCGGGATGGGCGTGGGGTTCTGGGGGTGCTCCGTCTCTGGGCGGGGGCCCGGGCCGGGCCTCGGGGGCTCGGGTCCTGGTTGGTGTGTTGCCGGGGTTGTGGGCGGGTGGGTGCATGGGGGCCCGGCCCTGGAGCAGGGTGCCGCCGGTGCATCGAGCCGCCTGGGGGGCTCTTCAACTGGTGGGGGGGATGGTCACATCTGGCAGGAGCTTTCTTCTCTCAGGAACTCTCTGCAGGAGGGGGAGATACAGGAGAGGTGGAGGAAGATCTCAGCCTGGGCGTTTACCGTCTTATGTAGTCTGGAAGATGTGTGGTTGGTGGGGTGGGTGCAGTTTTCTCTGTGGTGGGGTTGGGTGGACTGTCCAGGGCTCTGTGGAGCCGGGGGGCGCTACTGCACTGGGCCCCGGTCTGATGGGCCTGGGCCCCCCTTCCCTGGCGGGTCGCGGAGGGTGGGAGTGCCTACTGGGGTCAGCGGGGGAGCTGGCCCCAGGGAGGGGTTACCTGCCCCTCCCTTCCTTCCCTCCCCATCTCCAGCTGCCTCCCTCTTCCCGCTCCTCCACAACCACCCACACATGCAGGGCCTTGGAGTGGGGGTATGTCACCAGGGTGCAGAGGAGGCTACCCCCCCCCTGTCCCCTTCTGGCTGCCTCTGCCTCAATTTTATCCCACATCTTAGACATTCACATTATTCACACTCTCATTACACATACATATAGGATCTTGGGGGTGGGCACAATCACGGAGTCCAAATCACCATCAGGGTGTATACCTCACCCCTGACGTCGTTGCCCACCTCTCAATTTTAAATACACTTAGTCATTGAGGGTTAGCAGGAGGGACTATGCGCTTACCTGCTGCTCCTTGGCAGGTAGCTCCATGCCCTCCTGGGTTTTAATTGCACCTTAGAACACATATGCATCAACACTACAATGAGCGGGTGGAGGGAGGTTTGGAGTCTTCTCCCACCCCCATTCTCTGCGGCCTGCTGGAGCGGGAGGGCTAGTAGGAGGAGTTGGCCGTCCGACTGCGGTCTGGGGTGTGGGGCCTCCCTGCTGCTGCGGAGTCGGGGTGGTCTGCCTCTCCCCACCGCAGGGAAAAGGGTAACACCACCTGGGTCTGGGTGCAATTCCCCCCTCCAGGGGCAAGGGTACCTAGACCCGGATTGTAGAGTACGCTTGGGGAGTGTGATTGTGTGTACAGCGTCTCTTTATGTCTGTCTCCACGTTGGTTGAGTGTGGAGTGAGTGCATATGAGAGCATGAGGGTGGGAATGGATGTTTGTGTCTGTGTGTGCCTGTATGTCTGTGTCTATATGTCAGGTTGGGTATCAGACGCCACCTCTCTGGGGACACCTCAGGCCCTCCAAGGTTTGGAGGCCTATCTCCACCCACCACCACTTCCCCTGCCGGTGGCGGACTCCCTCAGGTGTCGGTGTGTTGGTGGTTCTTTGTGTCTGGGGGTGGGCGTCCGGGTACACACCGGCTCACTCCTTGGCGGCCGCTTGTCGGGGCCTGGAGCCTGGGGCTCGCTCGGGCCCCCTTTGGAGGTGGGGTGCCCCCGGCCTCTCGGCCTAGGGCTCGGTCACTCAGGCGCAGCTGGGGGCCGGCGGAGCTCACGGGCGCGTCACTGCAACCCCCCCTGGCTTCTGCTCCGCGGCTGCTGAGTGAGCCCTCATCTGGGACTCTCCTCAGCTCTTACTGGAACAGTGGCGCGGCTGCCCCTCTGTTGGTCTTCCATGGTCTTTTGTGTTCTGGGGGCCTCTGGATGTCTGGAGTTTTGATCTCCTCCATACCCGCTTCACACCCTGGAGGACGGGGCTGAGGCCCCCCCACACTCCCTAGCAGATCATTACATGGAGAAACCTTTGGAATGCAAGCATGCTGATCCACACAGGTATGCACACATGGGTATTCACAGACGCGGACTAAAGCTTTCTTGGCTGCTGCCTCAAAGCACACTGTGCGCTGTCTATCTTGCGTGCTGCACAATATTGTTTATTACTTAGTAAATACTGATATCTATGACTAGCTAGTTTATTGTGATGGTGCTTTGTTTTCTCTATTATTATGTTGCTCTTTGTTGTTTGCTGTCTCCTCTGTTTGTTTGTTTGTTTGTTTGTTTTTTTTTCTCCATACAGGTGACCCAGGAGTTTTTGTTTTTTTTTCTCTCTCTTCCCCCCCCTTCTCACCGTCTCTTCTCCCCTTTGGTTTTCTTTCTTTCTCTCCCCCTCTCTCTCTCATTCATTCCCCCTGTCCTATTTATTAAAAAAAAAAAAAAAAAAAAAAAAATGACAAAGGATGAACTGAAGCTCTGCCATCACGTAATGTCGCATACTGCTGTTTCTGATGTCATTTAGAAAAAAAAAAAAAAAAAAAAAAAAAAGAAAAGCTTTAGAAAGGAGTTCCACCTCCACTACATGCTACATCAACACGTTCTCACTCCTAACTAGTCATATACACGTAAAATCTCTGTCTTGTTCCTGTTTCTTTCATTTAAGGAATATTTCTAAACTGCAACATATGGTCTCCTTAGCTGAACTGGAAAAAATTGTCCATGCATTTGTGTCATCGCGTTTAGATTATTATAATTCCCTGTTTACCAGCTTGGATAAATCATCACTTTCTCGCCTCCAAGCTATACAAAACGCAGCAGCCAGACTACTAACTTGCTCTAGCAAGCGAGCTCACATCACTCCTATTTTATGTTCTTTACATTGGCTCCCAATAGATTTTAGAATTCGTTTTAAAATTATTGTTTTAACGTACAGCGCACTAAATGGCCAAGCCCCAGATTATTTATCCAAGCTTCTCACAAAATACACTACTGCTCGCCGTCTCCGCTCACAGACTCAGAGTTTGTTTGTTTCTCCCAGAACACGTCTGAAGACGAAAGGGGTCTGTGGCACCAATGCTGTGGAAAAGTCTACCTCTACAACTACGTTTGGTTGACTCTGTGGAATCTTTTAAAAAGCAGTTAAAAACTTTACTGTTCAAACAAGCTTTCTGTTGACCAATGCTTTTTACATTTTTATATTTTTAATTTACATTTAAACTCTATATTGTGTATATTGTGCAGCTGATTGACTGAGCAATGTCATGACGTGTGTGTACTGATGGAAAATATAAAGAGGAACACGGAAACATTCATCATCTCTGACACAGTAGAAATATCTGTTTGACCGGCAGTTCAACAGCTTATTAGTAAGTTTGTTTCTCATTATTATTTGTAAATATGTGTACAAATGGTTGGTTTTTTGTACTGTTTTTATCAATAAATCTCAGCAACAAAGGACATACACCCATGTGTGTTGATTTCTCCCTAAGATGGCAAACTGAAACACTCCAAGTTGGTGACTTTTGGAGATTTATTTCCCTGGATGATTGAGAATGCATCAAGATGAAACACAAAAGGAAGTTCACAGCTTTTAGCAGCTCCCCCACCCCCTCATCCACACACCCCCACTCCCCTCCCTCCTGAATTCCTTTTTAACTACCTAATATACATATGAATGACTAGCCAATTTAGCTTCCACTTGGCTGAAGCTAAAGCTTAGCTAAAAGCCTACCAGCCATTTGGCTGGTGGCGGGTTTTATAGGTAGAAAGGTAGAAGCCTGGGACTCCTAGTGTTAAAGTTGTTAAGGAGAATGGCTACGCCTGCCGAATGTTGAGAGGCGTGGCAAAAATAACACTGATCACCCCACTGTGCTTTCCAGAATTTTACATCATTATCACTCGAATGAGTTTCTTGTAGAAAAATCAAATCAGCATTTTTTCGTCTACAGAAAATGAAAATTGACTTTCTTTTGGTACTGTCGCGAATACCTCTAACATTAAGGGATAGTATTTTTAAGGAACTGAAATGTAAGTCTGTCATAAGAGAAGAAGGGAATGAATAAAGTGAACTGGATGTCTGTAAAATTAACTAGAAATTTATAAGGTGCTAAGGTATAAACACCTAAAGAAGATACTCTCAAACAGGAAAACTAAATGTTGAGTACCTAAGTAAAAGTCTTCAGACTCTATTTCGTTTTTCCCCATTGAAGTGACCCAAATACTTTAAGCAAATTAACATTTATACACCAAGAAAGTAGGATGTTTAACTACTCACACTGTAAAACATAAGCAAGTCCAAACATAACCATAATAATGTTTGCCAAGTATTGGTACACCTAACTTGGAGGTATGAAAGTTTTATAGAAGATTTAAAGAGGATATTATTGGTTGTAAACATATTACCTAATGAACCTGAGGTATTTCAAGCAAAACAAAACAAACAAAAGATACAATATACAAGTGCCTCAAATGATTAAATATTGAACAGTAACATTGGGAGCCTGAGGTAGTTGAAATACCTGTTAATGTTACGTAACTTACAGAGTGAACTTAAAGTATTTCAGTCATCTTGCTGATCTTTTAATAACCTCTTATTTATGCGCTGTGTCTTACACCATCAATGATGGCCACAGGACCAATCCATTTGGTCTTCTTTCCCTCGTCACGGGCCACAGTTTATTTCTGCACTGTCTCTCCATGTAGGTGAGATCTTCAGCCAACCTGAGATTCTCAGGAAACTCGCTATTGGCTGTCCTAAGAGTCGCTAAATGACGTCATCGCCTAATTTGCATAATCGGTCATGCTAATGTAATTGTAACCTACGTTGTTGGAGAGAGAAATAACATCGTGGAAGAGACATAAAGTGAGTAAAAACGTCCTAAATGCAGTTAGAGTTTATTTAGAACTACAAATTAAATTTATTTTAGCAATTATTGTTTTTTTTAATGTCACAATTCCAACCCTGCTCCTTTACCCGGGCTTGGACCGGCAAGTGACCCGAAATAGGCGCTCTGGTAGAGTTACTTTGAGTGTGTGTGTTTATAAGTAGTTTTAAACCTTGTGATCCACAAAACAGCATAAGAGTAAAAGAACTGACTGCGTTACAGCACCCGCTGCTTGTTGAGAGTAAAAGCGATACGAGCTTTCACGAGTTTTAAAAAAAAAAGTCGCTAAGGGGTCTGAAAATTCGCTAAATATAGCGACAAAGTCGCTACGTTGGCAACACTGGCAGTGACACCGATACCGATACTTTGACCTTTCACGTGCAGCGGAGAGAGGTTGGGAAGAATCTGCAAACTAAACGCTGGGATTGGTACAGCAATAAGAAAACACACTTTTCATTCATGTTTTGGGTTTTTGGAGCTGTGCTCGTCTCTGACGTGTGTTTAAATGTGTTTGAGGCTTATAGATAACATAGATGCGACAGCACAGGTTCAGCCATTTCTCACAGTGCATAAACACCAATGAATTTAACATTAATCGGTGCGCTACATACTCAACTTAGAGGCTACAAACAAAGGATCGATCATAGTATAGATCCAATACCAATGCCAGCGCTAGTATCAATACTGTGGATATCATTTAAATCTCTCAACAGTTGCAACTCCCTGTGACTGCTGACCTGGGTTTGTATTGGAGACTGCACAGTTGTTTAATCCTTTGTCCACTCATCCCACATTTTGATTCATATTATGAATATTCAAATATCAATACGCTTTTTTAGAGCCTGTCATTTATCCAGTGGCTGTGACGAAAACAGAGAAAGCTGCCATTATGGGTTAAGTCCAGGTGTCACTGAGCTGTCTTCAGGACACTCAAAAAGCCCACTCCATGAAAAGTAAGTGTCTGCCATCCATCCATGCAGTTACTTCAACTCATTCTACCGATTCAGGCCTTATTCCAGGTGAATGTCGGGATCCAGCCTGTACAGACCGTCAGCCTGTGGCAACCCTGACAATCAGCTGATTCTTAGTAACCTCAGCTAATATGTTGATGAAGCTGTGCATCATTTTACCTTTAAACTCTAGGGCTGGGCCCAAATTTGGCTCTTTTCACTTTATGCGGTCTTGCCAGCATTTATCAATCTTCAGCCGGCCATATGACCCTTTCAGGGCTGAAAAACACCTTTGACCCATGAGAGCCCAGACTGTCAGGAAAACTATGGTAGAGTTAATGTTGAAACTTTAACAGGGTGTGGGTTCATATGGGTCAAACCATTGAAATCTGTAACCATCCATCCATCTTCATCCGCTTTATCCGAAATCTGTAAATCTGTAACCACATCAGTAAAACACCAATAGTGACGTTTCTCTGAGCGTTCTTGTTTTGGGAGAAAATGACAACACCTCCCCCTGCTGGTTAAAAGCATTTACTGCAGGGGGCAGGAGCGCATTTGTAATTTGAACCACCCTAAAGCCTCTGTGTATCCTAGATGGGCAGAACTACAATAGTAGTACTCTGTGAAACAACCAGTAAATAAAAGTAGAGAGAATGTGATCAAAATAAAAGATTAAAATGAACATAAACACATGAAACATGGAACAGAGTGAACTGAAAGAACAAAAGATCATTTTAATGTTACTGAAGATTTATTTTTTCACTCATTTACTCAGATGTTGTTCATATATAAATGTATTTACAGAAAATGACGCATAAAGCAAAGTGTCTTTACTTTCCTAATAACAAACATGGCATTTCTAACAAAGCTCTGGAACTTATTTAAACCTATATATCTGTATATACACCTTATTGAATTCATATTCAGTAGTTTGGAGGTTTGTCTTTGACCACTATCTTTATTTGTTTAGACGTGCTAGCTAGCTCTGGCAGGGTCACTGATTAAACTAAATACAGGGGAACAGCTTGTAGTTATTATTACTACTATTACTGTAATCATTGGTAGTAGTATTTCATAATAATTTTGACTGCTATATCAAAAGTATTTCTCATTCTGTCATTATCTTTCCCCCACATTAGAAAAGAACACACTCATGATATTCAGTGATGGAGCTATTTTGATCATCTCCTTTAGCTTTGCTATGGCTGCCCATGTGTTTTTACCCTGGGTGTCTAAGTATCGGGTGGACATATCATTACAGCCTGAAACTGTCGGGGGCATTTGCACTTCATCCACTGTCCAGTTGACATGGAGTTTCTCAGTGCTCAGTTCTTTATTGTTCTTTATAAATCCTGTAATATGAACTATCAATACAGCAGGTAAAATGAGTTTTGAACAAGTCACCAACTTTCGAAGCAAATCTATTTCCAAAGGTGCTATTGATGTGAAATTTTCACCACGTGTCAGTAACAACCCATCCAATCCACACATGAAAATCCCAAATCACAGGCAAGTACATTTAAAGTTTGCTTAACAACATTTAGACAAGCCTGTGAAACACTGGGAGAGTAGAGTCTGGTCACATGAGACCAAAACTGAACTCTTTGGATGCCAGAATACACCCCATGTTTGGAGGTGAAAAGCAGTGCACATCACCCCAAAAACACCAAACCAACAGGTGGGAACATCGTGACGTGGGGCTGTTTTTCAGCATACAGCACTGTGATTCAGATAATTAAAGGATGAGTGGAAAAATGTCCTGAGAGTCTTGATAAAAACCTGCTGCCACCTACCAGGATGATGAAGATGAAACGAGGGGACAGTGATGCCAAACACAGCCAACAAACTCGGTTAGTTTCAGAGAGACAAACCAAAGCTGCTAGAATGACCCGGAACCTTCTGGACTGTGTGGCAGCACGGGTAAAATCACACCTGTCACTGTGACTAGTTTCTGCATACAGCAGGCGTATTGAAGCCAACAAACGCTTTTGTACGACGTATTGAATCCATTTCAGTAAACATGTTCATTCCCTCCATGAATCGCTACCTTATTGTGGTGGAGGGGTTTGTGTGTTCCAGGGATCCCAGGGCTATGTCGTCTGGGGGCTTCTGCCCCGTCAGGGTCTCCCATGGCAAATTGGTCCTAGTGAGGGACCAGACAAAGAGCGATTCAGAAGACCCCTATGAGTAGGACACCAAGGGAACAGTTCACCCTGCCCAGGGTAGGGTTACCGGGGCCCCGCCCATGAGCCAGGCCTGGGGAGAGTCCCCGAGGGCAAGCGTCTGGGGGCCGGACCTTAGTCCATGGAGGAATAGCCCGAAAAAGGGGACATGGGTCTCCTGCAGGCCCACCACCCCCAGGAGGCGCTATAGTGGTTGGGTGCATTGTGTGCCGAGCAGCAGCCAGGAACAGAGACCCTGGCAGACCAAACCCCGGCTACCAAGACTAGCAACTGGGACATGAAATTTCACCTCACTTTTGGGGAAGGAGCCTGAGTTAGTGCTTGAGGTTGAGAGGTACCGGCTAGAAAACGTCGGGCTCACCTCAGTGCTCGGGTTGGGGAACGGGTTCTTACTGTCATTTGCGCTTATGCGCCGAGTGGCACCTCAGAGTACCCAGACTTCTTGGAGTCCCTGGGCAAGGTGCTGGAAGGTGCTCCACCTGGGGACTCTGTTGTCCAACTGTGAGACTTCAGTGCTCATGTGGGCAATGACAGTGAGAACTGGAGGGGCGTGATTGGGAGGAAAGGCCTCTCAGATCTGACCCCAAGCTGTGTTTTGTTATTGGACTTCTGTGCAAACAACAGTTTGGCCATAACAAACACCTTGTTCGAACATAAGAGCGTCCATAAGTGCACATGAAACCAGGACGCTCTAGGCCGTAGGTCGATGATCGATTTTGTAATCGTATCACCGGACCTGCGGCCATATGTTCTGGACACTCGGGTAAAGAGAGGGGCTGAGCTGTCAACTGATCACCACCTGGTGGTGAGTTGGATCAGGTGGCGGGGGAGGATGCTGGAAAGACCTGGCGCCTAAACGTGTAATGAGGGTGCACTGGAAACGCCTGGCAGAGGCCCCAGTCCATGAGATCTTCAACGCACACCTCCGGCAGAGATTCAACAACAGGGAGACGGACATTGAGTCCGAATGGACCATATTCAGCATCTCCATTGCTGAAGCCGCTGCACTGAGCTGCGGCTGCAAGGTGGTTGGTGCCTGTCATGGTGGTAATCCCTGAACCAAATGGTGGACACCAGAGGTGAGGGAGTCACCAGGCTGAAGAAGGAGTCTTATCAGGCTTGTTGGCACGCCTCTACAATGTTGTGTGCAGCTCAGGGGCAGTACCTCTGGATTGGCAGACCGGGGTGGTGGTTCCCATCTTTAAGAAAGGTGACCGAGTGGGTGTTCCAACTACAGGGGGATCACACTCCTCAGCCTCCCTCGGAAAGTTTGTGCCAGAGTGCTGGAAAGGAGAGTTCGTCCGCTAGTCGAACCTCAGATACAGAAGGAACAATGCGGTTTTCGTCCTGGTCGTGGAACACTGGACCAGCTCTTTATCCTCTCGAGGATGCTTGAGGGTGCATGGGAGTTTGTCCAACCAGTCTACATGTGTTTGTGGACTTGGAGAAGGCATTCGACCGTGTCCCTCGGGGTGTCCTGTGGGAGGTGCTGCGGGAGTATGGGCTGTCTGGCCCATTGCGACGGGACATTTGATCTGGGGAGAGGGAGGTCTGGGCTTCTCTGCTTCGGCTGCTGGCCCCGTGACCCGGTCCCAGATAAGCGGAAGAAGATGGATGGATGTTCAATACTTGTTCCCTGTGTCATTTCTCGTTATTGCACATAATTTATGGATATCTATGGTTTGATTTCTTTGCATGTGTGGATTGGATGGATTGTTACTGACATGTGGTGATAATTTCATGTTGATAGTGCCTTTAGAAATCAAATCAGAAATCTTTGCAACCATTGTAGCTCATTTCTAAAAATAACTTAAACTAACATCAATGCCTGGTTACATCTCAGCTGGATTACTGTAACTCGCTGTATCTTAACCTGCCGACACAATCTAAACTTAGATTTGGTCTGTGGCGGTGTGGTGGTTCTGTTTCAGCCAGGAAGGCTCAGGGGTGAAGGAGACTGAAATGTGAGGAAGAAAAAGATCTGCAGTCAGAAACAAGTTACAGCTTTAGCTCATTTTACTGAAAAACGTGTAACAGGAGTTGGTGAACCAGGTGCCCCTGTAGCATTACGCTACTACTGTACATACAAGACAACACTCACAGATCAGTCTTTGATTATACAATGCTTCTAATGAGTATGTTCATCCATATATAATGTAAAACCAAATGGTTCTGGGTCACAATGCAAATTAAAAGTGTTTACAGTTGTAAAAAAACAAACAAAAACCCACACTTGTTTTGGTAGTTGGGGATGAGCCCGATTAGGGCTTTATTCCTGTGTAAATCTTATTTCATCCATATGGTCTCCAAGATAGTTCGAGCCAACCTTCTTCATGTGCCACATTTAGAAGGTTAGTGTCTCAGATCACTCCACATTTTAACCAATCACACCAAAAAATGCACGTTTTTGGTGTAAAAATACATTCAAATGTGTAAAACAAATCATGTCCCTCGATCTTTGTCCTGTGCAATGTTCCATGCTGCGGACCCATTGGTGTGGAGATTCTTGGAGGATGATAATGGATCTAACAGAACCGGCCAGTAAGGGTTCCACGCAGACTGGAGTGTTACCAAACTGTTGAAAGGTTTTGAGAAAAATAAGATCCCGCTGCTTGAAGAATAAATGCCTCAGAGAAAACTCAGCTGCTGCAGGAAAATGAGTTTGCAAAAGTTCATTCATAAAAACCCTGTTTACCTGTTACTGCAGCTAAAAAGACACCTGGGAGTGACGAGCCGTGCTGCTTCCTCTACAGAAATCTTCATGCGTTTCATTCAAGGAGTATTACAACTTAGCATCCAATCACAATCAATTCTGTTGAAAGTGTTGCTCTTGACAGAATCCTCTGTGCTGGTCTAATGCTGGGTCCAGATGACATACAGTGTGACCTGAAACACACAAACCTCGATCCTTCGTTGGCAGCACAGGGGGATTAGACAGATAAAACCTGGGCATGGCATCTGTGTCAGAAAAATTAAGCTAAAGCAGAAGTGCTTAAAAACTTGCATTCTATTTTAGGCCACCAGATGGCGATAGCTGTGGTTGCAAAAAGCCTCCCAGAGCTGGGAAAGTGGCGGCCTCCACCTCTGCACACACCTTCATACCCAGTTTATGATCTCATTCACTGCTTTTGGGTCAAATGTAATAAAAAAAAAAAATTTAGTTTGCAAATCTTGGTCATACTACGTTTCAAAGTGTGTTATCATTGGCTGATGACAATCAGAACCCCCCAGCCCCGCCTCAGGTTTTTTGCAAACCAATGGCCCAGGAAAAGTGAGAAACTCCTGGCTCAAAGGGTGACATCACTGTAGCTACATCCACAGTAAACATTTTCCTGATGAGTTCATGGTCCCAGTGGCTAGTTTCACACACTGACGAATACAAAACGAGATTCATTTTTTCATCACGGTCTCCATTAGAATCCAGGAGGAAGATAAATCCAGGCATGTCTTACTGTGTGACTTATAAGTCACTACTGTCTGAGTGTGCATCACCCCTCGGTCCATGTGACATCTGGCTGCTAAGCTAATGACCTTTAGCCCAGTTATGGACCTCCCCCAGGTGGGACAAGAGGATAAGGAAATGGGTGAATGGGGAAGTGATGCTTCACTAACTGTAGAGGTTACATGCTTCTGTTATGTACAGTATATGGTCAAAGAACACACCTAACACAACATAGCTCTTGGCCAAGATGATGGAAAATACCTGACAGAGTGACCAGCTAATATTGTGTAGACAACCTCATTTTCCTGCCCAGGAGAAAACCAACAGAATCTCAAGTCTTTGACCTTTGATCTCCTTTTACTGACATGTTGTTCAGAGTCAGCTGTCCAGTGTGAAATGTTGGGAAATCACCGAGGGTTCAGACATTCTCCAAAACAGCAGATTCCACCGTTCTAGGCTATCGACTCTCCCACTTGGTGAGGTATGAAATATTAACACAGGTCTCTATACAACGTTTTATTTGAACCGTGAAACATATCAAATGTATAATGTCATCCAAAACATTTTGACCAAAATTAACATTTAAATTTCAACATGGATTAAAATATGTGAACAAAAAAAGGGGAAAATCACAAACTAGATCAAACATTCGATTTGGCTTTTGGTGGCACGCTTCTGACAATCCCAACATCATAGTGAAGTGTGGCCCAGGCCTACACTCTACTGCCGGGCAGCTTCATCAGGGTGGAGGGCGTCACCTGTCTGTCATAACATCAAACATTTTTAAAGTCTCACAGGCTTATAAAAACGGAGTGTAAAATAAAGCTACAGCCAAGTCAGCCTGCAGCTGAAATCATGAAGCAACTGATGCATTCAATGTAAATACATGAAAAGAAGCCCAACTTAGACTTTCTGCATCACAACATGTTATTTGGTCCTGGACTTGGATGCACAACAGGAGGCAAACAGACGGAAAGGGCACGCGGGGTAATGGGGGGCTGCGCGCAGTCGGGGCTCCGCAGCTGCTCGTGAGTTAGCATGTTAAGGTGCAAGTGTGCTCACAATATCCTGAGTACAAAATCTTCATCACATTGCGTCTCCCACTCTCCTGCCAATGTGAAACACACTGTTCACAATGCATCGATGGCTTCACTGTATTTTAATCTGTGTGTCAATGTGAAACCTGAGGAGCTACAAAGTAACAGTACGAACACGGGACTGACTCGTCTTTGGGTGGAGCGACTGTGTCGGACGAACATGTGCTGCTCTCTGATGGTTACCCGAGGACGACCCTGTCACGCTCAGTGCGTCTGTGACGGACATGAACCCTGAGCTCGAGCTACAGTCGGCAAATGCTTGGAAACGTATCAGGAAACGAGGTTTTCAAAGGGTCGCTGTGGGAATGTTAGAGTGCATGAATGTGTGCGTGAGGAATGAGCAGACGAGCTCCCGGAGCGCTCGCTGAAACTGAAAGCAGACACAGGATGTAGGGAAACGCACCGTCAGGTCGGTTTGACTCCACATTTATAGAGCCAGTATGAACACTGTTACATACTCAAACCTGCCAGAGCTCCATGTTGTAGTTGGGAAACAGAAGCATCATATCCTGGTCCAATCCTGGACTGTCAGCTACACGGAGGCATTTTAAAAGTGATGCAGTAAAATCAGTCAGTCGGGCTGAAGCATTACACCTCCTGTCACAAGCTAACAGCTAGCACAGCCATGGTCTCTGCAGATCATTTTTACTGTTTCATTTCATAAAAAGTGACCATGTGGTGACAGCCCGTCAGCCTCACGGCACGGTCGGGTCAGGTGACCATCAGGTCACCAGCAGCTGGTTGGTGAACCTGGTCACAGGTATGTAGTGCTTGTTAGTCTGCAGTTTGCATGGAAGATGCTGACGTGTCTGCACACACCTGTTGGCCACGCCCCCTGCAGAACTGATAATGTGAAAAGTGCGACTGGAAACACAACGTTCACCTTCAGAGTAATAGCTGCACCTTAAATGTGTTGAGGCGCAGCTTTTACTTTGAAGGAAAAAGTTCTCCAATTCCAGACGGGACACACTTCCCACAGCTCGGAGGTAATTAGAAAACTGCTAAGTCAGCATATTCCAGGCAAACTGCGAGCAACCCTGGCAATCACAGGGAAGTCACGTAGCAACATGACAGCTAACAGGAAGCACTCACCGACCAATCAGGGAGCACGCTCTGTTTTTTAATCTGGTGACTGGAAGTGGAATCATGTTTAATGTGGTGGACAAATCTCAGACAGCGTGTGATGGTGATCATAAATGATAATTAGCATCAGACGTACAAACTTTTATATACTATGGAATCTATTTGTCTTTATTTTAGCTCAATAATAAGGAAAAAACAGAAACTATGGGAATGTTGTTATCCGACGATAGTCTAACGCTAACGTGCTTCTTATTTCAGCTGAGAAATAAACTGAGGATCCAAATCAGAACTTCCCAAATGTAAAACATTAAGACGCAAACATGTATTTGGATGCATTGTGAGGATTGAAAGAGCCTCAGTCTGTATGGAGGCAAATACAGCAGAACAGAAACATCACAACGAGGCTCCGCAGAGAAAAGTAAAAAAGTGCACACAAGTCTTAGGCCATCACACGCCAGGACTTCCAAATGCATGCACACAACATTAAAACTAAGTACATAAAACGAACCGCCGCCTCATGAAAGCACAGACAGCAACACTTTGTCGAAGCTGTCGTCAGACGCGATCTCATCCAAGCACGAAGCAAAAGGGAGCTGACGACTTTTGGAACGTGAAGAGCAACCGTCGAGCAACGTTTAGGAAAGCCTTTCCTCCAGTGTTGTCCCGTCTCTAAGAAACATCATCAGGCAGAAACGAGCAGTGAAAACAGACCGATGTGTGCGACCTGTTGATGATGGCGCACAAACCAGGAATCGCTCCCCTGCTGCAGGAAGGTCAAAAAGGCAACAACTAAGACTTCCTTCTTAAGACTCACAGCTTCGTGCTGCACACACTTTGTTTCAGAGCAGCATTTCTTGCTGTCAAGCTTCAGCCCAGTCACGCCCAAGTTAGCATACACGTAGCCAAGCAGGTTTCAGTACACCACCTGCTGACAGACAGACACTGATGACAGACAGGTGACCTCTGCCTTCGTCTCCACCCTCATATTTCAGTGAACCAGCCCAAAGACGACATGTTGCACAAACCAACTGTTTCTACTCAAACAGTCTTCAGGTTTTCAAATCACGATTTCAGGGGACAACACAAGTTTGTTCAAACCCGACGAGGTGGCAGATCTACACCTATACGAATAATGTGATGTACATTCAAACCATTTCCCGGGGCGGGTGAGTGGGAACTACGACAGGATGATGGTCGTTCTCCACAGCTGAACAGCCGGCAGCACTACACAGTGTGTTTCCTGTGTGGCACTCACTAAATATTTCCACACACACTGAACTTTGGTCCGTGGTACATTTACAACAACAGGTACAAAGAAAAAGCCACGTTTCTGTCTCCTTATAGTGAATAATGGCTGAGCGTTGCACGTCCACCAACGATGAAACACTAAAATCACCGTCCGTGTGTCGAGACATGATGGGCCTCCATCTCACGCTCCTACAAAGTGCATGTTTCTAAAGCATGTAAGGTGCAGGTAGGCAGCTCTGTGATGACTGAGTGATCAAGCTGAACAGCACGGGGACGCCACAGTTACCAGATGTCCATCAGCACCGTCTGCTGAGGAGGACTCGTTTTAACCCCTGTGGTGTTTTTGCTTTCCTTCCGAGGGGCAAAGTACAGGGTGGTTCCTAATTTCTGCAGCTACTACATAACCTACTACAGGCCTCTGCCCAGTCGTTTCCAGGATGCTGGGAGCGGGGGATGCTGATGGCCAAAGGACAGCAACAGGCTTAAACTGTTGGCCTCTCCCTGTATGGGAGTGGTGTGGCACTGAGACGGCACTGGGAAATGGAAAATGTCACTGGTGTTTCACTCGTGCTATGCTGAGGCTTCGAGAAGAGCCCGAGCAGCGGTGGAGGAGTGGGTGTAGTTTAAGAATCCACCTCTGGGAGGCTGCCTGGGTAAAGTAGAGTTTAAGTGATAAGCCCACCATCGGGGAGTGTTGACAGCAGGTTGGACACGTAGCTGGGTTGTTTGTTTAAGAGGTCAGAGTTCATCCGTCCGAGCAGTCCTGAACCCAAGCAGAGAAAAACAAGATGACGTAGGTACGAGCTTCAAACTCATCCCTGGTTGGGAGCTCAACGCCCACTCTCTGGGTAAATCCTCAGTTAGGAGGTGGAGTTTCCTCCTTTGAATAAATTCTGGACCCAGGCGAGGGGCGTGGCCTGATGTCAGGAGTCATCATCCGTGTCCTCTATCAGAACCTTGGTGTCACGAGTCTTGGACCTAAAAGGAGAAACAGGAAGGAAGCTCTTAAAGTGGGAACTCAAGTCCACGACTGATCACTGAGCTAATGTCGTCTGTCTCAGGCGTGTTCGCACAGCCGTGGCTGCGACACGCGTGGCCCTTTGAACACGCAGCCGTGTGTCGTGTGGCTTCAACACTGCTTTCACATCTTCCTTGTGTAATATGTTTATACTGGATATGTATGCACTGGGATCTACACTGTTAAATGGTGACACTGTGTAAATTAGGTGGCATCAAACATACTGTCTATACAATCAGGCTGCAGGAGGCCCGTGGATCACCAGCGTCACTCAGTTCTCACTTTAGCTGCCACAGACACATGTGGCGGTGCCTCTGCACACTGAGGCGCCGCCACATGTGTCTGTGATGTTCCTCTGCAATCACAGAATGACTGAATGCTTTAAACCTGAGACAAACACAAGATTTTACCTCTAAACATCCAATCATCTGTTTTCTGAGTCAGCGGTTTACGTGTGAACATAATAACCAGAGGTCTTCACAGGTTATCAGGCTGTGGTTTTACCATGAAACAGATTGCTATGCAAGTAAACAACTACCTGAGATAGCTAACCTTTGCAGGACCACGAGCTAACCCCCCCACAGATCACTGCGCTGACTGTATCTATAATAAATGACGTTGCAGTTTCTCTGTTTTGCATGAAGCTACATTGTTCTACGTGGGGTCGACGGCCTTCTGTGCACGCTGATGAAACATGCGTCTCCTCTGCCGTGACTGAGGGGCCCACGCCTGCACTCAGCAGGACAGACAGACGGGGAAAAGACTTACTGCGAGGCCAGGCGTGGCCTGCGCAGGCTCATACTGTAGCTCCTCTTCCAGCTCTTCTTGCCCTGTCGGTTTCTCACGCCATCCTCCTGGTCCATCATCTGCTCCAGGAGGGTCTGGTCGTCGGCGTTGAGCGGAGCCACGCTGATGTCTCTGACGGCTCTGAATTCACCACAGTTGTTCAGATGTTCGTTCTCCAAGCGGAAGAAGTTCCACACAAAGCGCCTACAAGGATCACACATTAACCCGTTACTGAGTTTCTGTTACTTTATCACTTCCTGATCTAGGCCCTGCAGATACACAAAGTTAGGAATGAACTATGAGAAAAACCAAAGGGATGAATAAAGAAAAAAGACTCTGTGTACCGAAAGACCTCCAGCGGGGCCAGGACTGTAGCAAAGATGTCAGAGATGCCGTCAAACGTGACGAGCGTGGTGACGGTGACCGTTAAGATCCATCCGAAGCGTAACAGCACGTCCTCTACTATGGCGCTGTAGTAATAGGCCTGCAGGAGGACGCACAACAGAGCACGCGCTTCACATTCATGCTGTGTGACTACATAACAACACGTGCTGCTGTTGATTTGTGGATGACAGGGTTAGCAGCAGCAAGCCTGCTTAGTTCAGCCTGAAGTCCTGACATTTGGACACCGACTTTTGTAAAGTGGCCACAGGAGGAGCTGCAGCTTCTTTGTGTGGTGTAATACCTTGTGTGGATAGACTATCTCCTCTCTCAGGAAGGTGTTCTCTCCCGCGTTGCGGTCAAACAGTCCCCAGTCCATCTTCAGATCCCAGACCAGAGTGTAACACGAGCTCAGCGCCAAACAGCCAATATACAGATAGAAGAAGATCTGGGCCTCCGAGCCTGCGTCTGTGGGCGGGACATCAGAGTGTTCTCCAGTTACAGCCTGCCATTAGAGCTCCATCCCATAATAACAACACAGAGGAGAGAATGAGCTCAGGTTGGCATTGCCTTATAACACGGCATCTGTCAGCCTACCTTTGTGTGTGCTGTAGAGGGCGGAGAAGGTAACAGCGAAGAAGGTGGTGGAATATTTGCCAGCATTAACCAGATGAGGGAAGGCCCGCTTGGTGTCACGGTAACGGCGCAGACACTGGACGAATCGGAACCACGCAGGAAGACACTTGATCACCGCCCGAACGCCATACGAGTACGAGTTGCACACATCGTTACCTGAAGAGGACGACATTTAGCCACCGGTTTGCTCCGACACGTGCGCGTGAGCAGCGAGCATCTCGGAGCCTCACCTCTGCTGATGAGCCCGTTGTGTTTGGTCCAGTCCAGCTCAAAGCTGTAGAAACAGATCATGTACTCCAGGTCCATCAGCACCACCACCAGAGAGTTGAGCTGGTCAGCCAGCCAGAAGTCTGCAAAGCCAACGCGGTGAAACGGAGCCGTCACCACTCGAAACTGCGGAGGAAGACGTCACAGGAAGAGCCCTCTTCAGAATAAAAGCTTAACCACACAAAAGGTATGATGTAAAGACTCTGGTCAGGGCCATTACCAGAAGTTTGAGCAGCCAGAAGCGTGACTTGTAGTAGCAGGTCTTGAAGGGGTTGATGAGGAAAAGGAAGAAGAGCCCATAGAGAGCCAGAGGGTTGGCCTGCATCGGCACCAGGATCTTGTCGCTGAAGAGACAGGACAGCAGGCTTACGCACCACAGCACCCCCAGCAGACCTGCAATCTGCACACACAATGACTCAGTCAGCATCCTCTCCCCGTGGAGGGGGCCACGGCCCACAGATCGTTAAATCATCTCTATGAGAACACGACTTCTTTCTTTGGTTCAATCTGACCTCTGACCTCAAACAGATGCTGATGGGACAGGTTGTTTCTGGGGTTCAGTTCAAATATGAGCACATGGTTGACGCCTGCTTGCCTCCAGCCGTAAGTGTTGATGCCTACAAGACAAAAGAGTTGTTTTTTTAACTTCCTGTCTCTGATATGAGTTGATGACTAACTCGACTCCAAACTTGGCACATAAGCTACAGTGTGAGAGTGTCTGTGTGTCCATACCTAACAGGAAGAGGAATTCTATTAACAGGAAGCCTCCTCTGTAGATTCGGACCATAGGCCAAACATCAGAACGATCTGTCCCCACAGCTACTAATGACAAAGACCAATCAGGAGACAGCACCATCAATACCGAGCAAAACTGCACAGAGCAAAAACAAAGTGCCTGATGTGAGGAGTCTGCAGCATGTCTGCAAACAGACTTTTGTTTATCTGCACAACAACAAGTGGAAACCAACATTCATGATGGTTCTACTGGAGGATGGGACGGCACGTCAGTCATTTGTTTCCTGTGGATACTGTTACAAGTCAACCTAAAATCCCCAAAACACAACTAAACAATCACAACAACACAAGTGAATACAAAGAAAGGCCAATCATCTCTCTGCTCGTCCTTCTTCTGCTCCCGTTGTTGTGCAGATTTAAGATGCTTATCAGAGGTGGAAGTGTGCTGCTCACTCATAATTACGACCTCCTGCCTGTTCCTGTGGAAATCATGAAATCTTTGTTTCTGATGTCAGCAGGAAGGAGCCTGAGCCTGGTCCTACTGCAGGTTTCCTTCCACTGTCACTCGTCACATGACTGTTGGGTTTTCTCTGCATGTGTCATTGTGGGGTCTACCTTACAATGTGCAGCACCCTGAGGCGCCTGTTAGGGTGCTGCATAAACAACACTGGTCTTTCCCTCCACAACTTTACACACTACTGTTCCTCACATTCACAGAAATGTATTACTGGTGAGTTACTGTGGTGTATACTTTAGTCTCTCTCTTCATTCTCACCTGATGCCTTAATAATACGACTGTAGTAACACTAACTTTACAGACCGCTGTAGTGCTGTCACGCTTGCTCCATCTTTCTCACCTCCCACCAGGATGCTGATATTCCAGAATCATTTATTTCTCCCTTCTCTCACAAAAGTCTCCTTTTTCCTGTGGCGTAATAAAGTATTATTATTATTATTGTTATAGAAATAATAATAATAATGGACTCTGGACTTTCTACTATAGGAGACAAAAACTGGACGGGTATGTCAGTTAAATCCAAAGAGTCGTGCTGACAGGTTTCTTTCTTTATCGTGTAGAAAAACAGTTCAATATGTGACGTCTTCACACTGACAGTAGGGGGCGCGTCACTGGTCCGTGGGCTGTTTGTGGCCCACAGTGTGACAGCCCTGAGCCAAAGCATTACAGTTTTTTCTGAATGCTTAAACCCTAACTGTGATTCCTGTAGCACAATCTCTAAAACTATTCAGACTTATAGCAAAATGTGCTTAAGCAATCAGAAGAAACTGTAAAGCCGTCTGAAACTTGCCCAGTGTCTGGGTTAAAACAGCACCTGCGACACGTGCGTCCCATGACGACCAGAATAACACTCACATATTTCTGGCCTGTCCACAAACACAGTCAGATTCCAGGAAGTATAAACGAGACACTTCAGTGTTACAAAGGTCACTGTGTTTTACCTGTGATGACCACAACGACCAATAAGACGAGGAAGACTCCGCAGTAAAGGCCGACTCTGAAGGTGGTCCAGGCAGGAGCAGGCTGTGGACACACGGACACGGTTACAGCACCTGCACAGCTGTGCAGCGCGACCAGCTCTGCTTCTTCTTTTATTTTCAGTCACAGCAGCTAACAGCAACACTTCGAACATGCAGTACTTTGCTGTTCAGTATTTACAACACCCCCAAAAGACAACAGAAAGAAGGAAAACAAACAAACAACAAACACAAATATTTAAATGCATAAGGGACATTCAGTGTACAGTTAACTATGATGGTGATATAGAGATATTATCCAGTCCTGAGAAGGAACCTGCCAGTGTACATCTCATCTTTGCCAAATGCAAAAACCTGACGAGCTCTGCACGCCACTGTTCACGTGTGGGAGGAGCTTCCTGCTTCATCTTCAAAGCATAGGGCGCCTTGCAATGAGTGAAGCAAAGGCAACAGAAGTGAAGAGTATTTTGGCAGAGTGATGTTTTCAGGCATCATCCCAACGACAGCCGTTAGAGCACGAGGATCACATTTAACGTTTATATCTGTGAAAGGGTGCTAAACACAGACAGCCAATAGTCATAAGGATCGGGGCACATCCACAAAGTATGAAGGCGTGAACCTGGTGCTGCTTTACATCTGTCACACCGGGCTCAGCTCCTGCAGAGAACTTGGCTAACCTTTCCTTGGAGATATGTAATCAGTGTAGGACCTTGAACTGCAGCTCATGCCTGGCACACAGAAGAAGAGTGAAGCCTCTGGAGAGAAGATCGCCAGAGTGATCCCAGGGTCTCTGCCCCTGTGCTTTAAGGATGGAGAGAGAAGGATCTCTAATAATATCGCGCAGATTCCTTTAATCTCTTATGAATGTTCATATTAATCATTTTATCCAAAGACGTTTCCTCGGGTAGTTCCTGAAATGAAGGAAATCGGCTCTTTACAAAGTGGAGAATTTGTAAATAGTGGAAAATATGTTGCTGAGGATCATTAAACAGCTTCAGGAGCTGCGTGAACGAGGCAACAACCCCAGCTACAAAAAGGTCTTTGCCATTTCTAAGGCCTTTACTTTCCCGTATTTTAAAGTCCATCATGGAGGGTGGGAACATGTGATTTGAGCTGATAGGTGCTTTAATTGGCATTAAGTGTAACCCCAACCTTTTCCTACATTGCAGGCAGATTCTGAGCGTCATGCAGGGTTACACAGGTGCACAGATCTAATGAGTAGAACTACTCATCCAGTACAGCAAATATTTGCTGCCCAATAACAAGACTGAAAGTTTGGCCTAGTTCTCTGCATGAAATCTTTCGTGGACTTTTGCCAGTAAAAACAAATGCAGAGATATGCTTAGTCAGTGTTATAAAATACTTATTGGGTAAGTAGCATGGGACACACTGCAAATAAAGGAACTTGGGCCGTATGTTCATTTTGATAGGACTGATGCAGCCAGTTAATGACAGCGGTAAACTGGTCCATCTCTGAAGATCTTGGTACTCTCGAGCTGCGCGACAAAGTGTCTTTCATAAAGAGCTTTCATCAATCTTCCTGGCTACAGAGTGGACACAGAGAAGGTCACTTTTATGCAGGTTCAACTTGTAGCCTGAAATATGGCCAAAACATTCAAACCGGCGAGAGCCCGAGGAAGAGAGCATGAAGGCTCTGACATCAGGAGGTCGTCAGCATAGAAGTATTTTGTGCTCCCGGTCAGCTCTGAAGATGCCCTTAATGCAACTGTCAGCTCGCAGTTTAATCACCAACGGTTTGATTGATAAAAAGAAGACGCGATAAGGGAGATCCTGGTCTCGTACCACGGAGAAGTGGGAAATAAGAAGACAATAGCAGATTTGTTGTAACACGTGCCTCAGAGGTGAGGAGGAAAGAAACTGAACCCATGAAATGAAATTAGGGCCAAATCCAAATGTATTGAGAGCATAAAACAGATGCACCCGGTCAAATGCTTCCCAGCATCGAGTCATAAGGCAGCTTCAGGGGCTGTTTGTTTAAAACCCCGCGCAGGTTGAAAAAACCACGCCCACCCGTCACTAACCCTCTCTGATCTGGAGAAATTAACAACGAAGCTAACAAGGCAGCCAGTGCTCACAGCAGCTGAGGGGTCATCAACAGAAGTCATCACCATACAAGTACATGATGAAGAAGGCGGCCCCAATCACAAAGACCACGCCTCTCACAGCGCTGAGCTGCAGATAATCATCATTATTCCACAGTGGAAACTCGATGCTCCTGTAAAGGATGTGAGATGGAGACCGAGGCTGGTGTGGCAGCAGAGACGCCACCTGGTCTAAAATAAAGAGATAACTATGGACAAAGAGGAGCATCCCTGGATCGTTGCTGTGACATTTCCACAGAGAGAATTTAGACAGACAATAAAGACTGATATTTGCAGCACGATCGGCATGCTGCACCACAGTTTTACGCACTTTTCTGCAAAGGTTTGTTGTTTGCACAAACTTGAAGTGAGCCATAAAAATCAAAGGCACACAGCTGCAGTGATCAGAACACCAACAATCTACATCTGTGTGTGTGACCTGTGCAGCTCCGAGCGGAGGGACCCTCAGCCTCTTCATGGCCTTCTGCCTGTCTCCGCCCTCCAGCTCCGTGGTGACCAGCGCCTGAAACACAGAGTTTGAAGGTCGGTCATCCCGTCGTTCATTGGAGCGGCATCGCAGCTCCGCAGCTGTGGCCGAGGGGACGTGTCTCAATTTGGATGTGTGGAAGGTACCTCGGTCTCCGAGATGAGCTGGGTGATCTTCTTGCACGTGTAAAACGGAGCTACTTCAACGTGGGCCACCCGCCAGTCGGCTCCCCGCGACGTCTCCAAGATCTTATCGTGTTTCTTCAGGATCTTCCTGAAGCCCGTAAAGTTCAGGTTCTGTGAGGAGGGAGAGGAAGGTGCTGCCGTTAGACCTGTGTGTGTGTGTCTGTGTGTGTCTGTGTGTGTCTGTGTGAGTGAGTCTGTGTGTGTCTGTGTCTGTGTGTGTGTCTGTGTGTGTGAGAGTGTGTGTGTGTGTGTGAGAGTGTGTGTGTGTGTGTGAGAGTGTGTGTCTGTGAGAGTGTGTGTGTGTGTGTGAGAGTGTGTCTGTGTCTGTGTGTGTCTGTCTGTGTGTCTGTGTGTGTCTGTCTGTGTGTCTGTGTGTGTCTGTGTGTGTCTGTGTGTCTGTGAGAGTGTGTCTGTGTGTGTGTGAGAGTGTGTCTGTGTGTGTCTGTCTGTGTGTCTGTGTGTGTGTGTGAGAGTGTGTGTGTGTGTGTGAGAGTGTGTCTGTGTGTGTGTGTGAGAGTGTGTCTGTGTGTGTCTGTCTGTGTGTCTGTGTGTGTCTGTGTGTGTGTGTGAGAGTGTGTGTGTGTGTGTGAGAGTGTGTCTGTGTCTGTGTGTGTGTGTCTGTGTGTGTCTGTGTCTGTGTGTGTGTGTGAGAGAGTGTGTGTGTGTGTGTGAGAGTGTGTCTGTGTGTGTGTGTGAGAGTGTGTCTGTGTGTGTCTGTGTGTGTGTGTGAGAGTGTGTGTGTGAGAGTGTGTCTGTGTCTGTGTGTGTCTGTGTCTGTGTGTGTGAGAGTGTGTCTGTGTGTGTGTGTGTGTGTCTGTGTGTGTGTGTGTGTATGCATGTGTCTGTGTCTGTGTGTATGCATGTGTGTGTGTCTGTGTGTGTGTGTGTGTCTGTGTGTGTCTGTGTGTGTGTGTCTGTCTGTCTGTGTGTGTCTGTGTGTCTGTGTCTGTCTGTGTGTGTGTCTGTGTCTGTGTGTGTGTGTGTGTGTGTGAGAGTGTGTCTGTGTCTGTGTGTGTGTGTGTCTGTCTGTGTGTGTCTGTGTGTCTGTGTCTGTGTGTGTCTGTGTGTGTGTCTGTGTGTGTGTGTCTGTGTGTGTGTGTGTGTCTGTGTCTGTGTGTGTGTGTGTGTGTCTGTGTGTGTCTGTGTGTCTCTGGGTTGTTCACACTCTGGTAAATCCGACTCGTCCTATAAAGGAGTCAGGCGCCTCTGCAGGAGCCAATCAGCTGTTTGAAATGTCAGCTGTGCACTGAGCTCATTAGAATCCATAACAAAGCACATTTTTATCTCCACAGCAGGTAAACAATGAGCTGATGCGGGCTGGGATCAGCTGATCCTCCAGGACTGCAGCTTGTCCTCGGTGCACTGAGCTCAGAGGCGACACGTACTCGCAACTTAAAGGTTAGAGGTCACGGACCACGATGGATTTGGGTCTGGGACTCCAAATCCCAAAGACGCTTTGTTAGTGAAAAAGCACCAACCAATGAGAACCAGTCAGCTGCAGCTGTGACGTTCCACGCTGCCTTTTCAGAGTTGTTTCATTACATGCGTACATCCATCAGCCTCGTGTCGGCCTGCGAGCAGCAGCTGCTGTTGTGGCTTTAAAATTCAAACATGGCTTTTTGAAATGATTTTAAAACTGTGTCGTGTTTCTCTACCTAACAGTGGCTGAGCACATTCACCCGCATCAGCATTTATTATTTATCATCAGTCACAGCGTGATTTGATCTCCCAATCAAATACCATAATAAGTAGCTAGACTGACCCCTCGGGGAAATGGGACGATATAATCAATAATCAATAATCAAAGGTTTCCTCTGTTTTTGCCCTGCTGTACGAGTGTGCACCTGATAGTTCTGCAGCAGTATAAGGCTGAGGTAGAACTCTGAGAAGGCCAGCTGCAGGTCCTTTATGTTCCTGTGCTTGCATCGTTCCTGCTGTGACAAGGCAAACACCGTCTTCCTCCTCCTCAGGCCCCGCCCACTGGCTGAGCTCTCCCTCTGTGCATCCAGCGAGGACTGCAGCTCGTTCTGCAGCGTGGCGAATCGCCGCTGAGCCTCTGCCAGCTTCTCTGGAAGGAGAGAGCGAGACACGGTAAGGACAGAAGAGACAGGATAATAAGAAGTCTTGGTGAGCCTTGAAACCAGTGCTACCAGCTGTATTACCAGAATAGAAGGTGTTGATTTTGGCCAACTCCTTTTCACACATCTGGAAGAACTTCTCCTCAAATTTGGCATAGTACCGCTTGACAGTATCTTCATCTGTGACTGCAACAAGAGAGAAGCTGTTAGAAGAGCATCTCACAGCAGGAAACAAACCTGTGCGCACAGAGTTAAGGAAAAGAAACAAAGTGCATGAATAAAAATGGGCAAGTGTGTGACTGTGTGTGTGCAAAGGCCTGTGCTGCTGTGCTGCGACCAGCAGGGGAAGCAGTGAGCCGTCCAGCCCCTGTGCTGTGTGGAGATTCAGGATGGAATATGAACTCCACTCAGTCACTTCAGACTTTAAGCCTAAACATGGAAACTCTGCTGCAGCTTTCAGAAACACTGAGAGGACAGGAAGAGAAACTTTTAACTGAGACTTAAAGACTGTGTGAACAGATCAGCGGTGACACAGCAGCCGTCCTTCTGAATCACAGGTGTCCAACTCCAGGCCTGGAGGGCCGGTGTCCTTGATCCAACACAGCTGATTTAAATCCTCAACATGTATCTGAAGTTCTCCAGAGGCCTGGGAAAGAACTAATCATGTGACTCAGCTGTGCCGACCCAGGGTGAGATCTAAAACCTGCAGGACACCGGGCCTCCAGGCCTGGAGTTGGACCCCCTGTTCTGAATGATGCATCTGTATGTTTGTTATGTCACATTATTATTCAACTACTTTCCATCCAAATGAGAAACTGTTACACTGTAATCATGTAAGTGTGTTCACTGTCAGTATTGTGCACCTTTGGTTCTTATTCATTTAAAACAAACATGTGTAAGTGTTAGGAAGACATCCCTGCTGACTCTGGAAGCTCTCCTCTGATGGTTTATAGGCTCAGTCGCCAGTTTCAGGTCAAACTTCAAGTGCAGTTTGTAAATGTTGGTCAGTTGTAGTGACAGAAAGACAAAGGCACCTTATGATGGAGCAGTTTCAAAGCAGGAGTGCAGGAAAGCAACATGTGCTTGGTGAAGGTAGCCCAGGACCAAACGGACCTTTCTGCTCGTCCTCAGTCTGCTGATTGTTTCATGATCTTAATGCAGAGTTTATGTTCTGACTCATGGTCCCGTTGAGAGTAAGACAGACAACAAACATGTGACTACGCTGGGGTTAAAACGCTGTTGAAATGTGCACAAACGTGCGGTGATGGAGCGTTGCTGAAATCACCTGACACAAGCAAAATAACCACGGACAGTGGAAAGTGGGCGTGTCCACTTTAATCAAAGCCACGAGTGGCAGTGGGAATGTCTCCCTCAGTATCATGAAAATGAGGTTCTGTTCAAGCATGTCATGGCAGGAGTGCTATACTTACCTGGACACTGACTCATGTGCTTTTTTAGACCGTTACCCGTCCTGTAATTTGGACCATTTTCATCTCAACAACGTCACATGTCACCGATTCTGGTAAACTTGACCTGAGCAGACTTGTGTGTCCGAGCTGAGCCTGCTGTCACGTCAACAACAGGCAAACAACAGCGGGGTCAGGTGGTTCACAGTGTGCACACTCAGTGATTCACTGTGTTTCAGAGTGGCTGCTTTTAGACAAGACACCAAATTAACTAAATTGGCGTGTCCAAACCACTCCCTCGCCCTCTCTCAGCAGTGCACAAACACACAAACAGCCACCGCTGTCAGACTACCGTAATCTCCTTATCCCGTTTTGGCCTTATTCGGCTCTTTTCTCTCCGTGTCTCAGTCAAGTCATAATGATTATTATCATTATTACCATTATGCCATGTCTGTGTCTCAGCTAAAGCCTATACTTTCCATTTGACAAGTATGTTTTTTAGCAACACCCTGCTTTGCACCATTTCGTGTGTTCTTTTGTGGAACGTAGCAACTACAGCGAGTACCCAGGCGCCACGTCGGGCTCACAAACACAGACGTGCGACAGGAACGCCACCGCGTTCTCTTCCACACAGATTTTCCTTTACCGTTCGTGGATACGCAGCATTAAACTCCTCCCACTACCTACAGTGAGGTGTTAGTGCAGCTGCACAGAAACATTTCTTGCAAACACACTATCCTCAGTGATTGTGTGCAGTGTGATCCTGCACGGCTGGTTACAACACTCCGTCTGATACAGGCTGACAAAGTCTCTGACTCGGACAAAGAGCGCTCCACTTATCCCTGCAGCGTGGACCCCGGCCTCTGGGACAGCATCAATGCATTTGCTCTTTGAGTCCATGTAAAGCTGCACACTTTGCATAAATTGCATTCTGTGATTTCATCCAGTGTTCGTCACTAATCTGGACCGATGAAGCGTTCTGGTCCAAGAGTAGCAGTCTTGTTTTGCATTTGGCAAGAGTCGGTAGCATCACTGGTAGCATGGAGCAATATCTCAACGCTACAGGTTAGTCCAGCTCCTCCATCAGTGCATGTCATGCAAGAGGCTTTGTTGCATCTCCCAGCAGAGTCTGACGAGCATGGAGGAGATCCCAGAGGACAGGGCCGTAGAAGAGCCTTAACCCATCAGCAGGACCGGCATCTGCTCCTTTTGCAAGGACAAACAGCATGCCCACAGCCCACTGGTGTGAATGTCCAAACAATCAGAAGCAGACTTTATGGAGTGGGCTGAAGGCCCAGCATCCACAGGTGGGCCCTGTGCTGAGCCGACTAACATTTCCTCAGAATAGCAGAGCTGGCAGGTCCAGCCTTAGCACCCTGTGCTTTAACAGACAGGAGCAGGTTCATCCCTGGACGACGAACTGAGACCACCTTGGCCTAAATCCAGCAGAACGCCTCATCGTTTCGCTCCATCCAACACCGTCAGCTGCAGCGGGTCCTGGGCGTGTCCTGGTGCACAACAGTGCAGCCTCTCGTGGCCAGAGTGTACAGGCAGTAGGGCCCTCATGATAATGTCGTTTCAAACACTGGATACCATTTTTGAGGGAACAGGGAAACTTTGACCTCAACAAGAGCAGTAACAGCAAAGAAGAAGAAGTGTTAACTTTCAACTGTACGTTTGATTTAACAAAATCATTATTCAACATTAAGTTAAGAGATTTGATTCATTTTACAAATTATTCCAATAAAACATATTTTCACTAATAAACCAACACGATACCAACGCCTACATAATGTAATTATCACAGAAGAGCAAACACGTGACAGAGAGACGAGTCAGACGGGAAAAACTAGAGGAAACCAAAGTAGAGGAAGTGCATGTCAGCTGACGTGGACACAAATATGAGGACGACCAGCCCGTGAATCACAGCCTCTCGTGGGGAGCAACGTGTGACTATATAACACGGCACCACACAGCGGGGCGGTGCAGACCACACCAGAACCATCTATAGTGTACAGTATACTACAAAGCATTCATCTTCAGAGGTGCTGTTAGGATCCCAGAATATTTGAGCTCTTTTGTATTCGCTGGTTTTAACCCACTCGTGGAGCTTTTTCAGCATCGTGTGCAACAGCGTTTGCTGCCTGTGTGCAGCTACGCCCACTGCAGGGGGGGAGAGGGGCGCCAGAGTGCGTTCCCCACTTCCACCTCGTTAACATACAGCTATGTGTACCTTAGCTAGTGCACATCACATACAGGTGTAATAGAAAAGGGAACTTTACTGTGGGGCCAGTGGGCCACACAGTCAGCAGACTGGAGCTCAATCAAACAACAGTGGGACAGTGTGAGCTCAGGTGGAGCACTCTGCTGTAAACATGGCAGCTAGTTTATTCACGGACTGGAATGTGAACAGGGTGATGGGCGAAACGCAGGAGCGTGTCGAGGTGTGCTTCAGGTGAAGCTGTGTGACCCGACTGAGGATGATCAGAGTTTATTCACTTTCCTTTGAAACCTCCATCGTTCTGTAATCTGTATCCAACCTCGTGCAGCATTTTCAGGACGCCAGCTCAGCATGATGTAAGCTTTCTTTGGCAAAACGCAGGTTTAGACAATCGCTGATTGTCATTTACAGGAAACTGCTGTCTGTGCATCATTTAACATCATCGACATGTTTACATTTCTAACAAACATTATTACGATGCTGGGAAAACAGCCTAATAAGTACGTTGCTATTACAATAACAATGTGGTCGTCTGGTATAGAGCAGAGCAGCGGCACATCTACCTGACAAAGTAGCTTTGGTGGGAGGCAGCAGGTGAGTGTTGTGTGACTGAGTGATCAGGGACCATACACAGTACCCACCCTCCATCACATGTCACTCAGCCCAGCATCAATAAGCCATGTGAACTACAGATGTGGGTCTGGGACTGGTATTAATCTGTAACACTGACATCACAAGAGGAAAGTCAGGCATAGCACTCATTAGGGTTATGACACATGTCAGGCTCACCAATGATGTTTTTCATCCCAATTCATAATTAAGCAGCTGAGGTCATCTCCCTGTAGCTCTAAATATGAACCACCGTGAGCTGCCCTTCGTTTGACAGTCGACTGCTCACAGATTAGTTTTGTAATTACTCGACTAATCAGATCATCATCCATTGGACGTAAAACACAGCAGCATCTGCTCTCATATAACCATCATTAGCTTACAGCTTGAAGTGTTTCAGGTCTGTGCTAACTAACAATAAAGACATGATGATAGTTTATTACACTTTTAATGAAATTTGCAGATTGTCTCGGTGGAGTTTAATAACCTCAGCTGCTCCTTCATATCTAAACTATAACAGGACACCGGAGTAAACTCTCCAGCATCTCACACTTCTGATAATCAGTTTTCTGTGTGACGTTTATTCAGCTGTGTGAAAACTAGAACTTTAATCTCAGCCAAACCGATTTACTGAGGAACAAACAAAACACAAAGCCAAACAGTAACATTTTTAAGTTTTCTAAGGCAGCGGTCCCCAACCCCCGGGCCTCGGACCGGTACCGGTGCGTGAGTCGTTTGGTACCGGGCCGCGAGAGTTGAGGCTCAGGTGTGAAATGTCTGGTTTTCAGGGTTTTATCGGTTTTCAGCGTTATTTTGTTATCGTTTTTATCGTTTACTCGGTGTTCCTGGGTCTTTTCACCTGTGTTATGAATAAATTTTCTTTTTTCGGTACCGGTACCAGTTTTATTTTGTTGTATTTATCCGCGACACCTTAAAGGCCGGTCCGTGAAAATATTGTCGGGCATAAACCGTCCGTGGCGCAAAAAAGGTTGGAGACCGCTGCTCTCAGTGACTTATATACCATGTTAAACCTGAGTAGAGAAAGACCGCGGGGGGTTGAAAGCGATGGGAGTTCGCTGTTCTCCCCGGTGTTCTGACAAAACATCCTACCGTAGCATAAATTTATAATCATGTCTATCAATCCGTGCTACCTTATCAGAATATACTACCTTACGTGGTTCATGCTTCCATCATACATATCTAGAGGTAGGACGTTCTGATGGCCAAATCACACGATCACAACGTGCTTCCAGCACACAGTCATCTAATGTTAACACACAATCATGGAGGGGAAACTCAGCTGTTTTATTAGAAGCTGTTACATGGTTTCCTCACAGTTTTTGCATTTGTATGCTAGGATGCTTCGTTAGGTCGTTTACAGAAGTTTAGAAGCACTAAATCAAGACTTGAAAGATGACTTCAATTGAGACTCCAAACTGGAGTATTTTTGCACAAAAAACAAAAAACGCATGTTAGCTTGAAAGGTTAACAGATTGACGACAGCTTAAGGAAAACAAGTATCAACTGTAATAACGAAGTAAGACATTTAATACTAACCTTTTTCACACGCACGAGATCGGGGTAGGATCAAATAATAGGCGTGTACTATTAAAAGCAAAAACATGGCTGTTTTGAGTCAGTAACAACCAGTAGGACGGCTTGATAGGTAGGTTGTTTTGTCAGAACACCGGCTCTAGTGAGCCTCGAGCTCCCGGTCAGCTGTCGAGCTGGTGGGTGGCAGACGTCTCTGAAAACGTCGGAGCACCTTTACAAATATGTGATGTCTGGATAAACCGAGCAGATATTTGAAGCTTACGCAGCTACATTCTCGCCTGAAAATATCTTAAAAGTTTATTTTGTGACCCAGAAAAAGTAATAAGAGTAATATTAAAACTGAGTAGCGGCCGCCACTGTTGGAAACTGGAATTGGCGAGAAGGGTCTGGCTGCAGCCACTGTGGAGCGCCATATTGCGACCTCCACAGTAGCCGGAAACACGTCCTCTGCCTGGATACAGTGGAAACCTTGCAAGTGGATCGTAAAGGTTGGGAGTCTTTCATATACTGTATATGAAACAAAATACAAAGATTCATGAACCCATTAGGACTTTATCACCTTTTATCTGAAACGTCACTGGTAACATATATGAGCTAACTGGCATTTAAAGAGTAAAAAAAGAATGTAGATCAAATTTGGGTTTTGATGAAAAGGACTGGAGCTAATTTAAAGTCGGTAAAAGTAGAAAAATGTTTTAATAAGTAAGTGAGGTTTATTTATTAAGCGCTTTTCATACACAGGCAGTCACACACACGAGGCTGAAAACAAAAGGCGACAAAGCTTTTGTTACTGTGGCCCCAGATTGTGGAACTTTCTCCCTTTGAGCCTGAGATCTGTGGACTCCGTGGTCGCTTTTAAAAAGCAGCTAAAAACTCATCTTTTTAAACTTGCTTTTGGTTGATTTTGATTTTTAGGTTTTAGCTTCTGTGAAGCACTTTGTGATTTTTATCTTGAAAGTTTTACTAACTTACTTTACTTACAAAGCGCTGTACACAAAGGTAACAATAAAGAAAACATTAAGTAACAAAATAGACAATATAAACAATGCAAATTCAAAACAATTCAGAAGTGTTGATTAACAGAAGGCCTGTTTAAATAATAAAGTTTTAACTGCTTTTTAAAGGATTCCACAGAGTCAACCAAACGTAACTGTGGTGGTACGACTGAAAGGCTCCGCCCCCTTTCGCCTTCAGTCGTGTTCGGGGAGAAACCAACAAACTCTGAGCCTGTGAGCGAAGACAACGAGCAGCAGAGTATTTTATAAGAAGCTGGGGCCATTTAGTGCTCTGTATGTTAAAACAAGAATTTCATCATCTATTGGGAGCCAGTGTGAAGAATATAAACCAGCAGTGACGTGAGTTAGTAGCCTGGCCGCTGGCCTGGAGGCGGGAAGGAGAGGATTTATCCAAGCTGATAAACAGGGCATTACAATAATGGAAACGCGATGACACAAATGCATGAACAATGTTTTGTGATTCAGCTGAGGAAACCATGTCGGAGTTATAAAATGCTATAAAATATACATTTTATAGCATTTTGTGAACATACACATATTTGGCAACGAACAAGCTGAGAGAGAGTTTCATATTGTTTGCTCTCCTTGAACAGAGATAACAGTGCACAATAATCAATGTTGATGTTAATCAATTAGATGTCCCAGACTCTACTATTAATAATACAGCGGTCCCTCGTTTATCGCGGGAGTTACGTTCTAAAAATAACCCGCGGTAGGTGAAACTTTAGTTTTTACAATGATTTCTGATGTTTTAAGGCTGTAAAAGCCCTCACTACAAACTTTATACACTTTTCTCAGACAGGCATGAACATTTCACACTTCTCTCTCTTGTTTAAACTCTCAAAGTTCAAACCTTTGTAGAAAAGTAAGTCCAGTGTTATAGAATGAAACCAAAGGCACCAGCAGGTGACGACGTTTCGTCGACGCTGTTGTGTTTGTTGGGGAGAAAACTCACAAACATACAGCACGTCAGAGTCACACTGCTAACCATCGAAGTTTTATGTGAATTTGACAAGCTGAACGCATTCTGTGCTGTACAGGAGACACCACACGAGACTGACTGACAATGGTCTACAGCCAATCAGGACGCAGAACACAATGCTCTGTAAAAAATCTGTGAAACGGCGAGTCTGCGAAAGGTGAACCGCGTCATAGCGAGGGACCGCTGTACAATCATTTCCAGTAGCGCTGCTGATATATGAAATGGTGAGTTTTGAGGTTGTCTTCAAACAAGTGCATTGAACCAGGAAAGGGTGTTTGAAGGATCAAAAAAGTAAAAAGTAATGACTATTTTATATTTATGAAAAAACCTTTATGCAGAAAAAGTAGCAAAGAAACAAAAACATAAGACACGGACACTTTTGGCCACGAACAAGCTGAAGGGATGGTGATTTTGTGTTAAAACACTTAGAACCACGTTTATTTCTCAGCAGCATCGATAGTAACAAAAACACAATTTAGTCTTCGCTGTCAAAGTCGATTTAACTGAAGTGTTTCCGGCTGCTGTGGAGGTCACAATATGGCTCCCCAGTGGCTGCAGCCAGGTGCTCTTGGAATTGGCTGGGCCGCGCTATGAATTCTGGGATAGGTTGGGCAACGAAGGATACACCCGACCCATCCTTCAGATCTGGGGAAATGAAGGACGCATTTGTCAGGCGCAGAGTCTTTGAATTTGGACAGCCTCCGTCGCTGTCACGTAATCGGCCTACAAATGCGGCCTCTGAAGGATGCAGCCCCTGAATTTGGACACAGCTATGATACCGGAGTTGCTTCTTCTTCTTCGGTGTTCAACGGCAGCTGGCATCCTTGTACATGCAGTGCTGCCACCGTCTGTTTCAGTCCGTTACTACACGCTTAAATCCTGCTACTTATTCCTGCGTCTTTCAGGAGCTTACAAAGCTTCAAACGACACGTCGGCTGTTAAATTAGTCGTCGACGATTTTGATGGTCGACGAATCGTGGCAGCCCTACCGTGAGCGACACATGATGACCTGTGCTAGCTACAATAAGCAGCTAACTGCCCGTCCCTAATCAAACTGAAGAGCGTGCTTCAGCACAACCAAACACGTGAGCCGACCAGAGCTTGGATTATCTTAAAACTGTGATCAAGGTAAACATGTCATTTTTACATTTACACAGAAACAGAAACATGTTTATTCTGTGTAAGCAGTTTAAAATGTGTGAAAGTTCAGACGTGATCGGCTTCACACACCACCTCTGAACTCCATCTGGATGCTCGCATCGTGAAACACTGGACAGATGTGACATTTCACTCCGTCTGTACCGCTGACTCTCTGTGCGTGGACTAGAGCCTAAAACAGGTCCTCGGGTTTGAAATCATATTTGAATTCACAAAGCAGCACTCGCTTCACTTCTGCTGCTGATTAAAAACTAATAGCACTCAGCCGTATACGCAGGATCAATGGTCCTTTGGCAGCTGTAGCCATGTTTGGTGCAAAGCAGCAGTGGAAGCGGCGACACGATTTGCTGTTTGGGTTTTCTAACATCACATTTGGGACAGAAATAGGCCCTTCAAGTGGTTGAAGTCGCTTCTGTCAAAATAAGATGAAAGATCAGGAAAGCGCACTGTGCTAGTCACGTTGTTTAGTATTGCTTTAAGTCAAGTTTAAGTATGCAGCGCAGTGACACGACCAGGCCTGTCATTACATGATGGAACACAGGCCTCTGATCACTGGTTTGAAGACTTTCTAAGATGATTTGAGGCCTTAAATTTTGGTCATTTTGTGGCTCCTGCTGCTGTATTTTTGCAAAGACACATGATTAAGCAATAATGTAGGCTGAAGTGTCGTCATATAAAATGACTGGAGGTAAAGAACTGCACTTCCAGTCAGAGTGTGATGCTGTTTGTATCCTGGGCTTTCATGTATTCAGCTGAATCCAGATGAAGCTGTGTGCAAACAAACCAAACTACTGCATAAAGACAGACGTGTGCGTTTCCATCACACGCCCATCTTTGCTGGGCAGCAGATGCCTGCACTGCAATACACATGAAACCTGGGCTAACATTAAACTGCAGTCAGACTCTTCGTGCTTCCCACTGTGGACACCTGAAGGGGCTGCTGGGCTCCCACTCAGTAATGATGTGCGCTGCTTTCTTCAGTCACAAACGCTCAGCAAGCTGCTGCAAACAGGCACAAAGCCATGAGCAGCAACTTGTTTAGTGAACAACACATTTATTGTAAAATCAACACTGACGTTGGTTTAAATATTGCTGCTGATATGTAGGGACATTAGATCAGTTATTAGCAGGAAGTTTCACCCAGATTTGCGACTAAAATCAGACCTGCAATAGAAACGTGTTCAGGAGCAGCGCGTGGAGAAAAAGGCCTGACACAACCCAAACACTGACATCAGGCGGCGACGCCGGCTCGCCGTAACGTGGAGCCGAGTCCTTTTACACGGCGTGAAGTGTCAGGGTCTGCAGTGGGTGGCTGGAATTTCCATAAGGCTCCTGAACTTACCTGGATCCGCCCCTGGGCGGGGCCAACTCCTCCAGCTCCTGCGCACCTGGAGCCTATTGCAGGCAATCAAGCCAGAGGGATTTAAGCCACACGTTGATGTTCATTCGCTGCCAGTTTGTCATCAACACATTTGCTGTATTCAGCTTGGCTCACGCTCCACCTCCGGACTCAGGATACCGAGCAATCATTCTGAAAATCTCTGTGTGCCTCACCTGCCTGCCCTCCTGCCATCACACTCCATCTGAAGCCCCGGACCTCGGGCCAGCCTTTCCACGCCACTCAGCCTCCCCTGGATTCTCATCACCCCCCTCTCAACACTCTGTCCCCTACTGCAAGTAAGAATTGCCACTCTTACAACTGGCCACTGCAGAGCTGCCTCCACCACCTCCCTAACTCCACTGTCTTCTCTCCTCAGTGTGACTGTTCCCTGCTCAGCTCCACTCTGCATCTCAGGCCCCGTTCCCTCGCCACGTTTCCCAGGCCACGCCACGTCAGACTCCACGTCCTATTGTTCTTTTGTCCTTGCTACGTTTCTTGCACTTAAGCCTAATAAATAATTGTTACATCATCTGCTGTCTCTGCACCTGAGTCCTGTTCGTTACAGGCCACTCGGCCCCGTGACAGTGAAGACCAAGAGGCGGAGCCGTCCCTGAGACGGTGAGCTGTTTCGATCCTGTGATCAGTCCCTCACCAACAAACCAAGTGTGACCCGTTCCTGATCCATGTTCACACCAGAGATGGCGCCATACCACTTTTCTATGCCCGATACGACATCGTACATTTGGATATCTGCTGATACAGATATGAATCCGATATGGTCCATTTTGTAATCAATAAAACTGTTTATAGCTTCCTGCAAGTTCATGCTCAAACTTCAACACACTGCAGCCAAAGGATTTCACAGTTCAGTGATGCTGATCTTTGTATTTAAACCTTTAGCTCAACTTTCAATCTAAGTGCTTCAAGTAATATTCAAAAGTAAATTAAAATGCAATTTAATGCAGATTTCAGAAACTCTGTTCTGGGAAAAAGGAGTGCAAAGTAATGTTCGTATTCAACAACTTAAAAAACAACAGGTTGCACAGTGGAGCACTTACAGCTGCACATACACATCCAGAGTGGATCAGGATGGATGTCGGAGCCGTTACCATCATGTTTAACCTCAGACTCAAGTTTCTGTCATTTCTAAACTTAACACAAGGATGAAAAAGGTGTTCTTCATGTTTTGGGGTTTTGTTCAGCCTGTAACAGTTTTTTCCAAAGTAAAACGTGAGTCTGTCCATCGTTCGGTCACAGACGTCCCAGCTCCATATACCGCCTCTGAGGCTGAACGTGGGAGTGCTCCACAAACATTCACAGAGGAACTTGCTTTGTGTCTCTGGGATAGCTTTCTCCGAGATGCCGGTTTGGCAGCACGTAGCGCGGCTCCAGATGCTTTCAGTGTGAACGCCAGCCCGCCGACAGGTCCCGCACGCAACAGCCGCTCTGTCACGTGACGCGTACTGCTCCGACGCGCTGAGGTCACGAGCCGGGTTACGCCCTGTCGCAGGTTTTGTGAGGTGCTTTGTGATATTTGATGGATCGGGTTACATTTCTCATTTCTCCTCGATATCCGATCCAGTACTTTAGGTCAGGATCGGACCGATGCCGTATATCGGATCAGTTATCGGATTACTCGATGGAATAATCGATAGATTACTAAAATAATCAGTAGCTGCAGTAAATATATTTTCTGAATATTCTGTGTTTGGAACAGAGAATACTGGACTTGACTAATCGTTATTTTCAGGATCAATCAATCAGCCTAACTGAATGTAAGTAAGGCTGTAACTGGGCAGCGCTTGTACTCTGTGTGAGCACTGCCCCCAGTCTGTGCCCAGCTGTCCTAACACACTGAGCTGTAGGCCAGGTTTTCATGATCATATCTTTAAATACTTGTTGAACATCAGTATTTAGGAATTGTTGGGTTTGGACCATGTTCAGCTGTGGCACAAATATAAACGTGTAACACGCGTGGTCTTACACCGACATGATAACACAACAGTTTCCAGTACAAAGCAAGACAGCAACAGCTCTGATAAGTAAGACTGGAGAAGGTGAAAGAAACAGGAAGTTGCATGACTGTGTGTGCATGCATGTAATACCTTCGATAGACGGGGCCTGGTCCTGAGCAGCATACAGCATCTCTTTGAAAGCCTGCAGACACAGTAAAAACACCAGATCAGTCTCCTGTACAAACATATATATCCTATCATCAGGTCAATGAGAGTGATCGGCTTCCACAGCAGCAGCATATCACAGTGCTGTGTGACCCATCTGTGATGAGTTTTCTTCATCAGGTGTTCAGACCTGCTGTAAACAACCTGCAGAAATACTCTCATTACATTCTCCTGCAGTCACAGAGCGTAGTCTGTTATTTCTTTTATTGATCTGTTATTTAGCTCTTCACCCATCCTTTAATAAAGCAGCCTGCTTCATACTGTGGGGCAGTGTACGCTGTGCTTTGTCCCCACTGTGGAGAGGACGAGGAGTCACCCAGTCTCAGTGAGCTGCAGTAGGACAGCAGGACAGTCGCCCCCTTTCATCAGCGCTTGCTCCAGGGTTAGATAGTAGAGTGGTCAGTTAGTCAGAATGCCAGCAGGGCACCGGCTCACAATGAGCTCACTGTGTGCCGGCCCGGCCTGCTGGACAGCCGAGCAGCAGTGAAGCAGTCAGGCCTAAGCTTCGCTGCAGTGCTGGAACAATGCAACTAATCACAGAGTAGGAAATCGATAAAAAGGCAGAAGCTCTTCAATGCCCAATAAAACCTGCAGGCCCGGCTCGATGTTTCTGCAACAACACATTTTTGTAGTTTTGAAGGACAGACAGAAGAGGACACACACTACACTGCATGATGTATGAAACAATCCCACTGTTACTGAACAGGTGAGCTATAACCAGGGAAAGAACTGGGTCAATACAAACCTGACAGAAGCGGAGCTCAAAAACAGCTCAGACCCCTCTATCCTGGAAAACCATCAGCGCTCCAACACAGGCTCAGGCACCTCCTTTAGCTTCATGACACATTTGCATCCACGTTCAGCCTGACTGATGTTGGGCTCAGCTCTTCACACCTCCCTGACGTCTTTAACCGTGTCCAGGCTAAATGTTGAAAACGTTCGATAAAGAGCTGAAATAGCTCACGCCCCCTAGTCTTCCTCACAGACACAATTGATACCAACATCTGAGTGGTGGTGAAGAATGGCCGTGCTATCGCTATCAATACTGCAGAAAGAAGGGCCAGTGCAGTACATACTGGTCCTACTGGTTGACAGATGTTGATGACACATGATGACTCATGTGTCATCTGCAGGAGTTACCTGCCTCGGTGACCTTTAGCCTGTTTTGCTGCTCTGTAACTAATGAAAGTGGCTGCTGCTGTTATCGAACATCACCCTGACACAAGGCCTACGACCAGCACAAAGCGCTCTCTGCGCCATAGCTCCAAAGCGCTTTCCCACACTGGTCCTGAGGCCCACAGCATGTGTGACATACAGTAAGATGCTGGTGGTCACAGGAGGCTGGCTCAGCATGTGGTCAGGAGCGAGTTTCCAAAACACAACACACAGCTCAACAGGAACAAGGGCGGCTGTGCTTATCCCCGCAGATTACCCTACTTCTGTTCTTTCTCCTTCAGCGCCGCCTCGCTCTCTCTCTCGCAGCTTGTGGCGATCACCACAGGCGTACCTTTGACCCACACCAGCTGACCACAAATCTCTCTCTCCAACTGTGAGGTTTCTCTGCAGTGCTCCTTTTTGTGCATTTACACTCTGCTGTCATCTTTTCCTCACTGGCTGTTGGAAATCTTTCCCTAATCTCCTTCATGCATTCCTTTCCCTCGCTCTTTTCTCCAACCCTGCCCACCAGCACACAAACACTTTGTTGACACCAAACTGTCAGAAGGATTATATGAGTCATAACTGGATTATTGCTCACATGTGTGTCATGTAAAAACCCAGATCTCTCGGTTGTTCCTCATTTTTCTGTCCCCCAGCTTGTGTCCACAGTGCAGACGAGATATGAAGGAGCTCTGCTCTTTAGATGTGAGCCTGAAAGGTGCTGTGGCAGAATTTAAAGAGCTCCCAGGGCTGCTGACAGGTGAGGCGTTTGGGAGAGTTGTTGCAGGGCCGTGACATCACCGGTGACGCACGAGTGATGCGAGCTAAAAGCTAAAGCAGCATTAACGTCTGACTGAGCAGTTCTTTGTTTTCAGCCGTCAGAAAACAGCTTTGCTGACTGTGATGGCAGACAATGCCTCCATGTGTTGGTATGTCTCGGTGACCTCTAATGTAATTAGCTTCATTAGAGAGCCTTCAATAATGATTTCATTTCTTTTATGGTTTGTCTTAATTGCAAGTACATCGAAACAACCTTCGTATCTGATTACATCATCCTATTTGATGAACGTGGAAACAAAGAGGAGCTGTCACAGATGTCACAGCAAGTTTACTGATTTCTTTGCACACCATGAACTAATGTGCACCTTTTTTATTGCATCGGTTTTTCTTTATTCCACATAGGGCCACAAATACATCCGCAATCACTAATGTTCACAAGTTGCACCTCGACCAGACCAGCAACAAGCGTCTGGAGAATCGGCCACTCTCCTGGCAGAGGGTATTTAAATCGGTCGAGAGTCTGATATCATCTATACACAAGTTAATCTCAGGTGTCACCACTTTACTAAGGTCTGCAGGAAACTGTCTCCCTGAGAGGAGAAGAGACGAGTCAGTGCTTCCTGACCTGTTCCTAACATCCTGAGGGTGAAGCCTGCCATGAACTACAAACTGCTGGAACACCAGTGTTCAGTAATCAGAGTTACTGAAGCCAGTTTGACATCACCGTGGACTCAGAGGCTTTTTATGGTCAGAGGAGACACAGATTGAGCCACGTGGCCACAATGACTAGAAGCATGGTTGGAAGGCGTTCAAACCTACGACTACTGTAAGAACTGGGCTGTTTCCAGAAAATGGAGAGAATAATGAAGGACTACCTTTCAATTCTTCAGCTAGAATCAACAGCTAGACAGTTGCAACCAGGACACAAAGAGAAGAATGAACCCAAACACACATCTGGGTTTGGAATGGTTAGAGCATGCTAGCATCTGAAACAGCCTATCAAAAGGCCTGACTTTAGCTCGAGTGAAAATGTTCTGACTACGCTTAAACGTTAGCTCCACACCAGCAAACCAAACTATTTAAACTAACTACACCACATCTGCCAAGAACAGCGACCAGCTATCCAGCCTGAATTACTCCAGATGCCTGTTGATGGCAAAACATCTGGACTTTGCACTGCTGCAGGTGCAGAGATGGTTAGTAACATACACTAGCTGGTCAACAGTTTGTGCTTTTAAAAAGGAAAAAGCTGTGTTGATTCAATGAAGCTAACATTTGTGGGTAAACAGAGCAGAGGGTCTGACCCTGTGCCCTCTGTGTGCGTTTACAACGATGAAACAAACACAACTTTAACAGCACATGGCCACATTTGTCTGACCGGCTTCACGTTGACTTTACCTGTATAGAAGATGCTGTCGAACTTTTCCACAGATCCGTATGCTTCATATGAAAAGAGCAGGCCGATGTCTGCAGCTTTAATTTAACTCAGCATACAAATAACAAACAACAACATGCATTACTGTACAGACATCAGGAGCAGGGGCCAGCAGATCGTACGAGGCTCTGTCAGGGCGGGCTTCCATCAGAGGCTGCAAAGCATTGTGGGACACAGAGACACACTGACAGGTGGGAAATTTTACACAGACGTCAAAGTTGAATGTGACAGGACGCACGCGGGGAAGTTTCATCTGAAGGCATCAGCCAGTGCTCCCAGTGCTCCCAGCATTATCAGCAGTAAATCATTTTACACCCACATATTTACTCAGTCTTTCCAACACTGGTGTTTCTGCATGTGTGCCTCTGGCTGCAGAAAGACATGAGGGTTATGACACTGAAGCCTTTATTTCTGTTCCCTTTAATCTCCACAATTGCCATGTTCCCAGTGTTCCCAGTGTTCTTCTGTGGGTTCTTGAAATGTTCTTGAAAGTCACTACAAGTCAGTGCACGTTGATTATAGTGATGAGCTGTTCATGAACGAGCCGACCTCAGTCAGGAAGAGCTGAAGATTCAGCTGCTCAGCATCCAATGTGGCCAATCACACGGAGAGACAGACTGGGATCATACCATTATGTGAAAGTGGGTAGATGGGGGTAGATGATCCAAAGACAGCGAGTGTAGTGGTACAGGCCGAGTACACAGAGAGACAGGGGTTCAGATTTAAATGCAAGCAAATATGAGAAAATGAAGAAATGAGCCAAAGGAAAAGGAGAAGCAGCTGTGTTAGTTTTCAGTGATAGAGGAGACTGTACAGCTGAGTGAAGAGAACACAAATATTCATCAGAGCAGGGTCGACAACAACAACAATGAAGTCTAGGAGCCGTCACCTGTCCCCCTGACCCTGGATCAGCTCTGAGCAGAGTTTAGTTTGATGACGAGCTGGGAGAGATGACTTCGAGCTACTCGTTCTTATAAAGCACTATTCTACTGTCCCAGAGCTCACAGCTCTTCATACAACATGCCACACTCACTCACACAAGCACCTTTTAGTGCTTCCTAGCTAACCTCCACCCACACTGGGGGGTGCAGGCATCACTAACCTCCTGATCAGTAGATGCTCTCCCCCTTGAGCTACAGGGGGGAGAGCAAACTTTGGTTCAGGCTTCAAATGGTAAATGGACTGGTTGTTATACAGCGCTTTTCTACTCTTCTGAGCGCTCAAAGCGCTTTACACAACCTGTGCATTCACACATTCACACAAGCACATTGATCTAATTCACACACATTCATACTCCGATGGATGCATCAGAGATCAATTTGGGGTTAGTATCTTGCCCAAGGATATTTGGCATGCAGACTCGAACCACCAACCTTCCGATCAGTAGATGACCTGCTCTACCGCCTGAGCTACAGCCACCCCTGTAGCAACATGTATGTTCTCCTCATTTGTGGTAAAGCCATAAAAAATAAGTCTTTAATGAAAAAAGTAGAATAAGAAAATTGCTTACCAACTTATAAACCATATTTCATATTTGCTGAATTAGGCTAAAATAGAAGGCATCAGACACTAGCTGACGGGAGCCGGTTCATTAGTGACCTGAGAGGTTAACAAACAGAGCCCAACTAAACACCAAGGCTGAGTGAAAAATACCAACATGGAAGTGTAAAAACTGCAAACTCTGAAAGCCACTTGGTCCAAAATTAAGTCAGACTGTCAGCGTCAGCAGGACAAATAACATGTTTACAGCTCAGTACATCAGCTGGCCACATCATTGCTATTCTATTTTAAACTGTAGTGATGGTGAATTTGTGTAAAGCTCCTCCAGATTTGATGCTGTGCTGGCACGGACCTTGGTCTTCGGTTCACCTCACAGACTTTCCAATAGGATTCAAGTAATTGCTTTGTGCAGGCCAGTCATTAAGGTTCAGTCTGGACTTCTGAAGCTCTTCACAAGGAGTGACGTGTGATTGTGTTCGTTTTGGTGTTTGAAGACGAGCAACAACACAGACCCAGTTATCCTTCTTTATTGGAATATATCAAAATCTACAAAATCAGAATGCGGGCAGGTAGTCTGACACAACACCGTCCATAGGTGATGTTAGGATGTTAAGTGTGTGTGGTGTTTTTTAAAAGCTTAAATTGCCCATGTTTGATCAGCAGGAGATAATGTAGTATAAGCATAACAGAAAACACCAAAGGGCCATTTTCACAGAGGGGTGGGCATCTATGAATTTATGAATGATTTTCCAGTCCTGCTGCACCAACCATCACAAACTCCATCCTGGAGCTGGACGCTTAGAAACTTTCATTAAAACAAGCTCTGCTTCACACTGGTGCACGTTTGGATTCCCAGCAGCTCGCCCACCAGACGAACACAGGCCCTTCGCTCTACAGGTACATGTAAGCCTACGTACTTAAGATGACTCAGCTTAATAAGAACCTGTGGTCTTCAGTTAGTTTACTGTACACCGCCCAGTTTTGTTCAGACACGTTGTGGTTGAGTGTAAGTAGAGTAAAAACAATCAACTTTTAATTGTAGCAACATGAGTGGAAACATGCTACAATGTTACATGCGCCATCTATCCAAGTCTTATCCCAGAGTGTGGAAAAAACAACTCTTGTGCTTTAATGAGGTCTGTCACCATTCAGAAAGCCTCCTCTGAATGTCCTCTGACTGAGACAGCGCCTGAAGTAAAACCCTCATTTCACTGTCAGCTTCTCTATTCCTCACCCACCTGAAACCAGCTATCATCAGCAAACTAACTTCCCATGAAGTGCTGCAGCTCAGTTTCCACTTCTGCTGCACAGCCTGAGCTGCAGTGGTGTGCTGGAAAAATGCAGTCAATGACAAAGCAGGCACATAAGCTACGGCAGGTCATCCACACTACTGACAAACCACGTTGTATCATGTGAGATGCGTCTTAGTTCACATCATGCGTGTCTCCAAATATCTTCTGTAAGTATTTTTCAGTTGGTTTTGAGTCCATGACAGGATTGGTGATTCATTCACAGAGCCACATGCACACCATGGTCAGCACCTTACCAACACTGGGTCTATGACAGGGGTGTCCAGCTCCAGGCCTCGAGGGCCGGTGTCCTGCAGGTTTTAGACGTGTCCTTGAACCAACACAGCTGGTTTAAATGGATAAATTAGCTCCTCGACATGTCTTGAAGTTCTGCAGAGGCCTGGTAACGAACTAATCATGTGATTCAGGTGCGTTGACTCAAGGTGAGATCTAAACCTGCAGGACACCGGCCCTCGAGGCCTGGAGTTGCCCACCCCTGGTCTATGAGCATGCTGGGTTAGATCCTTCCATCTCTGATCAGACTGTTACCAGGATGACTTGTCCTGCAGCAGTACCCACACATTTCTGCACAATGCACACGCAGGTCTTTGTGGATCACAAGCACATTCACACACACACTGCAGGGTGCACGCATCACAAATGTTGATCAGTTCATCAATAGCAGACCCAGATACTTGTGCAGCAAACAGGCGCTTGCACCACAGCAGGACGAAGCCCAAAAGAATCCCCATTTAACGAGTGCTGTAATGTGGAAGCTAATGAAAGGGCTTCATCTGCATAAACTTCAGTCTTCAAGCCTAAAGACATGCATGGTTCCTGCATTGATGCTCCTTAGCTCAGTATCAAGCAGGGTGCTGCAGAACAGTTTACTCTGCAGGATCGATACTGGTTCTTCATTTAGAGAAAAACCAGAAACACCAGTTTACCAGGAATGTGCAAATATTCAAACACATGTGGGACATCAGCTGGCAGAGGTGCGTTTGACAACTTGGATGTCTGAGACCAGGCCAGCGTCGCCATTATAAAAGCGGTGTGACATCACACCCACTCTGTACGCGGCCTCGCCTACGGCTGTAGTACAAGTTTGATGTTTCATACACTTTCACTCAACTTTATACATGTTTCTATGATCGAGTTAAGAAGTTAGTCTGGCTGCAGCTGCAGTCCTGTGTGTGAAACACCACGTCTGCACCAGCTCCTGACACAGCATCAGGTTATTTGCTGTTTATGAACGTTAGAAAAGATTTGAAAGAAATCTATTTGTGCTTTTGAACCATACAAACAAACAATGAGAAGAAACAACTCCAAATGGTTTCATTGTTATTACACCCGATCAGCTGGTAACTAAATGAGCCGACCAGTCCCATCTTTCTCTTTTCCACTCGCTTCTCCCATTTCTGTCTGGTTCATTATCCTGACCTTCGTCCTCCAACACACACAAACATCTCAACTGTTGATACAGAAAAATATAACCCAGACTCACAGAGCTCCAGCCATGTAGTCATGCAGCAGGGTTTGTAGTCAATGAGCCCGTTGAGTCATACGGATGACCAGCAGGCGTTTTTATTCTTACAGCGCCTGTCTGGTAGACGCACTACGAGCCTGGCACTTTGCATGAAGCTGCTTCCCTCCACAGGTTTACATGGAGCCAGCATGTCAACAGAGTTTGACCCTGGATTAGTATTATTATCATTACTACTACATTTCTCACGCTTTGATGATAAAACTTCAGTAAAAAACACAAGTTGCACAGTGTTGGAATGTCAGCAGTGCTGGGAAAACTGCAGTCAGTGGGAGCATGTTGAAAACCGCCGACACAGAAGGTTTGTTTTAGCAGACATCCTATCATGTCAGCTCAGTTTATGGGCCTCTGCTGCTCGGCGTTTCACCCAAACAAGCTGACAGAAAACACCGCACACATGTAACGGCCCTGAACCCCACGGCTCTGCAAACGTCACAGGCCCGGGTCCCACATCTTCACAGGACTAAAACTAACACGGCCCGGGGCCAGATTTACAGCTGGGTGGAACAACAAGCTCCATCTGGTCTGTGTCCAAAAACTGCAGGGGCAGGAAGAAAGCCTCTGAAACTTCGGAGGAAATAAGTAACAAATACACGGCCATTGTTTGAAATACTCGTCATTCCCTCGCCGTAGCAAAGATATATCAGATTTGGCGTTTTCAAACAAAGGTTATATGAACAAGATGGGAGAGAAGCCAGAGCTGAAATCTATGGAGGAATTCCACAACAGCTTTTATCCAACCATGCAGATTTTATGTCAGAGAGACCAAGAAATTCAAGGTCATCTGAATAATACTGCTCTGAACTGAGTGCCAGCAGGTAATCCACTGTAACCGTGCATTACATGCATGCACCCGCAGACTGATTAATCCCACACGTATGCAACTGTGTGAACAGAAGATAAAATAGTGCTGCTGTAATACCGTTTATAGTTATAAAGTCCTAAACTCCTATCTGTGAGTGAAAACTGCCTCTGAGTGTGTCAAAGACACAGATGTACTTACAGTCCCAGCCAAACAGACACGTTCTACTGATGGCGTCAACAACACTGTTAAAGCTGTGGCCCAACATGTCGTCATCTCCATCCTGCCTCCTGATACGTCCACGCCGGCTAAATTTGTCTCTGGACGCGCTCATTAAATGGTAAATGGCCTGCATTTGTATGGCGCTTTTTTCTAGTCCCTAAGGACCCCAAAGCGCTTCACACTACATTCAGTCATTCACACACTGGTGATGGAGCTACATTGTAGCCACAGCCACCCCGGGGCGCACTGACAGAGGCGAGGCTGCCGGACACTGGCGCCACCGGGCCCTCTGACCACCACCAGTAGGCAAACACGGGGTTAGTCTCTTGCCCAAGGATAGTTGGCATGCAGCCAGGAGGCAGCCTGGGATCGAACCACCGACCTTCTGATTAGTGGCTGACCTGCTCTGCCACCTGAGCTACAGCCACCCTACATTAGCACACATACATACTACAACTAAGGGTGGTCCTAGATGTCTGCGCATCTGTCCATGTCTGCGCTTCTATCTATGGACTTACAGGTAAAAACAGAGCAAACAGCAGGCCAAACAACGCACTTCCTCTAGACGGTCTTTTAAGCAGACTGCTCTTTCGTCACCTTGGTTTGGGCTAAAGTTAACGATTGGATGCATGTCATTTACAACAGCTGCAGGAGTCTTTATTTGAACAGAAAGTAAATGTAGACAAAATTCCCTGTTCTGTGTGCACATGTTTGTGTGTCTGTGCAGCTTGCCACCATCAACACTCTTTGCTGATGGACACTTCCATCAGACTAACCTTACCGGCTTGTCTCCAAGTCAGCAACTCTCTGTTTCAGCTGAGGCTGTTTGTTTTGTGATTACAGGTGATTACATTAGTGCCTGGAGCTGCCGAGCTGTGCTAACCTAATGTGAATTTTAAAAAGCTACAAGGCTGATAAAACACCGAACAAGGCTGCTAATACCATTTCTAACTTCTGGAAAAGGTATTTGGCTCCAAGCTAAATGTGAATGTCACACAAAAGGAACACCAGATTAAAACAAGCCGAGGAGACGACTGATGGCTTCTGACTTCAAGCCAGAATCTCAGCTCCAGCTCACACAGACTGACAAATACAGAGATGCAGATTTGACCCAATCAATGCTTCAGCTAAACAAACAAGTATGTAAACAAGCTCCTACTCATCCTGATGGCTCCAGTTTTGCTATGCTAGCAAATTCAGTGCAGCTGTACCAGTCTGTGACTTGTGAGCAAATACTGTCACCAAAAAGGCCGACACCGCTGCTCACAGCTACGAGAGGAAACCTGAAGACAGGAACATGACACTGGAGTCCAGCCACAACGAGGCGGTGTACAACACTTCTTGATGCAACTTTATAGCTTATGTCTACACATACATATTGACAGAGGCTGTAACAGCAGATGATATTTGATGCATGTCTTTTTATTGGCCTGTTGCAACTGGAATCAACCACTTTATTCTACACACTGATTGCATGTGAACGCAGAGGTCCAGGATTATCGTGGTCTATGCCTGGCGCTTCAAGACTCTACACTAACTTTGGGGCTTCAAGGTGCAAGTAAGGATTTGGTTGTAAGTTGACAAAAGGTTTCCTTCTGCTCATATCTGAAGATAACAAATTATCAGAACTTTGCCAAAAATGAATACGTAAACACCTTAGAGTCTGAGGCTCTGCACAAACATCACTCTACCTGGTGTTATTAATCCACTGCTGGGATTTGAAGCCCATAAACTTATTGCTCTAAACAGGAACTCTTGTTGGGGCAAGTGGGAACACGGGAACTCTGAGGACAACAACGATCTTATTTCAGTTAGTTCACAAAGTAAAAAGAAAGCAGAAAACAAACACTGGCAGTGACTATGAGCCGAAATCTGTAATACAGCCAATTCAGCGTGAAAAATCCACACAGGGCCTACACGAGTCCCCGATGCTCTGCTGGGTCTCACTGATGTTTCCTCAGTTGGTATTTGGATGATGGTGCTGAAGAGCTTTGTCCGATTCCCATCGGAGTGCTCACAGCAACCTTGACGAGCGCAGCATGCGGTCAGTTGCAGGGCGTGAGGCTGCAGTGTTGTTCATGTATGTTGTTGTTTACACTGACAGACCCTGGTGCCAATCAGGCTCCAGCAGAGATCGATGGCATTGATGGCTCACAGGTCGACCTGAGCACCGCTCCCTGACCGCCCACACTCAGCTCAGCTGGTTAACCACAGACACCGGGGTTAACGGTCCAAAGATTAACGGGCTCGATAAACGATGACTCAGCTGAAACGGGTTTGTCTCCTAAACACATCTGGGAGGACACGCGCGTGCACGCCAACACACGGGACTCCGCGGCTCAAACCTGCAGAGCAACAACACAAATCTAGCTAGCCTAGTTTGCCTGGCTAACGCTAACGACCTGCTGTTGCTTGTATTGAAGCACATCCGCTGAAGGACCCCTGTGTGTTTTTCCTGTTAAAGCACGACGGCCATGTTTAAATAAGATTTCTAAAATGAAGTAACCGGTTGTGTAGTTAGCCAGTGTGCTAACTAGCTGCTAGTAGAGGTTTAACGTGAAGCTAACTCACCTCATACTGGATGTACTGCTTCCTCCACTCCGGGGTGATGTGAGCTGACAGATGCTCTGTGAATTTCATGTCGGCCGCGGCGTCAGTCTTCCTCTCCTACCGTTACTGTAGCCGGGAGGCGGCAGCGGGAGGCTTTCGCTGCTTACACAGCGACTCTCATCCAAAGATTATGCTCAGAGAGGTGCCCTTTTGTCTTTACGGGTAACCTAGCTAACTACCGGCACAGCATCTCCGCTGTCTCAAACACACTCGACGAAGTGTTCGCGGAGCTGCATCTCAGCTGAAGATAAAAACCGTAATTCTGTTTTTATCGCTGTGTTTCTGGAGGACAGGCCAACAGTGTTGGCGTTAGCTGGGTCTTCCTCGCTCGCTGTCGTTCATCCTCTACCTCTCTCCACCTCCTGTCTCCCGCTGCGTTCGCGTGCAGTGGGAAATATAAGAACGGGCCGAAGATCGGCGAAGGTAAAGTAGTGGTGGGTGTAACGAGGTGTGGCTTTCTTCGTGAGATGTCACCAGATGTGGGGAGTAAACTGGTCGTTTTTAAGCTTAATGGTGAGGTAATGAGCTGGCTTAGAGAGGACTCAGCGTCATAATGTCATCACATTTAAATTTATCGAATGAGGCCAACGCAGAAATGCCATAAATGTCACATTTTTAATGGCAGGCTTCCAGCTGAAGTCTTCCCTGCTCTTTGATACAGTAATGATTTTCTTATAGTCTCAGTCACTAGTTTTATTCTTACTGAAAACAGCGTTATGTTTACTCTGGAAACGAAGGTGCCCATTAGAGTTAAAGAGGAGACACCCGGGTGTGCTTGCTTATGCATCTGTAATAGACACGTAGGTAGCCAGTGTGCCTGTAGCATCCTGTTTCACAGCATGATCACACTACTTTCACAACTCGAGGATTCGTAATGGCAATGGTGATGGTGACATCATCATCACCAATAGGTGACATCATCATCTTGTCTATGTTTCATATATAATCCACGTTTTGTTTTGATTAAAATGTCCTACAAGCCCTCATCTGTGTATCTTAAAGCTAAAAGCACAGGTTATTTTACTGTCAGTGAGACTTTCTACCAGCATAAATAAAGGATAGTCACTTTGGCAAAAGCTGATTGCAGCTTCTACTTTGTGATGGGAATGTTCTTTCAGGCTTAAAAGGACCTGACATCATGCATGAGAGATTTGTTCGACCTATTACTGACAGACAGACAACAAATGATTTATAACAGTTTAAATTCCTGCCATTTGACGCTGAAAAAGCTTTTGATTCTGTTAGATGGGAGTTTTTATATCGGGTTCTAAAACATTTTGGTTTTAATAACCAGATTATCAGTTGTTTGAGGTGCTTATATAATTGTCCTTCTGCCAGGATAAAGGTTAATGGGGACGTCTCAGGTTTAGTTCTTCTTAAAAGAGGGTGTAGACAGGGCTGTCCTCTTAGCCCTGCTCTATTTGCACTGTTTATTGAACCATTGGCACAGGCTATTCGACAATGCGAGGAAGTTACAGGAGTTACCATTAACGGCAAAGAGTGTAAGGTTTGTCTATATGCAGATGATGTCCTGGTGACTCCTACTAAACCTGACTTTAGCCTACCAATATTACTATCTTTGCTCAATACGTATGGCTCATACTCTGGTTACAAGTTAAATCTTCATAAAACTCAAATTCTTACCTTTAAATATAATCCAGATAAATATATTCTAAAACTCCTCAAAGAATAATTGGAGTAAAAACTTAATTAAATATTTAGGGGTTCAATGAATGAATAAAAATGACGGTATTACCTAAACTGCCTTATTTATTCCTGGCATTGCCTGTCGAGGTGTCCTCTAGGCAATTTATCGAATGGAAAAGAATGTTCTCAAATTTTATTTGGGGAAAACACAGACCTAGAATAAAGTATAAGACATTGTAATTATCTAGAAATAAAGAAGGCATGGTCTTCCATGTCTAGAAAATGATTGTCAGGCTGCACAGTCAGAGTCCTGACTGCATGATGCGACTCAACATGTGACGCCAAATGGAAAGAAATGGACCAGGCGGAAGTTCGTGTTCCCCTTTCGACTATTCTTGGAGATAAATCATTGATACAGTCATTTTTAAATAAGGTATCCTACTGCATAAATGTACCAGTAAGTATCTGGTTCAGGGACTTTAAAGATAAAACGTTTGAAAGAGATGTGAGAATACTACGGTGACCAGCATATGATACAGCCCTGCAAATATTGACAGTGGGTTTAAAAACTGGTGCAACCTGGGTGTCACTGCATGCTGGAAAATATCATCTGAAAAAGGTTTAGATACCTTTCAACAAATGTCAGTTAATTACAACTTGGAGAGAGGTGATTTTTTTTTTAGATATCTCCAATTAAGATCTTATTTTAATAACAATATTATGTCTAAGGAGAGAAAATCTCTAGTTCAGATCTTTATAAACATATCTAAAGGGAAAGTGCTAAAAAAACCAAATGTCTATGATATACTCAACACTACAAACTGAAAGGAAATTGTCTCCCACCTATATTAAATGGAGAAATGGAGAAAGAGGCTGAAATAGAGCTATCTGAAGAAGATTGGTCTAATATGTAAAACTACAGCCACTACTATGAAATCAGGCGGGGGCCCCTTGCTTGATTTAAATGCCATGTTGACATTAGAACTTCATTCATCTTTTCCCAGTTTTCTCCAGAAAGTAAATATTTCCAACATAATGCTGTGTGCCTGGAAATTCAGCTAAACTGGTTTTTACAGTCATTGATTTCAGTGAGCTGTAGATTCCAATGACACTTGAATGCCACATATATGACGTTGCCACCTTTGGAACCGAGTGACGTTTTTTTGTTTTCCGTATTATTATTTATTTATTAATTATTTATTTTTGACCAGCGGAACGTTTGCGCATGCGCTCTCCGTGTTAGCGCCTGACTCGATCAGATGCGGATTTATTTTGAAGTATTAAAAACAAATATGAAAACACAACACGGGGACCTGCTGGCGTGTAGTAAAATGAGATGATTGCATATGTTTAATGATGACACCGCATCAGCCAGTAATACTGTGATACTGGTTATTCCACACCCTCACTCAGGCAGGAGATCCACGGTTCATGTTCGAGTGTTTGTCTGCAGTCAGACTCTATGAGTCGGTGCGCTGCTGTTACCTAAAACACTCAGCTGGGTTAGGAGCGCAACGGGAAGTGGTCGCGAGCGTGGAGCCGTGTCAGTAACCACGCGGATGCCTGGAGTCTTTGGACTCGACAGTGTGTGGAGCCCCGCTCTCTGGAAAGCAGTGTGGCTAATCAGGCTCTGGGTAGTGATTCAACAAAGTGATTCTCCACGCTGAGCAGCGTTATCGTGCAACCCACGTGGAGTGAAAGACATCAGCGCCATCTGGTGTTTGAACAACGTTTCGCATGTTATAGGGTTGAAGCGTTTAAACGGTTTAACTTCATGGTTATTGGTTAAATGACTGACCTGTGACAAAATCACAGAAACAGCGCAGTGTGAAGGAAAACACAACACACGCACAACATGTTCTGTTTGTGGAAGGAGCTCGGAAAGAAACACGCCTGGACAGCTTGTTGAAGAAGCTTCTTCAGCTCTAAGAGCAACAGAGTCCCACATTTGAAGCCCTATGGGAGTGTCCCCAAGAGGGGCGTGGACCCCCTATTGATCCTCTGCCTAATCGAGCCAGGGTGTGAAAACAGGTGTGGGTCACAATCAGCCATGGTCTCAGGTGAGCCCACGTCTCATGTAAGTGGGATCTGCGATTGCATTTTAAATATTAAATATTGTGCACTGGCTGCAGTGGTCATGTGTATATCCAGCTGATTGCTTGTGAAGCTCGCACACAAGAATTTCACTCACATGTGCTGTACCAATGTACCTGCACATGTGATGTGACAATAAAAGTGATTTGATTTTGATTTGATTGTGAAGGATTAATATGACATGCCTTGTCTGTGTAAAGACACAGAGAGACTACATAATCTGTGTGCGTTTGTGTCAGCGTGGATGGAGCAGAGTGGGTGAAACACACAACGAGCGTTTCTGAAATCCTGGAGACAGCTGACAGACCCCCGTGGAAACATCCAGAGACGCAGGGAGACTAAATGCAGCTCAGTCCTTGCTGAGGATTAACAGGCAGCCCGGCTCAGATTAGACTGGCTTGTATAACGAGGACGTTTAGATGTAAACAAGCTAAACAGAATATTAGAAAGAGTGGGCCACAGGAACCTGCTCCCGTCAGGCTTCTGCTCCCACCAGTTTCCTTCACATGAAATTAAGTGACTGCAGCGTTTAACGTAGCCAAATGTCGTCTGAGACCGAACACACGAATACATCTGTTGTTATATCGCTGGGAGCGGCAGTGAGGCCACGCTGCTCTGTGGCTTCCTTGTTATACAGTAAATGTCCCAAAAGTGTTTCTGGTGGAAGCGTGCACGCTCTCTGACCTGCTGATTTTAGCCTCGCTGTCCAGGTGGCTGCTCACTGCTCACCTGGTTTTTATGTGTTATTTTCAAACATCACGTTCATTGGTTAGTGGATCAAATGTGTTTGGATCTACTTATGGGTGAGAATGATTTATTAGATTAAAAATCTCAGTCCACTAATACAGAATAGAAAGTAGAACATTATTACCATATGAAACATTACTCTGTTCCCCAGCAGAGCCTCACTCGGGCTTACTTTAGGTTTTCACTGTAAAAAGCTTTTTCAGCTGCTGAAGCGCAGATTTATGGACACTTTGGTTCTTCACGGTGTGCAAGTCCATTTCAGGCAGAGGAAAGAATTACCACTTTGTATTTGGATCCAAATATTTTATTATAGAAATCACACAGAAGTCAGCATTTACTGTTATTACACGTACAGCGAGGGTGTTTCTGCAGTGAGACAGTCAAGTCAGCGCACTCCTGGTCAGAGTCATTGTCCTGCTCTGTGCACACATGCATACATAAATAAGTGCACAGCAGCTTTTACTGTAATCCGGCTGCGGTGGAGCAGCAGAGGCTCCTCTCTTGGCATTCACCGCGTGCCTTAATTGACTGATTTTAAATCAAGGTCCACTGTGAACACTGAGGGAGGAAGCCAGGCGTCACAGACAGATGCTGGTGATGACCTTTAGGTTAAACTTTCTGTTCAGGTCCATTTCTCTCTCACACATGCAGGTAACATGTACAGGTCTGTAGTACTCACACAGCTGCCGTGGTTCCTGTGAGACTCACTTTTTTACCTGTAGTGCTTATTTCCCTGCTCACCTTGTTCCTTTCTGTGTCCTTCACAGCAGCTGTGAGCTGGTAACACCTGCCTGCCCAACAAACGCAGTGAACAGCAAAAAAGAGCTTTTTCCTGTCAAGGACACATCAAGCAGGCAGCCATTACACAGCAGAGCCCGGCTGCCAGGCTGGAGATCCGATGGAGCCTCATCAGAATGTAAACAGATGGAGGAGGATCACTCGGAGTGAAGATGGAGATGCTGTTAACAGAAATCTGTTGCTGTTTGTCTTTTATGCTAAACTGTCATTAGTCCTTATTAAATCTGCATAAGTAACGCTATATTCTGTTCACAGTGATGTTACACAAATGTGATTACACAGTAGTGCACTGAATGGCGCACGTATGCCATACAAACACAGCGCTACACACAGCGTCATGAAGCGCACACAGTGACAGGCACACAAAATGTCCCTCTCGGAATGTTACATAAGAGCGCGTTTTGATCAGGATTACACCCGCCGACGTTCAGTGGAGCAGATTATCGCAGCGTGCAGGCCGGACGGTGCAGCGACCGCCTGTATGCTCCAACAAGGCCCACAGCACCGCAATCTGCCAGACAATAAGAGCTCGAAATGTGCGCGGACAGAGAAAGCAGCCTTAGATACACCAACACACATCTCAGTGATCAATAGGCATCATCTGCGCTTCCATTCACAACACAAACACATCAGAAGCCACATCGCTTATAATACCAGGACGGAGCTGGCTAAATATGCAGAGCCTCGATATCTGCAGTGAAACGCGGAGCCGCGCGTCTCCTTGTCGCATTATCTTCTTCAGAATCCATCCTGGAGCCTCACATCCTCCCTCTGCTGCGCTCCTCTCCAAAGAGAGCAGCACAAAGAATAAATCAGAGGTGAAAGCAGTAAAACCTGCTCCCTGCAGCCAGCCTGTCCTCTCCTCCCCGAGAGAAGTGAGAACGATCTCGGTTAATTGGTCTGAACAGACGACACGGATTAGTTAAAGGAAATCAAAGTGTTTGGACTCATCCTCCTGGACGGGCGGGCGGCGGATTACGCAAAGGACAAGGCAGGGCGGGGTGACGTCACCACACAGACAGATGCACTCCTCTCTCACACACGCGCGCACACACGCGCGCACACGCACAGCTGATGCTGCCTCATTATTTGGTTTAAACTCTGATTTAAACGATAAGAATAAATGTGTTGGTTCAAATCTTTATGTGACTGGCTTTACAAATATGAATGAATTTGGGACACTTAGGACTCCTGCAGCTCTCAGCCACAGCCTGGATTCTACATGAAAGACATAAACACTGTTACACAGTACACAAGGAACATGTTGTGATGTCAGAGACCTAAACCCAGTCTGCGTTTTCTATGTTTGAACTTATTGGAAGAAGCAAAAACAATCAAACAAATCAAATATGACAGTTTCGCTGCAGGAAGGCTTTTCTCACAGGCTGTTATCAACCACAAGTCAACCAAATTCTCTCTCAGCTAATTACACAAAGAACACAAAGCCAGGCAGCGTCCACCCGTCACTCAAAGCTGCTAATGCTGGACAACTTTACATGATGGTGGGTCGGTCTCTGTGTCAGTATGTGGGAACACCAGCTGAGGCACAACAATCACCTCTTAACACACTGACTTAATTGTATTTGTGTTGATTTGTAACAGTGTGTGTACATGCGCACTGATGTCTGATGAATCGCTGAAGGAGTTTTTTAAATTAAAAATCAAACTGATGATGTAACCAGGGTCATTTGGCTGGCTGGTTGATCCAGTGAGTTTCAGAGAGGTGGGTCCAGTAAAAACACCACGAGGCCTAAAAGTATACAGGCTGCACGTCACAGTATCTCTGCCTGTGCTGCACTCATGTCGTATTTCTTTGAGGGAGTGCATTAAAAATACTGCTTTAGTTTTGCATCATATTCTGTGTTATAGTAGTACTTTGATTCCAACTGTACCGCTGTGATGTGCTCTGAGGCCTGTTCTGTTGGTTGGACACTTCCATGTGCAGTACTTATATTTCAACTGAATCTCAATCACATCAATCAAACATTGGCTCCTTACACTGATGCTCTGTCATCACACCTTTTACAGTTCAGTTCACCTCAAGGCACGTCATGTTGTCAGGTAGACCCTACAATGATAGGTACAGAGAAAACCCAACAATCATATGACCCCCTATGAGCAGCACTTTGGCGACAGTGGGAAGGAAAAACTCCCTTTTAACAGGAAGAAACCTCCAGCAGAACCAGGCTCAGGGAGGGGCGGGGCCATCTGCTGTGATTGGTTGGGGTGAGAGAAGGAAGACAGGATAAAGACATGCTGTGGAAGAGAGACAGAGATTAATAACAGATATGATTCAGTGCAGAGAGGTCTGTTAATACATAGTGAGTGAAGAAGAAACACCCAGTGCATCATGGGAATCCCCGGCAGCCTACTGCAGCATCACTAAGGGAGGATTCAGGGTCACCTGGTCCAGCACTAACTATCTGCTTTAGCAAAACAATCTACATTTAATATAACAAGTTTAATATAAACATATGGCACTGAAGAGTCAGTAACCTTTTGGGACACCATGTTCTTCCAGAACAGCTTCAGCAGATGCTCCAGGTGTGCTCCAGGTGTTGTGTTGCTCATTTGGTGGTTTGTTTAAAAGAAGTAGCATATCGATCTTCCAGAGGTGTTCAACAATCAATCCTGAATCTTTTCTGTGTTTTATCTTCTAAGCTTTGAAGGACAGAACAGAAAGAAAGCTGAATAATATTTTTGTCAAGAACAGAAGGATGTTGGACTCTTTTTGTCACGGACCCAGTTCCAGGGATTCGGGGTCCGTGAGCAGTCTGGACTACTATTGTAGTTATTATCATTATTATTGTGGTTATTGTTATTATGGTTGTGTCTGCTGTCCTGTTTTCCGTGTTGGTGTACTGTCAGGTGTTTATGGGTGTGTGCATGTGTGTGAGGGTGCGGTCGTGGCAGGCACTTCTAGGCCTGGTGGGTGTGGCCCTGCCAGCTGACCGGTCCCACCCAGGAATCCACACACACCTGGCGCCGATCAAGCCTCGTCAGAGGAGCTTCAAAACAGTGTGGCTGAGAGCTCCTCGACGCTGGATCGTTGAGTGACTTCCTGTCAGTCTTAGTTTATCGTGCAAGGTTAGTGCAAGTCTGCCGTTAGGTTTTGTACTCACGACTGCCTTTTGTATGCGTGTTTCTCAGGAGGAATTGTGGCGACCAGGAGGCAGCACACGGACAGTACACAGGGAACGGAGACAGAGCACGGAGCACGGGATAAAGGAGAAGACACGGAACGGGAGTTGGGATCGCACGGGGAATTTATTGTTGTTTGGATTGTCACCACTGTAAATAAACGCACTGCCTTCAGCGCCAAGTCCTGCATTTTGGGTCCTCATTTCTCACATCCCCACGGTCTGCCAGCCAGACCGTGACACTTTTTGACCTGACAAACTGTGACTCGTCACTGACACTGTGTAATGATTTCCTTTCATTCTCAAAGGAGATTTGCCAGATCTTGTGAATGAAAATGATTTCCTGTAGGAGGACATTGTGGCAGAAATTGCTTTGGGAACGGAGCTATTCAGACCTCGCAAGTTGGAAGCAATCTTTGAGAGCTGTGATGCTTCATGAACTGAGTGAACTGCTGCAGCACTGGGAGTCGGTCCAGCACCGATGTGATGCAGTGATGGAGTACCACAGTGATCATTTAGAAGTGATGTGGGGCGCTCAGAATCAGGTGGATGGTGTCAACGTTCTGGTCAAACTGAAGCTTGTTTTACGTCACAATCCCAAAACGGCATCGATGACAGCTTTGAGTGTTGGCAGCAGCTTCCTGGAAAGTTCAATGTGCATCGCTCTCTGATGTGATACATCAGAACACATTCATCAGCTGGAGCGCTGATGTTGGCTGTATGCAGTTCTCTGTCTCCCTCAGTCCTTCTTCATGTTTCATCATTACAAGTGTAAGCAGGTGTAGTGGCTGCATGAATGCATGCATGAAACACAGACTGGTGTCATGGCTTTCTGCTGGGAGAAATGAACATGTTTAATGTTGCACGGTAGTGTCTTCATCTCAAGCACATGTCCTAAACCTGACGCAGCAGCCTTGGTTCATATATTTAACCAAAGACTACGTGAGGAAGCTGGTTTCCTCTTCAAATGAACACGTGTTGTACGGGTAAGAGCGTCGTGTCAGGTGGTGGGATCGTGTAGTTTGACGTCTGGATCACTGGTGTTTTTTTAACAGGTCAAATGAATGGATCATGCTGGCTCTCCCATCAGTGGATGTTAAACATAGCCACACAGTCAGGACAGTCTCTGACTGATCAGAGGCTTTTCCAACCCTTGGATCATATAACAGTCATCTCCGGCACGTGTGTGTTGGTACAGAAGCCCTACTCTTAAACTTAGATGGTGCTGAAACAGCTTGTTTTACACAGACTGGACCGAGGCTTCGACACGATTATTTAGAACTGAGAATCATGCAAAGTTAATCCAGTAGAGCCAAAGAATAAAGTATGGACCCTTCACAGGCTTTTTCACGTTTCCCTGATGTACCTGAGAAATAGAATTAGCAGCGTTTCACACTGATGCATTTACTTTACACAGACGTTTGTCACATCACAGACAGAGCCTTCTTTTTGTCTTTGGTTAATTAGAAAAAAGCAATGCTAACACGATGTGCTTGGATCCGTGTCAGGCTTCAGAAATGTGAGCAGTGTCACAAAAACAAACCTTCCCCTCCTAAATATCTCAGTCATTACCCAAAGTTTGACAAAATTTCTGTTTCTTCTTCTTTTCTCGGTTTGGACATTATTGCATATTTGTATAAAATAATTCTGTTGTATAACACGTTGCATCAAACTCAGAGATGTGATCTTTTTTATCATTTATCTAAAATACTGACATATAGCCCCTTCTCAGTTCAATTATCTTCATTGTTGCCTGGCTGGTTGGTAATGCCGCGTTCAGCCAACAAATCTGCATGAAACTGTTAGTTTGCTCGTGTCCATGTTGGTGCATCAGTAACTACAGCAGAGGCTGTCGCTTCTCACGCAGGGCCAACATGACCGAGCAGACAGAGCATGTAAGCAGACAGCAGGTGGCAGTCTTTCACTGGAGACCAACCTATGATCACCAAGGGCTGATAAAAATCTGTCTTTTCACGTGATAATAATCACATACGTAGCGTATTGTCTCCACATCAGTATCGTCAGTGCTTCACCTTGATGGAGGCGTCCTCGGCTACGAAGCTGCTCACATGTCCCTCCAACCTTCCTCCAGGTAATCTGATGTCTAATTGGCTAACTGGAGCAGATTAAGCTAAGACCAGGAATAGGACTGCGCGTACACACACACACACACACACACACACACACACGTCTGCATGTGGCTTTCCGTTAGACAGTAAGGTCAGTGTAGCATTACAAACATAAAGCCATAAGAAGGAAACGCTCTCCTCTCATCTTCCTCACGTTATTAATTCTGTTCAGGGGCGCCTCAGCCGGCTCATAGCTAAACTCCAATGTTACAAGTTCTTGGAAAAAGTAACACTGTGGTGGAAATATTTCTGTGGGAATGAAATGAGTCACGTGGAGAAACAAATCTGTTCCAAACAAGCGCGTCCAACAAAGAAACGAGTCCTCAGCGTCTTCATTAGGACACGTTTGCTTATTGACACCCATACTTGTTTCTTTTGGACGGACTTGAAGACCTTGTTCATACCAGTTTGGACACACCTGCGGCGCAGCTGGGTGAGCAGGAGTCCCGGTGTCCCTCTCTCACTTTCCTGTCAGTTTTCACTGCATCTGTCTAATAAAGACAAAAATATATTTTAAAAAAAGAACAGAAAGTTTGGATGCAGCTTCTCATTTGATCGTTTTTCTTTATTTTCATAAGTATTTACACTGTAGCAGACATCACAATGTGGAATTAAACCAAAAAGTCTGAAAACATGTTTTATATGTGAGATTCTTCGAAGCTTTGCTGTCCCGTTCTTGTCCCAGCACAGAAACAGAGACACGTGGGAAAAGTGACATCTCGTTAAAATGAGTCTGTGTGAGGCTCATCCAACAGTAATGCAGTCTAATGGTGTGGAGGTCTTCCAGTCAGTGGTGACAGGCCCACTAACAGCTGTGACAGCACCGTGTGGGGTACGGAGCCCCTTTAGAAATCAATGCATGTAAACTGTAGGGCGACCCTTGTATCTGTAGCCATTCTAAACATTTCTGTTTAATAACCAAGCAAACACTTGATTAGAAAACTAAGTGATGCAAGTGCAGACTTAGCTAGCGGCCTGTGGAAGTCACAGTTCAGTCAGGCAGCTCAGACATTTGGCACTCAGGACTTTCCACCTTTGGGTGATGGGAACACACCACAGTGCAGTCCTCCATGCAGACCCAACCCAGCTCATCATAGCACAAACACGCAACGTGTGCAAGAGGGAGGCCACTCAGACACGGGAGGGAAATGCCATCAGCATAAATGACTTTGTGGTGTTACTTTTGTAACGTTCACGCTGATCGTCAAATACAAATAAGCAAACGGTGCATTTTGTAGCAGCCTTGAAATATATAAATATATATAAATGTATATAAATATATATCCCGTTTCTGTTACTGGGAAAGGGGGGTTTCTGTTTAAATCCAGCTCCAGCAGGCTTCGGCAGCGCGGCCGGTGATGTGTGCGTGCGCGCGTTTATGTGACCATTGACTGAGCATGTGCGAGGCAGCAGAGAGATTATCGCTGCCACGACTCTGGGCTGCCCTGTATATCTTCTACTTGCTGGAATATTCGTTGTAGTTCAGGCATGGAGGAGCGGAAACCTCTCGGTTCAGGCCGTGGAGCGGAGCGGAGCGACTCGGTTTGGGGGGACTTTGGAGACTTTACGCATGCTCCTCGTCAGCTGCGGGCGGGGAGACTTTAAAGTTGGACGCTTTTCATTTACAGTAGTGACGGAGGTGAAATGATATTCTGTAGTGAACTCTTGGTATTTTTGGAACATCTGAAGTGGTCTCACAACAGATAACCAAGAAGAGGACAAAGTCACTGTGACGCGACCATTCCCACTGTAACAAATGGCAGATGGATATGAGCAGGCCAGCGCATCAGAGTTTATTAAGGGTAAGTTTAACATCAGTCCTGGGATGTAATACTGCGTAATGGTTTCTATAAGAAACTACAGCCTGCAATATTTCCATGCGCGTGACTGAGAGCGCGCGTGGACATAAATACACAGGACTGAACTGCTCGTTCACTTTGGCTCATTTGTTCTTTCAAACAAAGCTAAACCAGCGTGATTCAGTGTGAGTTACACTGACCACGATAGTCTCCATCAGGGGGACACTAACGAAACAAGAGACGAGGACATTTCTGATTATTTTGTAGGTTCTTCATCAGCATTGTTGTGGATCAATAACTCTTGACAGGACTGTGGGGCAGCTGGTCGGCCTTTGGCCTGGAGGATGCTGGATCGTTTTCAGCGGTGTCTGCTATAATTAACATGATATAAACTGTAATAGCTGTGCATTAAGACGGTAACAAGAATCCTGGTAAAGTGAGTCCGTGCAGGTCCAGGTCAGCTTCACAGCCTTTACACAGCGGCTCGTTTCCAGGAATAAGTTTTCTCTTTTCAGCTATCACTGCAGAACTTGCTTTCCAGGTTTACTGAAGCAGCCTAATTACTCATGAGTACATGTAGAACTATATGTAGCTGAAAGGTTGAAACTTACAGGCTAACAGTTGGGGCAGGTTGTAGCCCAGTGTCCCACAGCTCACTCACTCATAGAGTCAAATATTACAGTTTAGTTAAAGTTTATAAAGCCATTGTTCCCTGATCTGGTAAAAAGAAGCATTTCAGTAGTGCGAGGATTAAGTTTGGCTAAATCAGGTTAAGTAAGCAGCACCAGTGTGTCACGTAAGGGCAGGAGATTTGGGTCCTGCCTCGGTTTCAGCAGCAGTTAATGAGGGGAACTGATCCTGTGCTGTAACCGAGACACCAAAAATACCTGGATGCAGTCAGCAGCTCGGTGTGATCGGGACAAGAGAGCGTTATCGCCCTGTATCCTTGACCTGAAGCCAGGACTGTGTGTGAGGCTGAATGTAACCTGTGTGTGTGTGTGTGTGTGTGTGTGTGTGCGTGTGTGTGTGTGTGTGTGTGTGTGTGTGCTGTACACCACAGACCGCCTGTACTTTGCCACTCTGCGGGTCAAACCTAAGAATACAGCCAACACACACTTCTTCAGCACGGATGAGGAGCTCATATATGAAAGGTAAGCTGCAGCCGTAATCTAGTCTGATCCCCAATCATGACGTGTCAACAGTCTGCTCCTGCTCCCTGTCAGCACACGCTCCTACAGATCCTTTCTTTCTGATGCCTCTTTCGTAACAGATTAACTTTGTTTGCCTCCGTTTTTGTTGTTTCGTGTCCTTTAGAAACTCCTTTGATCTCATTAATATCCCACCTGTTCATTTCAGAGAGACACGCCTTTTGACAGTCATGGTCCTGTCCTTCCTTGACTTCTCATTACTGGTCTCTGATTACCGTTATACTGTTAGAAGATGTCCACGGCTCCACCCGGAGGGATGGTGTCCTGGTTCAAACTATGGTTTTCTGGTTGGAGTTTACACGTTTTCTCTGCTTCAGTCCAAAGACATGCACGTTCATTCATGTTAGGTTAACTGGTCATTTAGTTTAGTCCAGTTTTATTTGTGTAACATCAGTTACATCCAGGCCCTTTGTAGGTAAACAACCTACAACATTAGAGAGAAAACTCTAATTGGACAATTCCCAGTGAGCAGGGCCGGGAACAGTGGGACGGTAAAACTTCTAATAGGTGGGGAGACCCTGAAAGGACTTCTTACAGTGTCGCCGCCTGGATGTGAGCAGGAAGCTGCTTCCTCTCAGGACAGCTGCTCTGGCCACCTCGAAGACTATCAGAACCTGGCCTGATGAAGCCTTACAGCAGCTGCAGGACTGTCTCCACACCACCAGGACATTTCTGAACATCCAGACCTGGAGGTGTCACCTGGTCTATCCCAACCACAAGCCCTGGATGACCGGGGACCTCCACCGGCTGCCTTCAGAGTGAGTGACGGTGCAGCGAGGCCTCTGAAAGGCCAAATGACACTACAGGTGGAAGATCACCTGGACAGCAACAACAGCAGGCAGGTGTGTCAGGAGGGCAGCACATCACCAAGTACAGGAGCAGTCAGAGCTGCCCCAGGTGATGCTTCACTAGCAGAGCAGTTGAATCACTCCTTGTTTTGAAGTGCAGTCACCAGAGGCTCGTATCAATGAGTCCATCCTCACTGTGGAGGAGTGTGACATGAGACGCACGCCGTCAACCCTCCAACAGTAACAGCTCATACGTCAGTGAAGAAGACATGAAGTCCACATCCTTGTGGAGAACTTCATCGAACCCTGTGTCGTCATGTTGATACATGTGCACTGTTTTTCCCATGAAAATGTCTGTTGATGTATCACCAGCGTGACTGATGTCATAAACCCCTGTGAACCATCTGGTCCCGGCCTGTGGTCATAACCCCTGACTGAGCACGCACGAGTTCTGGTTCCTTAAACGATCTGCATCTATTTTAGGATATAAAATTGTTTTAATTACACACCGATGAGAGACAGATCAGAGGTGAAACAGCCTCGGAAAAATGTTCCATCTGTGCGTTTATATGTGCACCTTCACACTGTGGAGCTACAGGCCATCCCAGTACACAGGGCTGGGTGGAAACTGGTTTCCAGCATTTCCTGACCTCTCAGGACTTTTAAGGAACTCTAAGATCTTAAAGCTCAATTCAGATTTTTGGATCAAATCAGATGTTTTTGTCTGCTCGTTCACTCTACAAATAAAATGCGGCAGCAAACGTGCTCTAGTGTGAACGCTCAAAGCGGCCGCATGCGCAAAAGCAGACGTCACACACAACGCGCTCTGTTTAGACCCAGAGCAACAGGATGTTTGACTGATGGCCTTAATATAAAGACTTTGGACTTCACGTTTCCCAGTTTTTGCTTTAAGTTATTTACATAATAATGTAAATAACCTAATAATGATCCTTATTGCTGTTTTAGAGGAGCGGAGCTTCAAAGGATCAGAATCTGCAGATTATACAGTACAAATAAAATGTTCACATTTCTCCAACGTTGTCTTCCCAACAGTTTCACTGGACGGACAGGAAGTGTTCACCATGTCTTCTCCGGAGCTGATAGTTGGCGTCTGTCTTGTGTCAGTGACGTAAAAGACGGATTTAATGCGACGTGACCATCAAACAGCAGTCGCTTTCTAAAACATCAGATATGTATCGGATTCAGCACCACATACCAAAGTGACCCAGGTCGGATTTGAAAATATCGGATTTGTGCCGTTCACACTGTCACACCATGATCGGATAGATGGTCGCATAGGGTCAAAAAATCGGATTTGATGCGCTTTCGCCTGCAGTGTGAACGTAGCCAAAGTTCCTGATGCTCAACTCTGAGCATCAGTATCATGGGATATATCACAGTGTCAGAGTGTCTGTCACAGAGCGGGTGTTTGAGCTGTGATTAACCGGGTAGGTGGTCCATGGGTAAACCTGAGATGGCTTTTGTCACGGCGAGTGGAGGAAATAAAGGAGGATCCAATTGCAGGCAGTCGTGAAGGTGGTTTATGGAACACAGAGCACAGGGAAAAAATGGCAAACGAAGATTAAACTAAACTATACTGGGAATAACTAAACTATACTGGGAATAACTAAACTACTAAACACAAAGCAGAAGACGAACATGAAGGAGGGGGGGCAGGACACACGGGTGAAACATGGCAGATACACAGACGGACCAGCAACGACAGAAGACACGACTTAAATGCACTCAGAGAAACACGGGGAGATTACACACAGGTGGAAGTAATTAACGAGAGGAGACAAGGGAGGCAACACAAGAGATCACTACACAAAGACGCAGACTGGACACACATCAAACCCACAGCAAACATGGGAACACAAAACCTGAGAGCAAAACCAGAACCACAGAAACAATAAATAATAATAATCAACAAAGCACCAGAGAAGAAAAACGATCATTCAAAAACAAACCAAAGCAAGAGAAGTCAAAATGCTGCGTCGACCCCGACGTGACAGCTTTCAGTGCTTGACAATCTTTGAAATCCTCTTCCTGTCATTCGTGCTGTTGGCCGACTTACTGAATATGATGATGAGTAATCTGGTATCAGGCTGTGGTGTTAGGGACAAAGACGGACTTGCAGCCCTGCTCGTCTGTCACGTTCCAGCCTTGGTAATCGTTTTCTTTTCTGCAGCAGACAAACAGGATTTGAGTTGGTTTCATTGAGTGAAACAAAGCTGTGAGCTTCCTCTGACTCCATGTCTGCATTGTGTGGGTGGAAACATCCAGATAAAGGTCCCGAGGTTTTCTAACGGAGCATTTTATTATGACCAGATGAACAATGTCACTGTCTTCACCTGTCAGTGGGTTTAGTTTTGTGTGTTGTTGTGTTGTAATTGTTGAGAGCTCCTCCATCTCTCTCACTGTGTGTTGCAGTTTCTATGCAGACTTTGGGCCCCTCAACCTGGCCATGCTGTACAGATACTGCTGGAAACTCAACAAGAAGCTGAAGGTAATGAAGGTCTTCAGACTCAGGGCTTTGTTTGCTGTACAGACATCGTTTAGAAAACGCGTTACGCTCTTATTTTGAAAGGTCTTTGCTCTGATGGTGTGTGTGCACTCCTCTGACAGTAGACGCTTATTTTAAATGTATTAATGCACATGTGCTGTTTTCACTGATTATTGATTATCATTATTGGTTTGTAGTCTTTCACAATGTCTAGAAAGAGCCTGGTTCACTACACCAGCTACGACCAGAAGAAGAGAGCCAATGCTGCTGTTCTGATTGGTGCCTATGCTGTAAATATCCTTTCATTCGTCCATCACATCATCTGATTGCCCGTCTGTCTGTGCATTATGAGTTATGTCGTTTAACTCTGCCCTGTAGGTGATGTATCTGAAGAGAAGCCCAGAAGATGCCTACAGGACTCTGATAGCAGGAAACAGCACAGGCTACATGCCGTTTAGGTACAGGCTGCTGCTTTCTACGAAACAGCGCTTCATGCTGGGCTGTTGTCCTTACATTTACTGAGACACTGTCTGTTAAATCCAGCTTGGCTTAGC
>NC_140613.1:43236910-43304410 GCF_057381915.1 Diplotaxodon limnothrissa | reverse complement strand
ATGAACATTATGAGGTAACAGACTGCAGAGACTGTGCTACAGGTCGATATCAATGCAAACAGGACCAGGATACAGGAAGAAATAACTAACGTACGCTTGTTATTCATCCAGTTTATTTGCAGTGCTGTTAGTAACACAGTCAGGGCCAACCAAGAGCTCGTACGATGTCCAGGCCTGCCTTGGTGCACGCTGTACTTCCTCAGTTTCTCAGTTAGATTGATCCATAGCTCACCCGTCCAAGTGATAGACAGTCAGTGAAGTAAAGGTCAACAAAACTGATTTCCAATGAAAGGTAAAAGCCCGTACGTGTTCATTACTGCAGTGGTGGTATAATTAAGGTGTTCTGGATCCATGTTTTAACTGATATGTGGCTAACCTCTATCACAGTCTTTCCTTTCTTTTTGTGCTTTTAGCGAGTTGAAAATGGAGATATGAACTGGATCGTTCCGGGCAAAGTTCTGGCGTTCAGTAGCCCTCATTCTCGTGGTGAGTCAGAATCTCTAAGCTAAAAGCTAAAAGCATGCCTCCAAACCAACACCAGTGCTCACGTTGCTGGGCTGACAGAAGGCCTGTGCAGCCCCTCAGTGCCTGCACGTCCTGAAGCAGCTGAGAAGAGCTAACCTTACCCTGCTGTCTTCTGACGGCGTGCATTGTTTCCTGCTTAGTGCTGTCGTGTTGTTACGGCTGGATTAGACGAGCCTGAACCCTGCAGTGGCTCGGGGTTTCCCATGATGCACTCATGCTTCTCCATCCCTCAGCTCTTTTTACTTTCTGTGTATTTACACCACTTTGCACGTAGTTATTATTCCCCTCTGGCTCTCGTCCATCTCTTGTCCTGTTGTCCTCCCCCCACCCCGACCACATGAGCCAGATTGCTCCCCCTCCCTCAGCCTGGTTCTTGTTAAAAGGGAGTTTTTCTTTCCCGCTGTCAGCAGGTGCTTGGGGCCGTCCGATCGTTGGGTTTTCTCTGTATTTAACGTCTTTACCTTACAACATAAATCAGCTGACACTACGTCATTGAATCTTATTTTACGTTCGCATTAAAAACAGACGCTCGCTGATTGAAACGTATGACGTAACTCAGCTGTTGTTGACTCTGTCTCCAGGTTATCCCCTCCACACACCCGAGGCATACTTCTCATACTTTTGCCAAAATGACATAACGACCGTGGTTCGTCTGAACAGGACGTTGTATGATGGCAGGCGGTTTGAGGATGCAGGATTTGAGCACCACGACCTCTTCTTCCTTGATGGGACCACGCCCTCTGACCTCATCGTCAGACGCTTTCTGCATGTGTGTGAAAGTACAGACGGGGCAGTGGCGGTGCACTGTAAAGGTAGGACTGCAAGTCTTTATGTTTAATTGATGTCATTTATTTCTTTTATCTTAACTTTGTCTCTTTAAACACTCCATCCATTTACAGCTGGATTAGGCCGCACGGGCACTCTGATTGGCTGCTACCTGATGAAGCACTTCCGGTTTACTGCAGCCGAGGCGATTGCTTGGATCAGAGTCTGCAGACCTGGATCTATCATCGGTCCACAGCAAAACTTCTTAGAAGAGTGAGTTTGTGCCTCAGCTGTGACCGCTCAAACCAAACGGCCCACTTTCCGTGACTCCAAAGGTCTCGGTCGGAGACAATCATTAAGCTGTAGTCCGTTCATGAAAGTACAGGAGTAATGCTGTGCACACAGACACGTCTGCAACACTTCATTAGGATAATGTCACAAAACACAAGCAGACGGCAGCTTCACCTCCAAGGTGCACGGAGAAGACAAAGATCTGACGAGGTGAAGACTCCAGTCACAGAGTATCAGGGAACCATAACGTGTTAGTGGCCTTCATCAGGGTCATTGCGTTTGTGAAGGTGTGATTGGTCCACTTGGATCTTTTTCTGTTTCCAGTCTTTTTTATTTAAACACAAGCTGTTTGACATTTTGCAATGACCCAAAAGGCGTTGGCCACTGAGTACAGCTGTTCTCTAATACTTCGAGTGTCGCTGGAGTCTTCACACAAAGCACAAGTAGATCAGGAAGGGTTTGAGGGGTCACCTTGGCCTTCAACGTCGGCAGATCTCAGTCTCATCGAGCATCTGTGAGATGTGCTGGACAAACAAGGCCCGTCTGTCCTTAGGCTGTGGCATCTATTGCTGTTAGCGCACAGGATGTTTCTCCATGCTGAGGTCATGGTTGGAGCATGCTGGAAATGTTAGAAGAGAAGCAAAAGGTGGAGGTCAGGGTGGGGCATTCCCCAGGGTGCCCATGTGCAGCTGGTGGTGACTGCAGCAGTGGGAAACTGGTGGATGATGAATCGAATCGAATTTAAAAAAGCCTGAAACTGTGATACTGCTGCAGACTGCAGTCACAGTGTGCAGCTGGTTTCTCTCCTCAGCTCTGGACGCACACTTCCTCCTTACGCCACAGTAGCGCTCTGTTGCTAATGGCTACTAGCTTTGTGTGTCTACTTACACGCTAAACCAGGATGTTGAATGTTGTACCTGCTAAACGTGATATCACAGTCAGTTTGTGGCGTGTGTTTGATGTTTGTGTGCAGGAAGCAGCACAGTTTGTGGGTTCAGGGTGACGTGCATCGGTCTAAACAGAAGCTGGTCCAACAGAGACTGAGTCGGCAGCAGCGCTCTGACTCTGTGCAGGGAGGCAAACAGGAGGCAGTGTCCTCGCTGCTTTCCAGCATGGATGACCTGTCAATCAACACCGTGCTCTGCAAGTCATATAGCTTGGATGAGGTCAGCGGTGTGACTTCATAGCACCTTTTCTTAATGGTTACTGCAGAATTCAAACAGGCTACTGAGTTCCGATCACAATGTTGTGTTTTCATGCTGCTAATTGTGTCTGTGCAGAATAACTGCAAAGAAGTCAGTCTGACACAGGGAGACGAACTGAGAGCACTGAAGGGAAAACGCCCACTGAGATCAGCGTCATCCTGCTCAAGGTACCAACATCTGTAATGTAATTAATGATAGATGGTTATTGTGGTCAGTGCAAGAGACACGTAGAGAATTAGCTCAAACGCTGGAAACAAAGTTTCTATTAACAAGGAGAGATAATAGACACCAATATGTTTTTGTGGATGTCAGAAAGTACGTAAGTGACTGTTGTCGAATGCTACAAAGAACGCACGCTTTGTTTGCACGCTGTCTAACAGGCAGACCGGACTGCATGAAATCCTGCTGTGTTCTCATCTGTGCAGCGTGAATGTTGTGTGTAACCTGCTCGAGCTCATGTGTCCTTCTTTGTTCTTCGGTTAAACTGAAACCTAAATGCAACAGGAGAAGTTGTTGTCTTTTGGCGACTTTAGTTATGAGTGAGATTAAGGTTCTGGAGGTTGTCAGAGTATTCCTTCTACTGCCTGACGGTGTCCTCAGCTGGAGCCAGCAGGCCTCCATCTTTACTGTACACCGTGTTGGTGGAGCACCACTTCCCCTCCTGACGCTTTGCCAGAATCGCTCCTCCTACGCCCAAGTTTTTGCTGCAGCCGCGGCCTGAGCTGCGTTTCGATTGGCCTGCCCGCTGCCTCTGCTCTCCATCCTTGGCTGCAGCCAGACACACAATCAGTAGATAATACCTCTGCTCACTACAGTTTTTGTTTGGGTCCCTGAATCCACGGCACAAATATAGCAGATATATAAGAAGCTGCCATAGTTCAAGAAACATCTTATAAAAAGTAAATAGTTACAAATCGGGGATATGAGAGCTGCGGCAAAAAGAAACCAAAGGACGACCACGAACCAAACTCACGACGTGCCTCCGGCTTCTCCTGTAAACTAACATCACCAAACTGCTAACCTGACACAACCAAGAGCTGGGCTTCCACGGAGGTTAAATCAGGTACCTCCCACACGTCGAAGCGTGTTTGTATCTCGTCTCTTGTACAGAGTGTGAGTGCAGATGTTGATTCCTGCAGTGAGCGTAGAAATCAGAAGGATTTTTGGAGAAGTTGTTCGTTGTGCTTGTTTCTGTGAAGGATCAAGTTTTATTTGCTCTTGGATCACACACACACACAAATATGAGGTGTTCTTGTTTTCTGTGTCAGGTTAAACCTGTCCAAGACTTCACACCGCTCCATCCTCCCTCCCCCGAAGCCCTCCAAAGTCCACCTCACCCCTTCTTCTACTAAGACGCTGAGACGAAGTTCCTCTACCACCACTGCTCCGCAGATCAGGAGGTTGGTGTCTGTGCTTTTGTCCTTACTAGAAGCACATTATAATAAAACCAATGTAAAATGTGATGTGCTGATGTCTCCACAGTCCCTTCAGCCTCATGTTGTTCAGCACCAGGCCAGCACTGATTCACTGACTTCACACTTGGGACGTTCTGGTCATGAATCAGCCCAGCTGATGATGGACTCGCTGGAGACTGCATCAGCTCTCTTGCACGTTTAACCCTAGAACACTATCGCTATAAATAGTAACACAATCGCTAATGCCGGGTGATTTTTACCCGATATAATATAACCAATAAAAAGTAATCAAATATATCAAAATATGACAACACATGACAAATTAGAGTGGTCTTCTTTTACTTTCAACTGTGCCATGTCTAACAAAATGAAAGAAAAACCCTCCTAAAACAAAAGAATGACTCTGGAAAGCTGGTCTTTGGTCCACCCATTCCTGGGACATTTGAGACTTCCCTGGTGAAGGCACAGGCTCCTCGACACGCAAACAGCTGCAGGAGAGAGAAATCATGTAAATGTATTTGCTCGGGTGTAAATCACCCAGCGATAGCGTTCTCGGGTTAATAGGCTGTAAATGCTTTTTTAGCCCCAATAACTACTTTTCGTTTCGACAGAGCCAACAGTTTGTCACCACTTTAACTGGTCACGTGGCCCATTCTGTGATAACAGGGCCGACACCATAAATCATCACGTCTCTTGGGTATAGCAGGCAGGTAACTGTGAAAAACTGCGGCTGCATATTGCAGATATAACATCTGCTGGATGCTGAATGCCCCGCTGTCACAATCATTTTGCTGGAAGCAAAGGACACGTGCAGGTGCAAACACCAAACAACGCTTACAGGGGAGGTCGTGGCCCGAGGACTGAGTCAGACCATCGCCAAGAGCAGTCTGGGTGCTTCTGATAAACGGCTGCTGCCATTTGTCCATCCGAAGTTCAGAACCACAGGATGTAGACGGCCTGAAGCAACGTCTTGGTTGCGGAAACACAGACCTTTAGAAGTCGTACCAAAATCCACGCCTTAAACTTTGGCAGATCACATGATGGACCTAGCTTATTTGGCACGTTGTTGTAATGTTGTCTCCTCGTTTTCAGTACTTTAGTAACCAGGTTGGGTCAGAGAACCATAGCAAACCACATCTTTTGTAAGAGATTGGTGCACATTGTTCAAGAATTAACAACTGGACGCAAAATTGTCTTGCAAGACCAAGAGTGACACACTGCTTCTGCTACAGATGTTATTTATATTCTCCCAGATTTCATCGATAAAGTATGACAAACTTATATTTGTTGGTCTGTTAATGTTCTAATGATGCAGAGCGAGGGACACAAAGCCACGACGTGCTTATAATGCACTGTGAAAGCCTGTGAGCACACATGCTGGCAATGAAAGAGGAAATCAGTAAAATGAAGACAGAGATTCTGATGTTTCACGTCAGACTGAACACGGCACGCACACTTTATTTCACAGGTCATTCACATTCATGCACTGGATTTGTCAACAGGACTTTATCATACATAAAGCAAACTCACTATGTTCAGCTTTGCACTATTTCTTTCTTGCAGTAAAATTCTTAACATGCAAATGATGTTCAGCTTTGAGCGTGTTGTTGCTGTCATGCTTTCCTGTATCTGACTGTGTGACAGCAGCTCAGATGTGCTGTCTGATTGGTAGTTTACTCCAAAGGAGGGAAACCAGCTAATGCTAGTGTGAAGTGCTAAAATCAACAATAAAGTCCAAGTAATGACGAGATAATGACTCATGCTTCTCTTTGTTATCATCACACTGTCATTGTGTCATAACCTTCACTGAAAGTCACCTGACACTGCTGTGGGACGCTGTGGGACGCTGTGGGATGCTGTGGGATGCTGTGGGATGCTGTGGGACGCTGTGGGATGCTGTGGGATGCTGTGGGACGCTGTGGGATACTGTGGGACGCTGTGGGACGCTGTGGGACGCTGTGGGATACTGTGGGACGCTGTGGGATGCTGTGGGACGCTGTGGGATACTGTGGGACGCTGTGGGATGCTGTGGGACGCTGTGGGACGCTGTGGGATGCTGAGACTGTGGATTCCATGTGCTTGGTATCATTTGGGGAATTTAATGACCAAAACATCAGAAATAACTGAGGCGACTCTATAAGGGAATCCCCTCTGTTGACACTGTACTGAGTCAAAAGTATAAGGAACTGAGCTACATGGATTACCTGCACATACACTGACCTACGTATATGAAACAGTACTGTACCATATATGTATAACAGGGCCTCTTAAACTAAAATCCTGGCTGTATCCTTACTGTAGTTAAGTTAAATACGTCCTCTATAGTCTCCAAATCATTGTCTGGTTGGGACACTTATATTTGTTGGTCTGTTAATGTTCTAATGATGCAGAGCAGGGGACACACATATATATATATATATATATACACACATATATATATTTATATATATGTGTGTATATATATGAGTATATATGAGTATGCATTTGAAGTACACTTCAAATTGGGACAGCCGTCGTCGCGTGGCGGTGACGTAATCGCACTTAAAATGTGTACTTCAAGCGTGCAGACCCTGAATTGGGACACAGCCTCAGTGTTTCAGTCATAAAAACACTTCCTGTCTCCGCGGGGGCCCATCACGTATAGGTGTAACGGAGAAACAGCCAATCAAATCGCAGCTTTTCAGGCATTGGAAAAAAAAAGATTGTTTTTTACACTGAACTGTCTGAGCGCGGGTTCGAGTCCTGGTTGGGACAAAGGTTGTGTTACATTATCAAAAGTTAAACACCATTTTCAATCTACTTATTGTGGATAACATTTATTTTTTAATTTTTAGTTCATTATCATTTTATTTATATTATATAGTGTTATGGCCTGTGGAGCAATTTTTCTGCACCTATACTGTCACAAAGTGCATAACTCAGACTAAACTGTATCATCACAGTCTTGAGATGATACATAGCAGACATATAGTCTACAATTATGGAGACATCCAACTTTTAATACAAAGACTAAAGCTAAAACTATAATACAGATACATTCTGATGACATAGAACATGAAGCTTATACATAATTTCAATAAGGCATGTCTGTGATAAATCATCTGTCTGCTTCCTGGTGGCTGTTAGTTTATGTCTATTCATTTTCCAGCACAAACTCAGTACTGACATCGTTGCTTTATTCCAGTCATGCTCTTGCCAGCCTCCACTCTGCATGCTTTAAATCGGTTGCTCTTCTGCATTTCAGATCTGCAGCCATGCAGCCCGCCTCCTCTCCTTTCTCCTCCTCACCGTGGTCACTCAGAGCCCTGTCCCAGCCTCCATCTTCATCTTCATTACTATCAGCATGTTGACTCTGGGGTGGTGGTTGTGCAACATCCTGTCACTGCTGGGATTCTTTCTGCTATGATGGCTCATAACTGCCAAACAGTTACATTTATTTCTGTATCTCAATAAATCATGTTGAGTTTTTCCACGTGATCTCTCCTTATTGAATTACTTTTGTAGATAAGCTTCAAGCTAGCAAGCAACAATACCTACATCAAATATATTATCACCAGAAGTGAGAAACTGTCTGCAGCTCCAGCTGTGCTGCATGTATTAAAGATAACGTCAGACATTGTGTGGGGGTCATGTCTGACACAGGCTGTACAGTCACACAGATAAAAGACAGCAGTCATGTTTCTAATAATATAAATGAAAACAGAAAGATTATGAAGATAAAAGCTGTGAGACTGCTCTAGGATGACTTGTTATCATTACATGAAGTGATTTAGAAATAATATGTAAGCTTTCAGGGCAGCGCTCACAACTTATTTAAACTGATTACCTGATGGGGAGCACACACAGATATAGAAACATATAGGTGAACTCTAAGAAGAAAACTGTGTTGATATTTTTGCAGAAAACTATTTATTTACACTTTTATATTTACAATCAGTTTATATTTATAGAAACAAAAGAAACATTCACAACTAGAACAAAACTGTCTTATATACAAAATCAACTGTTTCTCCCTTATTTACTGTTTTCTTCCACCATACAGCCAGCATACAACCATGCTATTAGAGGAACATCACTGGAACGTGGCCAGAACACACAAAAACAAGAACAAGACAATATATAAAAGTTCAAGTTCAGGCTCAGCTTTGCAGAGAAAACAATTGTACTCCAGTTCTGAAACCTTTCATTTGAAAACCTGTTTGCTCCTGAAGATCCTCTGGGTGTGGACCCTGCTGCTGCTGCCACAGTGACTAGTGATGCAGAGACAGAGGCATATGAGACAGAAACAGACTTAGCCATTATCACGTCTGACATGTAGTAATAACGCAGTACTTACAGCTCTGCATGTGTACTTTTACAGGTGAGATGCTCGGCATTGTGTCCTCCAGGTTTTCATCCTCATCCATCCCTGTGATGGAGGCAACAATTAGACAAATATGTACTGAATTTATATTTCATGTCAACAATGTTATTAAAATATTATTAAAACAACTTACCAAGAGGTTGTTTAGTTGGGGCGTTTGTAGTAGCAGGCGCAGACTGCTACTTCTTCCGCAGGCACTGCTGCAGCTCATGCAGCCGTGTTCCTTGACTGCAGCTCTTCCTCATGATAAGGTCTGCATAGCCGTCACCTCTGCCGTCCCAAATCTCCTTCCAGGTGCTCTTGGCTCGTGAGCCAAAGCCAACCAGCTGATCATCCTCAGAGGCTTCTGCAGCAACACTTACTCTGCTGGTCTCGTAGCTCAGAAGAGTTTTTATCTCTGCAAAGCTGAGGGCTTACTGTACAAATGAATGCAAGCTCTCCTTGCCATGCCCTTCTTCCACAGAGGTCCCTGCAGCCTCTTGCTTCTGGAGATCTTTGATCAGGTACATGGTGTCCCCGACATCATTCTCCAGAAGCCACCGGAAAGATTTCCCTTTATATTTTCCAAACTGCAGGATGTACTCTCCCTGCACTTCCTTCATGTCAGAGGCATCCCCTCCTCTCTGATAGATGACAGTCAGAGCATCGTCCTCCCTCACAGGTGCAGACTTGTCCTGAAGCTTGGGGTCATTTTTAATCCTTCGAGCTTCTTTTGACGAGTCCTGGAGAAGGTATCCAAGTGGCCCCTTGTGGAATGCCACAGATTTTCCCTGGATATGGCGCAACTTTCTTCTGCATCTTGACATGCAGTGAAAAAATAAACAATTATATTAAACAAAATTGATTCCAAACACAAACAAAGACATTCCAGGTTATAATCTTGCTGCTGGGTTTAGACAGCAGGATGCAGGAGAACAATAACGAGACACAATTTGAAAGAACATTGACAACATTTGTGATAAAAGTGTTTTTTACTCCAGGTATAACAAACTGTTCTGTCTGTAAATAAAAACCTTTCATGGTTGAATGATTATTGGCATATCTGCAAAATTTGTGGTAACTGCTTAGTAGTCATGGCACATAAGAATTGCTGGTAGATTCCCGCGCGGGAGCCTGGGATTGTTTAGCTAAACGGCCTAAACCATTTCTCTATGGTAGTGCTAAACTACGGTGGCCCCTAGAGACAAAGCACGTACAAACTCAAAAACACATGCAAATTCAAAAACACAACGGAAGTGCTCCAGGACGCTAGGGGCAGTGTTGAGCTCTATTTGCAAAATAAACGGCAAGTTTGTCTGTATGGGATGGTCTAGTCTCCGTCGCGCTTCCCAGGTTGCCTAGCAACCATGATACTAACCGCTGGAAACGTGTCATACAACTTTGTTTGACAGAAATGAAGGAGAACATATTTTGTTCATTTGTTTGTTTGTTTCTACAAGAGCTTTGTGTGATTTGATAAGTATCTGAGGCTGAGACCACAGGACAGTAAAACATGATTTTTGGGCTTCATTTCTGTACTGAACAGTTATTTAAGATTAGTTAGTAAATAAGAATTAGCTAATGTTGTTCATGAGACTAAAGTCATATCACTTTGGTAATGTAAATATAATATGGCCAATATTATAGTTATTATATTAATCATTATTAGCTATTACTGCTATTACAGTGAACATGAACTCTGTGTCAAATACTGAGCTTCAGTACAGATTCAAGTTGCAGTTATTTACATGTCTTATCACCTTAAATCTTCACTCAAAGACAAGTATCTTTGACAGTGCACATATAGGTGTATCATATATAAGAGACAAATGTTGTTCCTTCAGTATGTTGGCATTACTAAATTTGGCTCAATGCTTACATACATGTGTAAAAAGCAAATGTACAAGCTGTGATAACTGTGTCTGATAGAATGAAGAGTAGACTGATATATGAAATATTCCTTTATTGGGTGAGAAAATCAGACCATGTCATAACTGCTTTAAGTCACACAGAATAGATATCAGAGCCTTAAACAGGCTGACGTCTGCTAAATGGGTCAAACTGGGCAGAAAGTCTACAAACACATAACATCCTTATAGAATATGATGTAACACTATAGATCAACTTAGCTCAGAATATATAAAGCATATAAACAGTTACAGCAATATGATGCAACAAACACAGCAGCTACTGATCCAAAATACTCAAAGCTTCATAGAACTGAAACCAACATTTATTTTTAGCTCCATCCTGCTGCTGATACAGACTTTAGGTTTCTGAATATTAAACTTGTTGCTGCCTTTCATAGTGTGTAACTTGAAGGCCCTGAGTACTTTCTCCCACACTGGAAACACTGGGATGATCACATTATTTGAACATTACCTAATAAGACTGATTCAGCACAGACAGTTATGTTAAACTTTCCTAGCAGTCCTTCACAAACAGGGAACAGTCTGTCTATTCTCTCCATCTGTCAGCTGCTGCTGGCTCTTCCTCCTCCTCTTCCTCACACACTGCTGAGTTTGTCCTGGTGGATCATCAGGGCTGCAAAGCCTCACAGATGATGTGCAGCAGTGGGTCCCTCAGTCTGTCCTCACTCTGGACACTTGCAGTCGTCACACATGGAAATCAAATGTGTGATAAGCTGCAGGATTCAAACACAAGTGTAACTTATAAACACATGTTCATACTTTTATTCCACAATCAGAGAGAAAGAAACAGAGAGAGAGTGCAGGACAGACAGACAGGTGAAAGTCTCAGGTGTACACACTGCTACACAACAGCACCAGAGAAGCAGGATTTAGTGTTTGTGTTATTACGAGTGTAAACAAGAAGAGTTCCAGATGGTGCAGTGGACACATGTGTGACTGCTGTGATTAAAGCATCTTTCTTTCAGCTTAACGAGTGAACCGTCAGCTCGTTCAAACACACGTTAAAGTGCGTTTGGCTCGACACCACCGAACAGAGGCAGCAATATAACACAGCTCACATTAACAGTGCAGTGAATCCTGCTTGTGCCGTGATGTTCAGGACTGCAAACCGAGCAGCATCACTGACTTTCAGCTTGTGTTTGTGGATATATGACTGACTTTAATTATCCACAAAATCATCACAATCTCTGTCAGATTAAGGTCGACTATATATATATTTTTAAAGTAAAGGCTTTAAAACCAAGTTAATTCTGAAAGTACAAACATCGCTAATGTCAACTTTCCCGACATGTGGCCAACAATAATGGTTTCATGTTCTTCATTAAAAAAATATTTGCGCATTAATAAGTGACATAATATTCAGTACTTACTTCTGAAAGTTTACTCTTCCTCCGCTCCGCTTCCACTGTTTTTTTTTCGGCAAAATTATCCACACCACCACCGCACTATGAAGTCTGGGATATGTTGGGCCATGAAGGCTACACCGACCCATCCTTAAAATTCAGGGAAATTAAGGACTCATTTCAGGGCCGCATTTCGGGCAGCCTTTGAATTCGGAAAGCCTTCTCTTGTGGCTGTGAGGTAATCGGCCTTAAAATGCGGCCTTTAAGGCTGCAAACCCCAAATCCGGTCATTGGTACTTCCTGGCTTGTGTAGTTACTAGGTAACAAAAGCTCAACACTGCCCCTAGCGTCCTGGAGCACTTCCGTTGTGTTTTGGATTTTGCAAGTGTTTTGGAGTTTGTACGTGTTTTTTAGTTTGCAAGTGTTTTTTAGTTTGCAAGTGTTTTGGAGTTTGTACGTGCTTTGTCTCTAGGGGCCACCGTACTAAACCACTACGGGTGTAATATACCTTTGGCCACTACGGTCTTCCGGCGCTGTTGCGAGTTTGAGATGCGGCGGCACTTTTAAAAAATCTCCTCTTTTACGTTTCGGGAGAGAAAATAAGTAACTCAACGCTCGCAACACATCCCAACCTCCTCATTCATTGATCAAAGGTAAGAAACGTCGTTTGAAATAAGAGTAAACCAACAGAATACATTTACAGGTGTATATTACAGGTAATAGGTGTGTTGCGATTGCATTTACGAAGCATCCATCGGTCAGTGGTTACACTGAAATCATGCAGTTTGTGCTTTGACCTCCAGAGGGCGACAAATCAGCACAGACAGAGAGCTCCATTCAAACTTTGCTGCCATCAGGAATAATTCTTCAAATATAATCATCAGTGTTTGAGCAGTTCTGATATCAGGGACAATCTAGACATGTGTGACAATACTGAACGTGTCACATGACACACCTTAAACATCATGTGATCCACTCTCAGTCTGCACTTTCATTCATGACTTCAACAGGTTGAAATGAGCTTTGAACAAACATCAGTTCAGTGGTGAAACATTCAAACGCAGCAGGAAGAAGAACAACAAAGTGATGACAGATGTTTGTGCTTCAAACTGGAAAACCAGCAGAAATAAATCACAGCCTGCCAGAGGTTTAGGAGTTTCTGAGGTGCACCTGAACGCAGCATAGTGTTTCAAAGCCCCTGATTGTCTTCAAACGCCGCATTAGGCTGAAAGTTTACTTTCACTTCCTGAACTTCGTGGAGTGGCGCTTGTTGTTGGTGTGTGAAGAAACTGTAAGTTTGCTTTGTTTCCTCCTTTAACAGTTTGTCTTTAGGAACTTTACTGTTTGTTCAGCTCATGTTTGAGTTCTTCACACAACAAACTGTGTGTGTTTGTATTAAAGTCAGTGTGTAATGTTTCCTGGCTAACATCAGCTGTGTGCAGCTTAGTTCAGCACAAATCTGCCGCTCCATAGTTCACGGTAACGGACTCACAGCTGGACCAACGAGGCCGAGTGTGTCCGCCACTCTGAGCTACGTTCGTGTTTGTGTGCTTGTAGTTTGTACTTTGTGAGTTCACTCAGAGGACGCAGCGTACGTGATGACGTCACAGCCCTTTACCTCCTTTACTGTCACTGTGATTAATATTTACACACCACACGAGACACCTGACAGCATGCTAACGCTAAGCTAAAGCTAAGCTAACGCTAAGCTAGCCAAGAACCCAGAGTGATGTTAAAGCTGAGTAAACACTGACCCCAGACCAGCACCGTGATAAAGTGAGCTGCTGCTGCTGAACCTGAACAGGTAACAAAGTGATGAGCAGTCAGGCTGCAGGTTTCTACCTGTTCATGTTTCCACAGTAGAATCACTTTGAAGTGTCTTTGTGCTGTTTCATCTTTGATTTGTGTTCATAAACACTCAGAGAAACATCACGTGACCTCATCAGGATCTGTGTTGGTGTGTGGGGCTGTACCTCAGCTTTAGATTATGGTGATTATGAGACAGTGTTTCAGCTCATTTTACACAGTAACATGAAAGTACTGTTATGAGGAGTAATGACGTAACATACTCCATTACTTTTAATTAAAGTGTTCTGTGTAATATGTGTAATAATGACTTTTTTGAGTAACTTCATCTCTGTCAATAACAACATTCATACGTGGAATAAAACCACATCAGTGGATCATTGCTGGAGCTGCCTGGACTTCAGTCTTCAGCATCTCAACCAACAGCATCAACATGCTGCTCCAGATGTCTGTGCTCCAGATGTCTGTGCTCCAGATGTTTGTGCTCAAGTGATCAGACTCACAGTTTCATCCTTGAAATAAGTGTTTATATTGTTGACCCACCATTGATCATGATCAGTGGTGGGTCAGCGACATGCTTTCTTTCCGTCTCAGGTTTAAATATCTGGGACTCTCCACCGTTTGGTTTTAGAGCTGAAGAAGCTTCTCAGATGAAACGTCTTCCAGAAACTTAAAGACGTCTCTTTTCTCTCCAAGCTCCTTAGATCACATGACCTGGATGACTGAACCTACAGACATATTGACCTGGTTTCTAGGTCACATGACAGGTCAGAGGTCAGCGACTGTAACTCGGTTACTCCTGTTAATGTGAACTCACTGAGTGTTTGTGGTTTACCTCTCAGACTGACTGAAGATGATGATGGAGGAAGAGGAGGACAGAGCAGAGTCTGCAGGGTCCAGCTGTCCGTCTGTGAGGAGTGACTGGTCCAAAGGCGACGTTCCAGACTTCAGTGGTGAACCTGGAGCAACGAGGTCAGAGAGCTGAACTCACTGAGTAACAGAAATAATTCTGCACTGACATTATAATCAGTGTTGACTCTGGTTGATTGTCTGACTGTGTTTGTGAGCTGAGAGGAAATGAAAATGAGTTTGTAACAAATATCAGTTTTGTCCAGTTTTCCTGTAAAAAGCTGAACTCTAATCTAAGAGGATGTTACTGACAGGAAACAGCTGCATTATCTGCAGTCTGTGTCATCACAGCTGCTTCAATCATGTTTGTGTCTGCAGAGGTCAGAGGTCACAGTCTGCAGGGTCCAGCTGTCCGTCTGTGAGGAGTGACCGGTCCAAAGGTCGACCTCCAGACTTCAGTGGTGAACCTGGAGCAACGAGGTCAGAGAGCTGTGATGACTCCTTTACATGTTTGTGTTTCCTGGATAAATATGACCTGAAACATCCTCAGATTGTTACAAAGATTCATTAAAAAGAAAACAATGAAAGAGAAAAGATCCAAATGTTCGACTTGGTCATTTGCTGTTTGAGGACAGTGATGCTCATATCTGTGGGGAAAGTGTGACCTGAGTGGGTTCATGTTTGTCTTTAAAGAACAGCTCTGATGCTCTTTGTGTCTGATCTGTTAAACAGTCTGAGAGGTCACACAGAGACCCAGCAGCTAAAGCCTGGATCATACTGGCTGCTGTTACTCCATCAGGACAACACTGAACCACAGTGGTGTTCATGGAAATCAGTGCAGCTTTACACTGTATCACCAAAGTACTGACTCGTCTGCCTTCACACACATGTAAACTTGAGTGACATCATATTCTGAGTCCACAGCATTTAATATGATGTCAGCCAAGAGTTCAACATATAACAGCTTAAACTGTTCTGAAAAGGTTTTTTCACAGGTTAAAAAGTGTTTACGGGATTTTTAACAGTTCTTTCAGAAGCACATACGTGAGGTCAGACACAGGGAAGCAGCAACACTGACTGAACACAGCTTTTAGAGGCTAAATTCACATTTTAATAATGAAAGTGGCTTCATGTGTGTGTCCATGGTTCATCCACAGAGTGGAGCAGCAGAGCTCAGAGGGTCCCAGTGGTCAGTCTGCCCAGCAGCATCAAACACAGCTGGACTCCATGTTTATGGTCTGTACATGTACAACAACTACTTTATTATTAATAATAATGCATTTGTTTATAGGTCCCTTTCAGAACACCAAGGACTCTGTGGACTAAATGACCAAAAGAAACAAACTTTGAAATCAGACGGTGCAAATGTGATCACAGGGAAACGTTTTAAACATCGAGGCTTTAAACAGAAACCAAAGTGAAACAGTTTGTAGTCGAGATCAGTGGGAATGAAGCTGAATAACTGTTTCTTCAATAACTCTGAGAAATAAATGACAAATATGATGGAAATTAGCAGCATTAGCACTTACTAATGATGTGAGTCAACACTCTGCTGTATTCAGACGACCACATTAGGTGGTGTAATGGAAACCAGTGGATCCAGTCCAGTCGTGGCGACCTGTGGCGAGTCGATCTGAGCAGCTACTAATGGAAACGGGGCCATAGATGTGTTTGTGCTTAATAACAGTGAATCACAGGATTTTTACATTACAGTTAAAATCTCATGTTGTTTGTTAAAGTGTGCAGTTCAGGGTGTGTTACTAAAACTGTGGTTTGCTCACTTTCCAAAGACCCAACCCCCATAAAAAGCAGCCAATCAGCTCTAAGAGTTACACACACGTGTAAACCAGAGCAGCAAATCAGGTCCAAATGTGTTGTTCACAGTGAGTGGATCATCAGTGTGCTGCTATGTTAACATCCTGCAGCAGGATGTGTTTGGTCAGCTGGTTCACATTTCCTCAGGACCTTCTTGATGTGATGTTCTTCTGCCTCCCTGGCTGCTGTGTCTGTGGGGATGGCGTTCGCTCTGTGTTGTAGCGTCCTGATGACGCCCAGTTTGTGCTCCAGTGGATGATGAGAGTCAAACCTTAAATACTGATCTGTATGTGTAAACAGAGTGAACCTTTAAGACCAGCTGTCTGTACGATCAACTCTGTCACCTATAACATCGCCAAGTTTCTGGCTTCGATCATCAACCTGTTGGTAGTTCAGCTCTGAACACCAGTGAAATGTTTCTCCCACTGAAATCGCTGCATTCATATGAACAGAATCAGCGTTTTGGGACCGTGGAGTTGTGGAGAAATTCTCAGTTAATCAGATAAAGTCAAACTTATAATTGGTGAGGAGATCGTGGATGATATGCTTCTTGATTGTAAAGAAGTGGATGTTGTGTGGACTGAAGTTCAGAGTGGTGGGTCATTCATAAATATTCTGTTCCAGCTGCTGGAGGACAACATCATCACGTTTGTGAAGAACGAGCTGAAGAAGATCCAGAAGGCTCTGAATCCAAATAAGCCCCAGTGCTTGGAGTTTCAGAGGGAGGATGATGAGCAGAGGAGCAGCAGAGAGGCATTTGTGAAGATCACAGTGGACTTCCTGAGGAGAATGAAGCAGGAGGAGCTGGCTGACCGTCTGCAGAGACGTAAGAGGATTTCTTACTTAAGGTTTTAAGCTGTTAGATAAATGAGACACTCATGACACCAGTGTGTTCAGTCATTTCTCAGTGGGTCAGAAAATGTTGTCAGCGATTTGTAAAATATGATTGTTGAAGTTGTACTTTTATTATTATTATTCAGAATTTCCAGCTGCTGTTTGTCATCGTAACCTTAAATCCACCCTGAAGAAGAAGTTCCAGTGTGTGTTTGAGGGCATCGCTAAAGCAGGAAACCCAACCCTCCTGAATCAGATCTACACAGAGCTCTACATCACAGAGGGAGGGACTGCAGAGGTCAATGATGAACATGAGGTCAGACAGATTGAAACAGCATCCAGGAAACCAGACAGACCAGAAACAACCATCAGACAAGAAGACATCTTTAAAGCCTCACCTGGAAGAGACGAACCAATCAGAACAGTGCTGACAAAGGGAGTGGCTGGCATTGGGAAAACAGTCTTAACACAGAAATACAGCCTGGACTGGGCTGAAGACAAAGCCAACCAGGACATCCAGTTCATATTTCCATTCACTTTCAGAGAGCTGAATGTGCTGAAAGAGGAAAAGTTCAGCTTGGTGGGACTTGTTCATCGCTTCTTTACTGAAACCAAAGAAGCAGGAATCTGCAGCTTTGAAGACTTCCAGGTTGTGTTCATCTTTGATGGTCTGGATGAGTGTCGACTTCCTCTGGACTTCCACAAAACTACAATCCTAACTGACCCTAGAAAGTCCACCTCAGTGGATGTGCTGCTGATAAACCTCATCAGGGGGAAACTGCTTCCCTCTGCTCGCCTCTGGATAACCACACGACCTGCAGCAGCCAATCAGATCCCTCCTGATTGTGTTGACATGGTGACAGAGGTCAGAGGGTTCACTGACCCACAGAAGGAGGAGTACTTCAGGAAGAGATTCAGAGATGAGGAGCAGGCCAGCAGCATCATCTCCCACATCAAGACTTCACGAAGCCTCCACATCATGTGCCACATCCCAGTCTTCTGCTGGATCACTGCTACAGTTCTGGAGGATGTGCTGGAAACCAGACAGGGAGGACAGCTGCCCAAGACCCTGACTGAGATGTACATCCACTTCCTGGTGGTTCAGGCCAAAGTGAAGAAGGTCAAGTATGATGGAGGAGCTGAGACAGATCCACACTGGAGTCCCAAGAACAGGAAGATGATTGAGTATCTAGGAAAACTGGCTTTTGATCAGCTGCAGAAAGGAAACCTGATCTTCTATGAATCAGACCTGACAGAGTGTGGCATCGATATCAGAGCAGCCTCAGTGTACTCAGGAGTGTTCACACAGATCTTTAAAGAGGAGAGAGGACTGTACCAGGACAAGGTGTTCTGCTTCATCCATCTGAGTGTTCAGGAGTTTCTGGCTGCTCTTCATGTCCATCTGACCTTCATCAACTCTGGACTCAATCTGATGCAAGAACAACAAACAACCTCCAAGAAATCTAAATTATTTAACAAACCAAAACTTCAATCTCTCCACCAGAGTGCTGTGGACAAGGCCTTAGAGAGTCCAAATGGACACCTGGACTTGTTCCTCCGCTTCCTCCTGGGTCTTTCACTGCAGGCCAATCAGACTCTCCTACGGGGTCTGCTGACACAGACAGGAAGTAGCTGGCAGACCAATCAGGAAACAGTTCAGTACATCAAGGAGAAGCTCAGTGAGAATCTGTCTGCAGAGAAAAGCATCAATCTGATCCACTGTCTGAATGAACTGAATGATCGTTCTCTAGTGGAGGAGATCCAACAGTCCCTGAGATCAGGACGTCTCTCCACAGATTATCTGTCTCCTGCTCAGTGGTCAGCTCTGGTCTTCATCTTACTGTCATCAGAAGAAGATCTGGATGTGTTTGACCTGCAGAAATACTCTGCTTCAGAGAAGGCTCTGCTGAGGCTGCTGCCAGTGATCAAAGCCTCCAACAAAGCTCTGTGAGTAAACATGTGATCAGGCTTTATTTATAACATAAACAGTATCATGTGTGATGGACCCTTAAAAACTTAAACATATTTTTTTACATGATCATCAGCACTAAATACAGTATATTATAGTTAATGTTTGATGGCAGCAGTAAATGTCAGAGTGTCTTAAACATATCTGGGTGTCAGCTTTTATCAAAGTCACGTCCAGAATCATCCTGTAAGTAAATTTCTTTATACAGCAGCTTTCACAGGTCAAAAACCACAAAGTGCTTTACAATAGAAACAGGCAATAAAAACACAGAAGATAAAAACATTAAACAGCAAACACTGAACATCATACAGCCTAAAACTAGTTAAAGGCCACTCTGAATACTAGAGTCTGAATAAATGAGTTAGTGGGACCAGTAAAAGCCTTTGACTGGAAGATCTCAGATGTGAGAAGAGCTGTAGGATTGTAGAAAGTCAGAAACATAAACTGGGACTAAAAGTAAGGACTAAAACTTTAAATAACGCCTAAAATGAACTGGTTACCAGTGTGAAGAGATTAAACTGGAGTAATGTCCAGTCTAATGTGCTGGTTAAAAGCCTCGCAGCATGATTCTGTACTGACTGAAGACGTTCAAAGACTGTGATGGAGCCGTAGGTGATCAACTCCCTCATTGCTCCTCTGGTCTTATTGCTCTGCATCAGTGCACTGCTCAGCTGAAGACGAGTTCACTTCTATATGTTACAATCTGCCTCACCAGTACAGCTCCAAGGATCTGCAGCTGCTGAATCAATTATATTCCTCGTGTTTCTTCTGGTTTACTGTTGTTAGATCTGCATGCTTGATTGTTTTTCAATCTCTCCAATGTCGTGCACTTTGATTTCCGACTGTACACAGTCTGTGAACCATGACAATTTGTGACAGAATGCAATGATCAGTGAGGACCCGGAGGACACTGACATTTACACTGTGCAGAATGAGACTTGAGACTTTATCTCACTGCTTTGTGGACGACTGATGGAAGGACTAATCACTATATCTGCTTTAATTGAACGAATTTCCATTTCACTGGTTCAGTCTCCCAGAATCTCTCAATCATACCTTGACCTTTTCCTAGAGTAACTAACCCTCACTCACCAGGATATGAGCCAGCCTTCCCTCTCATTGCTACATACTTACAGTCTTGCCTATCACCTAGGGCTGCACGATTAATCATTAGAAAAACGCGATCTCGATTCATACTTGTGTGCGATCTCATTTCCAAATGACAACGATTAAAAAAAAAAAAAAACGACGATTGTACCGCATTTTGATCCGGGACGTAATCTGCATGAAAACAAGCGCTCACTCTTCCTGCTCAACAAATGACAAGGGCGGAGCCTTATACCACGTGATACAGAAGCTGTGCCGTGTGATGCTAAAATTAGCAGGAAAAACAACGGAGAGCACATCAGGGATGACGAGAAAGTGACAGGAGAAAATCCGTCCCGGTCAACCACCCAAACATCAATAACGGGAACCTTATACAGCGCTTCCCTATACCCGTCGAACTCGCGCAGGCACAAAGAAACTACGGAGGCTATCACTTATCACCTGACCAAAGATATGGCTCCATCAACACTGTGCAAAACGAGGGATTTAGGAAAACGATCAACACCCTAGACAAACACTACACAGTGCCGTCCCGCAACTATTTTTCTATTGTTGCACTACCTGCTCTGTACACGCAGCGTCGAGCAACGGTGGAGACGGAATTTCAAGCAGTACAACATTTTGTTGTTTTTATGTTTATTTATTGTTTTTATGTTCAGTCTCAACTGTTACGAAGTTGATGTGCAGTTAATAAGTGCAATAAATAGGGATGGGTATCGTTTAGGTTTTATCCGATACCGGTGCCAAACCGGTACTTTTGAAACGGTGCCGGTGCTCAAACGGTGCTTAAAGAATGGAGAACACAAACTTTGTCCAAAAACCTCTCATGCTCAGCTGTTTTTTTGTAAAAAGATAACAATGTGTGCCTTTCCTGCAGCTATGGGGCATATATGGTATCACTCTTGACTGGAAGCAGTGCTTAAACAATGGAAAAAACACAAACTTTGTCCAAAAACCTCTCATGTTTAACTGTTTTCCACTTTTTCTTTGGTCATTTTAGCCTTTTTGGCCAGGGTGAAGGGAGTATCTGCCATCAAACAAGAAGACAGCCGCATGTACAGTGGGGCAAAAAAGTATTTAGTCAGCCACCGATTGTGCAAGTTCCCCCACTTAAAATGATGACAGAGGTCAGTAATTTGCACCAGAGGTACACTTCAACTGTGAGAGACAGAATGTGAAAAAAAAATCCATGAATGCACATGGTAGGATTTGTAAAGAATTTATTGGTAAATCAGGGTGGAAAATAAGTATTTGGTCAATAACAAAAATACAACTCAATACTTTGTAACATAACCTTTGTTGGCAATAACAGAGGTCAAACGTTTACTATAGGTCTTTACCAGGTTTGCACACACAGTAGCTGGTATTTTGGCCCATTCCTCCATGCAGATCTTCTCGAGAGCAGTGATGTTTTGGGGCTGTCGCCGAGCAACACGGACTTTCAACTCCCGCCACAGATTTTCTATGGGGTTGAGGTCTGGAGACTGGCTAGGCCACTCCAGGACTTTCAAATGCTTCTTACGGAGCCACTCCTTTGTTGCCCGGGCGGTGTGTTTTGGATCATTGTCATGTTGGAAGACCCAGCCTCGTTTCATCTTCAAAGTTCTCACTGATGGAAGGAGGTTTTGGCTCAAAATCTCACGATACATGGCCCCATTCATTCTGTCCTTAACACGGATCAGTCGTCCTGTCCCCTTGGCAGAAAAACAGCCCCATAGCATGATGTTTCCACCCCCATGCTTCACAGTAGGTATGGTGTTCTTGGGATGCAACTCAGTATTCTTCTTCCTCCAAACACGACGAGTTGAGTTTATACCAAAAAGTTCTACTTTGGTTTCATCTGACCACATGACATTCTCCCAATCCTCTGCTGTATCATCCATGTGCTCTCTGGCAAACTTCAGACGGGCCTGGACATGCACTGGCTTCAGCAGCGGAACACGTCTGGCACTGCGGGATTTGATTCCCTGCCGTTGTAGTGTGTTACTGATGGTGACCTTTGTTACTTTGGTCCCAGCTCTCTGCAGGTCATTCACCAGGTCCCCCCGTGTGGTTCTGGGATCTTTGCTCACCGTTCTCATGATCATTTTGACCCCACGGGATGAGATCTTGCGTGGAGCCCCAGATCGAGGGAGATTATCAGTGGTCTTGTATGTCTTCCATTTTCTGATGATTGCTCCCACAGTTGATTTTTTCACACCAAGCTGCTTGCCTATTGTAGATTCACTCTTCCCAGTCTGGTGCAGGTCTACAATACTTTTCCTGGTGTCCTTCGAAAGCTCTTTGGTCTTGGCCATGGCGGAGTTTGGAGTCTGACTGTTTGAGGCTGTGGACAGGTGTCTTTTATACAGATGATGAGTTCAAACAGGTGCCATTCATACAGGTAACGAGTGGGGGACAGAAAAGCTTCTTACAGAAGACGTTACAGGTCTGTGAGAGCCAGAGATTTTCCATGTTTGAGGTGACCAAATACTTATTTTCCACCCTAATTTACGAATAAATTCTTTACAAATCCTACCATGTGCATTCATGGATTTTTTTTTTCACATTCTGTCTCTCACAGTTGAAGTGTACCTCTGGTGCAAATTACTGACCTCTGTCATCATTTTAAGTGGGGGAACTTGCACAATCGGTGGCTGACTAAATACTTTTTTGCCCCACTGTAGCTATGATGATGTTTGCTAGTTCACCTTACATGCATTAATGTAATAACGTGGTTAGCCTACTCAACGTAAATTACACACGAACAACATGAAGCTACTCACGCAGAGAAGAACGGCTGCTGCTGCATCATCATCCTCATCATTTCTGCTACACTGGCAGGGCTAGGGGCCAGGACTCTCCTCTTCGGGTTTTTGGGGGATGTTCTAACTCCGGGTCGATAACAGGCACCACACCCGCAGTAGATGCGCTCGGTGTGAGGTCTCGCAGCAAGCTATCAAATACGGCGCATTTCTTGGCTTTTAAAAAAAACGCTATGCGTCGCCAGGTGTTTCATCGGATTCGAGGTGTTACCTCCTTTGACAGTATCACAGTATCAGCTTAAAGCACTTGTTGCTGCTGAGTTTGCATCTTTTGCTGTGAAGTACAGCCAGACTTTGACCGCTTCGCCTTGGACATTTTTAATCTGTAGCTCTGCTCTAACAGAACGTACGTACCCGGCCCCGCCTACTATCCTCGGAAACGTAAAATGATTGGCTAGAAGTGTATCACAGCTCAGGAAAAAAAAGCACCGAAATAAAGCACCGAAATGTGCGCTGCTTTTCGGTCTGGTTACTACCGTTTATGTCAGAACCGGTGCCATGACCGGTACCCATCCCTAGCAATAAATATTTATACTGGAAAAGAAAATCGTGAGAGAATCGTGATCTCAATTCTAAGCCAAAAAATCGTGATTCTCATTTTATGCAAAATCGTGCAGCCCTACTGTCACCTGTTCACAGAATGAGTCATCACTTGTTTTTGTTTAGCATTTAATGAACAAGTTCCAGGTCTTTATATTTACACAGGGAACATTTTTAAACTAAAACGTTTTTTAGCCATAAATAGTAATGCACACTGACATTTGTCTTTCTTTCAAAGGTTCAACACAAGAAGTGATTTAAATTAATCACAAACAGTTTGTTATCAAATGACAATTTTTCAGATTATGTCTTTATTTTGTTTTTGTTTTTTAGGCTGAGTGTCCCTGATCTCTCTGAAAGAGGGTATGAAGCTCTGTCCTCAGTTCTCAGCTCCCAGTCTTCTACACTGAGAGAGCTGGACTTAAGTAACAACAACCTGCAGGATCCAGCAGTGGAGTTTCTTTCTGCAGGACTGAGAAGTCCACACTGTAAACTGAATACTCTGAGGTGAGATCAAGTTATGTTGTGCTTTTCATGAATTGACAGAATTAACCAATAAGAAGCCACTAAATGGGGAAAAAAGTCAGTTAAACTTCTGTAATAGTTTTATGTTAGTGTCATCTCTTAGTGTTGACTAGGGCTGCATGATTTTGCATAAAATGAGAATCACGATTTTTTGGCTTAGAATTGAGATCACGATTCTCTCACGATTCTCTTTTCCAGTATAAATATTTATTGCACTTATTAACTGCACATCAACTTCATAACAGTTGAGACTGAACATAAAAACAATAAATAAACATAAAAACAACAAAATGTTGTACTGCTTGAAATTCCGTCTCCACCGTTGCTCGACGCTGCGTGTACAGAGCAGGTAGTGCAACAATAGAAAAATAGTTGCGGGACGGCACTGTGTAGTGTTTGTCTAGGGTGTTGATCGTTTTCCTAAATCCCTCGTTTTGCACAGTGTTGATGGAGCCATATCTTTGGTCAGGTGATAAGTAATAGCCTCCGTAGTTTCTTTGTGCCTGCGGGAGTTCGACGGGTATAGGGAAGCGCTGTATAAGGTTCCCGTTATTGATGTTTGGGTGGTTGACCGGGACGGATTTTCTCCTGTCACTTTCTCGTCATCCCTGACGTGCTCTCCGTTGTTTTTCCTGCTAATTTTAGCATCACACGGCACAGCTTCTGTATCACGTGGTATAAGGCTCCGCCCTTGTCATTTGTTGAGCAGGAAGAGTGAGCGCTTGTTTTCATGCAGAGTACGTCCCGGATCAAAATGCGGTACAATCGTCGTCTTTTTTTTTTTTTTTTTTTAAATCGTTGTCATTTGGAAATGAGATCGCACACAAGTATGAATCGAGATCGCGATTTTCTAATGATTAATCGTGCAGCCCTAGTGTTGACCTAGTGTTGCAATAAACAGGATTTATTGCAAAAAATCTAAAAACTCTTTAGTGCACCCTCATTGCAATTTAATAACAGTGTTTAATGTTTATGTGTCATTTTTCAGACTGAGTCACTGTAAGCTCTCAGAGAGAGGCTATGAAGCGCTGTCCTCAGCTCTCAGCTCCCAGTCCTCTAGTCTGAGACAGCTGGACCTGAGTAACTCTGACCTGCAGGATTCAGGAGTGAAGTTTCTGTCTGCTGGAGTGAAGAGTCCACGCTGTAAAATGGAAACTCTCAGGTCAGGATTTAAAATGTTCCACCGATGATCATGTTAAACCTGATTTCTATTACTGCATAAACAGTCAATTGATTTGAAAAAAGTCTTAATGTAGAAATTAGTGTCTGGGGTTTTTAGTGATATTTGTTCACTTTCTGTCTTTCATTTGCAATGAAATGTCCCATCTGCTCCTCTGAGTCCAAATTCTTTATTTTAGCAGTGCTTCATCCACCAAACCTTCTAGTTCGATTCCTGTATTCTGAAGGTTTTTACAGAGCTGTTTGTTCAGATATCAGAATTTGATTTTCAGAAAATTTTAGTAATAAAAATATGATCAATTGATTATTTCTGACTGAAAAGATGAAATATATATTTGGTCATAGTGATATGACTCATTGCCTCACTTAAACATAAAATGTAAACAAAAATTCAAAACAATAGATTAATATAAAACTGAATTTGACTGTTGAGCTTAAAGTGAGCTTGAATGTTATTCACTTCCCGTTTTATTTTGGTAGTTATCGTCTCTGGTTTTTACTTTTACTTCCTCCCCCGACATTGTCTACATTAGTTTCAGCTGTAGAAGATTTATTGACTGTTTGATTTGTCACTTTTTTTAAAACTATAATTGTTGACTTATAAACTATTGCTAAAATGTATTTTTATTAAAATACCAAATAATTTATTACTTTATCATCTAATTAGATTATAATTCTGTAAATAGGGGTGATAGTGTGGTCTATGTGGGTTGTCTTCAGGTACTATTCCTCCCACAGTCCAAGAACATGCATGCAAGGTTAACTGGAGATGTGTGATTGTGAGCATAAATTGTCTGTCTCTGTGTTTACCTGGCTACATCACCATGGTTACTGATGCTGAACCAATAACCTGGTCTGGATCAGGTTATGTTCAGAGTTTTTGTTTAAAATCAACTGAAGTGCCTCGTTTTCACTGATTCTTTCATTTACAGGAAGCTTTAAGTGTGATATAGAGTCAGTCATATCTGACTAATGTCAGTGAATGAGGCCCAGCTGTAAAGTCACAGCAGTCACACTGTATGTGTCTCATTGTCACTGGAGTTTAGGCTCCATGCATCCAGCTGGTGCTGCAGAAAAAGTAGAAATGTTTCTGTTTGGTTCTAATGCTGAGTCTCTTTTACAAAGATAGCACTGCAGCTAATCCTGCTCATGTAGCCAGTTAGTAAAAACTCAAGTCACTGTCAGACACAGCAGACATTTATTGATAATCTCACTGTATGTGGTCTTTTAGCGCCTCCTAGTTGTGAACATGTGGAGTGGTGTTAGTCTGGGTGACGAGTGTAACTGTTGAGTGAGAAAGACTGTGGTCGTGTCCAAATTCATGGGCTGCTTCCTCCTGAGCACCCGGCCTTCGCGGTCTACGTGGGCCGGGTCCTCAGAAGGTCGGGTAGGCCGGAAGTAAACGGCCGTGAAATTGGACGGTCTAGCCTTCTGATTAGCGTCACTGCTGTCTCGGTGGAGTTTAATAAACTCGGCCGTCTGCTCCTTGCTATCTAAAATATAACAGGACACTGGTGTAAATTAGAATAGAATTCAACTTTATTGTCATTGCACATGCACAGGTACAGGGCAACGAAATGCAGTTTGCATCCATCCAGAAGTGCTTTAGTGATATATTACAATATATATTAGCAATAATATAGATATGTGAGTATATTACAGAAATGGGTCTATTATGGTATGTTATAATGTACACGGTATGAAGTATGTTGTGAATATTCTATAACTATAAGTATGTACAGGCTGTAGTGAGTACAAGCTATGTACAGGATATGAACAGGATATAAATATGAAAAACTATACAGAATATGAAATAAATAACTTTACAGAATCTGGGATATACAGCTATACAGAAATGGGAACTATGCAAGTTGTAAACAGTTGTAGGATTAAAAATTATCGTATGTACAGAATGATTATTTACACAGAGCTATACAGTAGTGCAGTTAAGATAAGTGAGGGTGTAGATAGTTTCTACAGAGGCTATATAAAGTGCTAGTGGTTGTGAGTGGTGGTTCAGTCCATGTTATTATTGTGTTTGAGGGTACAGTTGTCCATTGTGGGTGTGTGTATGTTCAGTCCATGAGTTTAACGTGGGTCAGATGTCAGGAGGCAGAGTTCAGGAGTCTGACAGCTGTGGGGAAGAAGCTGTTCCGGTACCTGGTGGTCTTAGTCCGGAGGCTCCTGTGGCGCCTCCCAGAGGGCAGGAGGGTGAAGAGTCCATGTGATGGGTGACTGGGGTCTTTGATGATTTTCCCAGCCCTTTTCAGACACCGCTTCCTGTAGATGTCTTTTATGGCAGGAAGTGGTGCTCCGGCGATGCGCTGGGCAGTTTTCACGACCCTCTGCAACGCCTTCCGGTCCGAGGCAGAGCAGTTCCCGTACCAGACTGTTATACAGTTGATCAGGATGCTCTCGATGGTGCAGCGATAGAAGTTCACCAGGATGTCTGAGGACAGGTGGTTCTTCCTCAGAGTCCTCAAGAAGAAGAGGCGCTGGTGAGCCTTCTTGACCAGCTTGGAGCAGTTGGTCGTCCAGGTGAGATCCTCGGAGATGTGGACTCCCAGGAACTTGAAGCTGCTCACACGCTCCACAGCCGTCCCCTTAATGTGGATGGGTGGATGTGGGTCAGCATTCCTCCTGTAGTCCACGATGAGCTCCTTGGTCTTCTCGGTGTTAAGCAGCAGGTTGTTTCTGTCGCACCACTCAGCCAGACGATCCACCTCCTCCCTGTAGGCGGCCTCATCGTTGTCACTGATGAGGCCAATCACCGTGGTGTCATCTGCAAACTTAATGATGGTGTTGGAACCATCAGCAGGTCTGCAGTCGTGGGTGAAGAGGGAGTAGAGGAAAGGGCTCATCACACAGCCTTGTGGTACACCGGTGTTCATCGTGATTGTAGATGAGCAGCGGTTATCCAGCCGGACATGTTGGGGGCGGTTGGTCAGGAAGTCCAGTAACCATTTGCAGATGAGGGAACTGATACCCAGGTCTGTCAGTTTCCTGATGAGTTGTGAGGGGTGGATTGTATTGAATGCTGAACTGAAGTCTATAAACAGCATTCTGGCGTAGGTGTTGTTGTTGTCCAGGTGTGAGAGGACAGAGTGCAGTGCGATGGAGACTGCATCCTCTGTGCTCCTGTTCCGGCGGTATGCAAATTGGTGGGGGTCCAGGGTGGGGGGGAGACAGGATTTGAAGTGTGCTAGGACCAGTCGCTCTAAGCACTTAGTGATGATGGGGGTGAGTGCTACTGGGCGGTAATCATTGAGGCAAGATGGGTTGGAGTTTTTGGGTATCGGGACGATGGAGGTGGATTTGAAGCAGGCCGGTACCACAGCGTGGGCCAAGGACAGATTGAATATGTCTGTGAGCACTCCTGCAAGCTCCCCAGAACACGCTCTGAGAACACGCCCGGGGATGCCATCAGGGCCTGCAGCCTTGTGGACATTGATCCTGCTCAGCACCGCTCCTACCTCGGTGGGGGAGAGAGTCATAGGTTGGTGGTCTGGCGTCATGTCTGCTTTGGTTGTGGTTGTGGGGTTCCCTCGCTCAAAACGAGCATAAAAGTTGTTGAGCTCGTTGAGGAAGGAGACATCAGAGGATGCGGGGGAGGGTTTGGTGGTCCTGTAGTCTGTGATGGTCTGGAGTCCTTGCCACATGCGTCGGGGGTTGGAGTTGGAGAAGTGTTCTTCTACCTTCTTTTTGTAATGGTGTTTGGCTTTTTTGATGCCCTTCTTTAGATTAGCCCTGGCTGTGCTGTAGGCGTGTGCATCTCCTGACCTAAAGGCAGTGTTGCGGGCCTTCAGGAGGAGACGAACATCCCGGTTCATCCAAGGCTTCTGGTTGGGGTACATGGTGATCCGTTTCTGGGTGGTGACACTGTCTGTGGTTTTGGAGATGTAATCCAGTACAGATGAGGCGTACTGGTCCAGGTCTGTGTGGGTGAACATATTCCAGTCTGTGTTTTTAAATCTGTCCTGGAGCACTGCCTCTGTCCCCTCTGGCCACACTTTAATTGTCCTCACAGCAGGTTTCACACGTTGGATGAGTGGTGAATACCGAGGTGTGAGGAACAGGGAGAGATGGTCCGATTGTCCAATGTGGGGGAGGGGTGTGGCTTTGTAGGCTCCAGCCAGGTTGGAATACACATGGTCTAAAGTCTTGTCTCCTCTGGTGTGGCAGGAGACATGTTGGTGGAATCTGGGGAGGACTGTCTTTAAGTTGGTGTGGTTGAAGTCGCCAGCAACAATAAAAGCAGCCTCGGGGTGTTTATTCTGGTGTTTGTTAATGGCTGCAGAAAGTTCTTTCATGGCCAACCTAGCATTAGCGTCGGGGGGTATATACACGGCAGTGAGTATGATCGAAGTGAATTCTCTGGGGAGATAATAAGGTCTGCATTTGACCATTAAAAACTCCGCATTAGGTGAGCAGTGACTCTCAGTAGTAGTGGAGTTCATGCACCAAGCATTGTTAATATAAATGCACAAACCTCCACCTCTGGTCTTGCCGGAGTCATCTGCTAGCCTGTCGGCTCGGTGTGTGTGGCGTCCTGCTAACTCGATAGCATTGTCCGGGCAGCTGTTGTTCAGCCATGTTTCGGTGAAAAACATGACATTTGAGTCCATAATCCGTCTGTTGTTAGTGATGGAGAGCCGTATCTCATCCATTTTGTTTGCCAGAGAACGGACATTGGCGAGGAAAATACTGGGTAAAGGCAGCCGGTGTGGTGTTAGCTTTAGCTTAGCCCGTAGCCCTCCGCGCCTACCTCGCCTTTGTTTACGATCTCGGCGCCGTCTGCGTGCACTTCCGCCCAGCCGGGGAGAGTGGGCAGCCTCCGGTGTTCTGGAGATCTCTGGGATGAGTCGGAGATCGGCGATAAAACTGTTGGAGTTGTGAGTCCAGATGTCCAGAAGCTCTTGTCTGCTGTAGGTCAGCAACGCACAGCAATTCTGGACGAATAATCCGGTTAAAAGTAGATGACCATCTCACACGTCTGTTTAATCAGTTTTCTGTTTGACGTTTATTCAGTTGTGTAAAAACCAAGGACGAACCCACCCGGGGGATTCATAGTTTTATTTTATCTAATCTGATAACTTTAATCTCAGCCAAACCGATTTACTCACGAACAAATAAAACACTGAAAAAGCCAAACAATGACATTTTTAGGTTGTCTAAGTGACTTATATATTACTTTTAACCTGATTAGCGAAAGTCTGCGGTGATCTGAAAATGATGTGCCGGGAGTTGTGCCGTTCTCGGCCGCATCAGTGACCCTCGAGCTCCCGGCTAGCTGTCGAGCTGGTGGGTAGCAGACGTCTCCGAAAACGTCGAAGCACTTTTGCAAATATGGGATATCTTGATAAACCGAGCAGATATTTGATGTTTACACAACTACTTTCTCGCCTGAAAATATGTTAAAAGTTTTGTGACCCAGAAAGATTAATAAGAGTAAATTTAAATCTTAGTAGCGGTCGCCATTACCAGAAACTGGAGTTTGGCTGGGCCGCAATATGAATTCTGGGATATGGTGGGCCACGAAGGACACACCCGACCCATCCTTCAAATTCGGGGAAAAGGAGGACGCATTTGTCGGCTGCATTCGGAGGAGTCCACGAATTTGGACAGCCTTCGGCGCGTCGCTGTGACGTTATCGGTCTACAAATGCGGCTCAGGAGGAAGCAGCCCATGAATTTGGACACACCGAGCATGCGTGCTGGTAGCACCTTAGCCACAGCTTGAGTGTGGAGGAGAAGCTGAAAAAGAAGGTTTTCTAGTTTGTAAGGAGGAAAAAAACTGAGAGGAATAAGTTAAAGAGAGGCTGGAGAGTAACACAGAGCAGCAATGAATGCTGCTCACACAATTTAGACAGTTTAGCATTAAATGTTCGAGTGAGTTAGCTCCCAGCTAACTAGCAAACCAGCTAACTAGCAAACCAGCTAACTGCACCCACAAGCTGCGACTGCGTCTTTCTAACAAGAGCGTCAGACACTCAGACTGGTTTTCTTTGTGGATGATGATTTATTCTCACTGATCCTTCATGATGATGCTGCCATCCACCCACTGCTCCTAGCAGTGTTGCCAACTCCTCAGTAAGGAAAATTGCTATTGGCTGTCCTAAAAGTTGCTGGAAGTCGCTGAATGACGTCATCGCCTAATTTGGATAAATGGTCATGCTAATGTAATTGTAACGTACGTTGTAGGAGAGAAAAATAACATCGTGGAAGCGACATAACGTGAGTAAAAAACGTCCTGGAATGCATTTAAATAAATAAATCATAGTTCTGTCTGTAACTATTACAACACTCTCACCACATTTGTTAACAATTCTCTCAACAAATGTGTTTCTCCTCGTTCTTTGTTATCCAGCTGAGACTTTGGGTATAAATGTGTCATAAACAGGAGAAAGCAGTGCAGGTTCAATGTAATCAAACCTCAGACTGAGTTCAAAATCATCACCTGTCCCTGATACCACGTCAGCACCAGAACCATGATGTGTTTACTCACATTTAAAAAGGTGGAGGTCAGTGTGAATGGACTGTTGTCATTGGTCTGAATGTGCCTCTATAAACATGTGCTCTTCATTATTGATGTTTTCCTTATGAACAGAAAATGAGACTTAATAAAATCCTCTGACTGTTGTTGGAGCAGGTTGGGTCCTGGGTTTGAGTCCCCCGCTGAACCACAGGGGCTTCTAGCTTTGTTTCACAGTGTATAGAACAACAAATAAAACCAAATCTCAAAAAAACGCATCAAACTTTGAGGGTTGAACCAAGGATGAGGAAGCAGACTCGGCCCCAAACAGCTGGATATATGGATGTTACCACAGCAACCACAGCAGTGTGCTCTCAGTATATTTAGTTGTATAAAGGTGTTTGTGGTGTGTTGCAGCTGAAGCAGCCTCATGTATGTTGACACAGGGAGAAAATAGTGTGAGGACACTGTTCACAGCAGTCACAGCTCGCTGCCTTCAACAGTCTCTTCCTTCCTTGTTTGGATGTCACTGATATCATCTTCTGCTCTCACACTGACCACCTGTTGGAGCTAACATGCTAACATGGAAGCCGCAGGTATGCCACCTGTGGCAGCTGAGGTCACGTGATCTGAGTGTTTGAACCACACGTTGGAGCAGCGTTTCCAAACATCTGCACTTCAGAAGCTCCAAAGTGTGGAAACGTCACTGTGGAGCATCCCAAGAGATTTTCTTGCCTCTGCAAAGCTAAGCTTGCAAACAGCACCATAGTTTGTCAATCCCAACCAATCAGAGCGCTCCTTATGTCACGTCACATGACGCGTGTGTTTACCTCTTTGATTAGCACCCAAAGAACTAAAGAAAGGCTAAAAGGACGTTCAGCCAATCAAATCCCTCCTAGGAACAGGAAGTCTAGAGAGGAAATGGAGCAGAGAAGGAGAATCACCAGTTTAAATGTCTGAGTTTTAAACTGGTGACCCTGTAAAGAGGCTTTTATTGACTCTGTTTTCTTTACAGCTTTTTTCACCATTTAAACTGTTTAATATCAGATTTAGAAATAACTTTTGGACAGTTGTTGTACATTTGCACTAAAATGTGACACAAATAATGACTTTCTGACTTTACTTTGGACTAATCTAACGACTCAGCCTAGCTATGTTGGACTTGGTGTGGAAGCAGCTCCCAGTTTGAGTTCAGGAGACAGACACCCTCTACTTTGAAGATCAGCTTCAAACTTTCCTTTTTGATAAAGCTTATAGTTCGAGCTGGATCAGGTGACCCTGAACCATCCCTTAGTTATGCTGCTATAGGCTCAGGCTGTTGATGATGCTCTGCTTTCTTCTCCACTCCCCTCTTTTCACTCCTGATGCTTTCATATGTCACGACTGCATGTCCTTAACTTTTGTGTCTCTCTGAGCTCATCTCTTCTCTTTCCCCTCACCCTGCAACCAGTCATGGTAGGTTTTTTTGAAGCTGGGCTTTGTTCTCTTCAGTTGGGTGTCTTCCCTGCTGCCTTTAAAACGGCGGTGGTGAGGCCCCTTCTGAAGAAGAGCAATTTGGAATTTAATGATTTTAATAACTACAGACCTGTATCCAACTCACCATTTTTAAATAAAATCTTAGAAAAACTTGTTTTTACTCAGATTACTGATTTTCTCAATGATAGACAGATCCTGGAGATATTCCAGTCTGGATTTAGGGTGAACCACAGCACAGAGACGGCTCTCCTAAAGGTTTTAAATGATCTTAGATGTAACTGGGACTCCCAAAAGCTCTCAGTGCTGGTGCTGCTGGATCTAAGCGCAGCCTTTGATACAGTAGACCACGCTATTCTTTTAAACAGACTAAAACACATGGTGGGCCTCTCTGGTGCTGTACACAGCTGGTTCACTTCCTATCTCTCTGACAGATCTTTTATGGTGAGTATGGATACATGCTCCTCTAAGATCCATAAAATGACATGTGGTGTGCCTCAAGGGTCGGTTCTAGGCCCTGTACTTTTTAATTTGTATATGCTCCCTCTCGGCGGTGTCATCAGGAGGCATGGAGTGAACGTCCACAGTTACGCTGATGACACGCAGCTGTACATCTCCGTGTCTCCTGATGACACCAGACCAATGGATGCCCTTTTTAACTGTGTCTTGGATATAAGATCTTGGATGGCAGAAAACTTTTTACAGCTTAACCAGGACAAAACTGAAGTTTTAATCGTCGGTCCTGAGGCTCAGAGAGAGAAACTCTTGTCTAAATTACAGGCATTTTCACTATGTCCTTCGCTACAAGTGAAAAACCTGGGTGTTATTTTTGACTCTGAGCTTGGTTTTATCCCACATATTAAACATGTAACCAAAATTGGATTTTATCATCTAAAAAATATAGCCAGAGTCCGCCCTATTCTCTCTCGGGCCAACACGGAGATGCTGATGCATGCTTTTATTACCAGTCGCATTGATTACTGTAATGCCCTGCTCTCTGGTCTTCCTAAGAAGAATATTTCAACTTTACAGCTCTTGCAAAACTCGGCAGCTCGTGTGCTGACGAAGACCAGAGGGCGGGCCCACATTACACCGGTTTTAGAATCGCTGCACTGGCTCCCCGTGTGTTTCAGGATCGATTTTAAAGTTCTTTTATTGGTTTTTAAATGTCTTAATGGTCTTGGGCCTTCTTATCTCTCAGATCTGCTTTTACCATACGAACCCTCGCGGACCCTGAGGTCCTCTGGTACTGGCCTTTTGATTGTCCCTAAAGTCAGGACACATACTCACGGAGAGGCAGCTTTTCAGTGGTATGGTCCTCGTCTGTGGAACAGCCTGCCGGAGGAGCTCAGGGCCGCAGAGAACGTACATGTTTTTAAGAACAGGCTCAAGACCTACCTTTTTAATTTAGCTTTTACTTAGCGTTTATTTATTTTATGCTTATTTATTCTATCCTGTTATTCTATTTATATTATATGCTGTGTGCCCAGCCTGGAGGCTGCAGTCTGTAACCGGCTCCCTGTGATAGTGTTTCCTCACCTGGCTCATGTGTGCCCAGCCCAATTTTACTCTTTGTTTGTGTGTGTGTGTGTGTGTGTGTGTGTGTGTGTGTGTGTGTGTGTGTGTGTGTGTGTGTGTGTGTGTGTGTGTGCGCGCGTGGGGGGGGGGGGATATGTATCCATGATCGTTTATGTTAATGAGAGTGTGGGGAGTGAGTTGGAGGGCGGGGGGGGGCGCTTTTAACCATGTAAAGCACTTTGTGCTATATCTTTGTATGAAAAGTGCTTTATAAATAAAGATTGATTGATAGATTCTCCTCCAGGAGCCTGTTTTCACTGGGAGGATCGTTGTGTCAAAGGGAGTTCTTCCTTCCCACCATCACCAAGTGCTGCACACAGTGGATTGTCTGGTTTTTGGGGCCTTACACTGTTAAACAGCTTCAGACGACTGTTGTTGTCTGTTGGGAATTGTCACTTTTAAATAAAGTTACATTGAATGGATGTAAATGGATAGATGTTACTGTGACAAACAGAAAATGATCTTTAAAAGATAGATTGTTGTTTTGTGTGTCTGCAGTCTGTCAGGCTGTCTGATCACAGAGAAAGGCTGTACTTCTCTGGCCTCAGCTCTGAGCTCCAACCCCTCCCATCTGAGAAAGCTGGATCTGAGCTACAATCATCCAGGTGACTCAGGAATGAAGCTGTTGTCGTCTGGACTGAAGGATCCAGGCTGGAGACTGGACACTCTCAGGTATGGAGAGAATGTCTGATAGAGGAGGACAAGCTGGAAACATTTCCTGTGTCCTTCACTCACTTCCTGTTTGTTTCCTGCAGATGAGACATGAACAATCACACATGCAGGAATATTTTCAGGGACAGACACACTAGTCTAGCTGGATAGTACGTGGATATTTATGTAGGGGGTCTCCAAGGAGTCTGTTTGCAGGAACATTAATGATAACTGATAAGTCATGTTGAGAGTTTCCTTAAAAGTAGACCTACAGTTAGGTCCATAAATATTTGGACAGAGACAACATTTTGTAACTTAAGTTTTTAAAAATCTCAGTGACGAACCAATTTCAGTGACCAAAAACGCCGTTTACGTGTGGACGAAAGGTGCAAACGCATAGAAAAATCTGCGTTTTCAAAAATACCCGGGTACGTGTGGACGTAGCCTAAGGATCAAACCTCTATCATTATGCAATCGATTATAGAACTCTAAGCATATATGAGTAAATATTTCTAAGCATAAATGACAATCAACAATATAAACCTTACAGCTGGTTTTAATAACAGAATTTATTTGTTTCTCAAATGAGAAAGAGCTATCGAGAAACACTCCTAAATCTTTAGTTGTTAACTTTTCCAGTGGGCCAAGGTCAACATTATCTGCTAATGCTAAATAGGCTGCCGTTATTAACTAACGCTAATTTGATGCGAATTAGCATTATGCACTAATGTTAACACTTACTTTTTAACAATGTGAACGGCTAATGCTAACATTACAACATTGTTGTAATGCTTACCCTAGCATTACAACAATCTGAGCTGCTAATGCTAAGTAGGCTGCCATTAGCACCTACGTCTAATTCAAGGCAGATACGCATTAGAACCTAATGCTCATATCGTTTTCCTTTACTTTATAACAACGTGAGCAGCTACTGCTAAATAGACTGCTGTTATTAGCTATCCACCAAAAATATCCACCAGGGTGGATATTTTCGAAAACTCAGTTTTTGCATTTACGTGTGGACGAGAAAAACGGAGAAAACGCAGAAAACGCAGCGTCAAAGGTGTGCGCCTTTTTTGACGTCACACTGTGCGCCACGTTATTGTTTGGGTGAAATGAATTTCTACAATACTGTTACTGTTAATTCTACTCTCTGCAGTGTTTAAATGCTTACATATACACACAGTTACTGTCCCTCCACACATACGACTCGGTTCTGCTTCTATGCCCCAGCTTTGTTTACTTTTTCCCACCAAGGCTTCTAGACTTCTGATTGGCCAACATTTCTACAGGTTAGGAATATAGCGCCACCTGCTGCTTTGGCATGTTCCTGGCAGCGTTTTCCTTCATTTCTGCCTTTATGTGTGAACGGGATTATTTTTTAAAACGAAAACGGAAAATCTCCGTTTTTAAAAATACCCGTGTACGTGTGGACGTAGCCTCAGTAGTCTGTAAAGACTCTGTGTGCCTTCCAGAGTGCTCTGGCATGCACACACACCTTAAGGTCATGAGAGAGGTCGTACCTTCTCTTACTGATTTATGGTTTAGGAGAACACCTGCTCTGTGTCTGGTTAAGTATAAGAGCCCTTTGTTAGGGGGACCGCTGGACTCTTAGCACCAGCTTTGGGGAGTCTTCACAGGGTCACATCTGGAACACACACAGACACACACGCTATGCACAGACTGGTACTCTTTGTTCATACCTGTGTAAGACGTCACATGTTAATGAACTTGTGCATATTCATGTGACCTCAATAAAGAGCAGTGTTACGAGGGAGCAGACGAGAGCGACTGAGGTCAAGTGAAGGAACGGCGCTGTCACAGTTCTCTCCCTCATCAATTGTCTGGTTCCAGCGGTGGGTCTGTGCTAGACGACCCATCACCAGCTTTTTCCACTGGTTACCAGTACGTGGTAGAATCCACTTCCAGATCTGGTTGTCTTTAAATCTGTGAATGGATTGGCTCCATCTTATCTCTCTTTAACAAAAGAATCCAAGTGGAGCCCTCAGGTCTGCAGATAAGCAGCTTCTGACCAGAACTAGACGTAAAAACAGAGGTGAGCTTTATCGATGGCTGCAGCCAAACTCTGGAACAGTCGCCCTTCACATCAGGTCGTCACCAACACTGGACATTTTTAAAAGCCGGTTGGAAACACATTTGTACTCTGTAGCTTTCAATCCTGACCAGTCTTTATAGTCATTACTGTGTATGTTTCCTATTTTCTCTCTACTCTGTGCAGCACTTTGGCTCAAGCTGTTTTTAAATGTGCTGATAAATAAATGTAGATTTCTTTGAATAAAACAGTGGAGCCGAGCTTTGAGCTCAGTGTGTAACAGTGTGTGTGTGAGAGCCATGTAATGTCCATGTGTGCATGCTGACTGTGCTGCTCTGACCCCCCTCCTCCTTTCAGGGTGGAGCCTGCTGGAGTCCGATGGTTGAGACCAGGTCTGAGGAAGTGTAAGTGTGTTTTTAATGGGATTCATGAAAACAAAGCAGCACACATTCAACCATCTTCATCATGTCAGGAGTCATCATCAAAGTGTCAATCAATGAACAGATGATGGATCAATAACTGCAGCTGGATTGTGTTTGTTCTCTCCATCAGATTCCTGTCAACTCACAATCGACACAAACACAGTGAACACAAACCTCCAACTGTCTGACAACAACAGGAAGGTGACACATGTGTGGGAGGTTCAGTCATATCCTGATCATCCAGACAGATTTGATGTTTTTTATCAGCTGCTGTGTAGAAATGGTCTGACTGGTCGCTGTTACTGGGAGGTCGAGTGGAGAGGAGACGTTTGTATATCAGTGAGTTACAGAAGCATCAGAAGGAAAGGAGGCAGTGACTGTGGGTTTGGATTCAATGATCAGTCCTGGAGTCTGTACTGCACTGATAATGGTCCTCAGTCTGTCTGGCACAATGACAGACAAACATCCATCTCCTCCTCCTCCTCCTCCTCCTCCTCCTCCTCCTCCTCCTCCTCCTCTGTCTCTCACAGAGCAGCAGTGTATGTGGACTGTCCTGCTGGCACTCTGTCCTTCTACAGAGTCTCCTCTGACACTCTGATCCACCTCCACACCTTCAACACCACATTCACTCAAACTCTTTATCCTGGGTTTAGAGTCGGTCGTGGTTCCTCAGTGTCCCTGTGCTGAGTGGAGTGTAAAGAGTGTCTCCTGTTACAGAAACACTCTGACTGTTGAACAGATAGTTCAGTCTGTACATGTCTGTCTCTTTCACTCACAAACACGTTTTCAGATTCATGGATTCAATCAGTTGATGTTTGAAACTCTTCTAAATGATTCCTTGTAAACTTCTTCAGTCACAAACAAACAGGAAGTGATGTCACATGTGTTCCTGTCCACACAGCAGAATGAGTCTATTGCTGACAGTGATGTACAAACAGAGTGAGCATTTCTGAGGCCCAAAATAAACTGAGTAGTTCACTGAATGAACAATGGACTGTGAGCTCAGTTCCTTCATCATTAGTATGGATTATATATGTATATGTATTATATTAGTATCATATATATCAGGTGCTGCTGCTTTCAGTCATTGTGCAAATGTGCTGTTTGTAAGCTTGTAAAGCTGCAGTCAGCTGAGACTGAAGAAGTCACCTGATCAGTGAGCAAACGTTTCTGAAAACGTCCAGATGAACAGAATCAACCTTTTGGGATCAGCCAGCAATGCAGCATCATTGTTGTTCAGCTTCAGAGGTTTGCAGGAATGAACTGATGACCAGAAACAGCTGCAAAGTCCAAGAAAATACCAGCTGGAGTTCAGCTGCATTTGAAGAAGTCAAAGAAAAGTAAGGATGGCAAAGGGCGACGTTTTCTTCCAAAGAGCTGCAAACATGGTCGACGCCTCATTAGAAGAATCATCTGGACGTTTGTGAGGAACTCTAACCAAGAAAGCAACGTCACACAGATCCAACAGACAGTTTCCATGACTGCAAGTGTTGAGTGGAAAAATGCTACATTGCATTATTGCATCCTCTCACCACAGGAGGCGCTGTTGGCACCACTGATTGCTGATCAGCTGTTCTCTGATGATCTGATTGATACTGTGAATAACGGGACTCACTGAACTCTGTGACACAGTGAAGATTACAGAGTTTAACTTCAACATCTGACTGACGTCACACAGACAGAAGGATGAACCAGTGAGGCACAGAACACAGTTACTGGAGATACTGGATCAGCTCCATGTGAACCTCTGATGGAGAAGCTGCTGAGCCAGAGAAACATCAGGACATGACAGCAGCTGCACTTATCTAACAACATGTAGCAGAGCTGATCTATGTTAGAGGATCTATCACAGCAGCTGAAGCCAAAGTCCAACACTGGATACCAGCTGAGCCTGTGCTGAGTGTAGTGTTACAGGAAAAGGGCAGAAACACTGGTAGCTCCCAGTGATGCTGACTGGGGCACAGAGCTGAATGATGCAGCATCAGGACACTGTTTCAGTCTGACTGACAGAGAAACCTGTAGCTGTATCTACATGTGAGGCAGAGGCCACACAAGCAGCTTTCTATGTTTCACAGTGACTGAGATCTTCAGTGGGGGTGGACATGCTCCTGTACAGACCTCTGAGGAGAACCAAGGTGCAGTCAAAGAGTCCAGTCTGTCCTCACAGATGTGAACATGTGCTTTCATCAGGTCTGCTGTCAGCTAGCAGGCTCACATCAGAATCACTGTTCCTGAAAAACACAGTCTGTGTGACATCATCAGTCAGCTGATGGTCCCAGATCTGAATGGTTTCTGTCTCTACTGAGGAAGTCAGAGAATATCACTGAGGTGTGGATCAGGTCTGAGTGAGCTGTGGAGGGACAGCTTTAAACAGTCCACAGGTCTCACGTCCTGCTCAGTCTGGTAGCAGATACCTCGTATTGTTCCAGATGTGCTGACATCAGCAGCAGCACAGCTGTGTGATACCATGAATCTCAGTTATTGATCCAACACACAGTAAATACAAAGATCAGGATTTCTGAGAGTAATCATTATGAGTCTGAACACATGATCACTGAATGTTAGTCTCCACAATAATAAGCTAACACAAGCAAACACAGCTTTCAGCTCTTATTTTGAAACTGGCTTATTTAGAGAGCTGTGATGTGAGCGTGCCTGGCTCTGAGGCACTTGGGTCAGCCTCTGTTGTTTAGAAGTGTTACAGACTGTGAATGACACAGACCTGTCAGTTTCCATGTTTGTCTGTAACACAGCTCAGGGCTCCATGCTGAACGCATCCATCCAGTGTTATTGATCCAGGACTGATACCAGCATTGGGATCAATACAACACACAATCACATGTGTCCACGTGATGCAGTTTGAAGAGCAATCAGATGTCTCTGTATGAGGAGGCGGGGTCACAGGAGGTTCACAGAAACTCTGCAGCAGCATCATCAGCTCACATGGAAACTTTGATGATTCACTTCTGTGGTGTTTTTACAGAAACACGTCACAAAATTAGCTCCACCTGTTTTGTGAGCTTTGAGTTTCTTGTCTTCATCCTGGATTCTTGTGTTGCTGTTTTTACACACAGATATTTCCTGGTTGGTTACTCAAAGCTTTCCAACACAGGCCTCTGTGCTGCCATCTGGTGGACAAACATGTGAAGTGCAGCGTGAAGCTACAAATGAAACTGCTTCAGCTACGTGTATATACAACATACTATAACCTATATAACTATATGTATAGTGTATTATGTAGGTTTTAGAGCTGGGGGTAGAACTGCTGATGGCCTGGTTGTTATTTATGTTCCCCATGGTTCACCAGCTCTCACACAACATCAGCACCAATGATCCACGTCCTCATAAACCTCTGAATCAGGTCCTGAAGCAGTGACGTCCTGAGTGAAGACCTCACTGATCACATGACTCTGGTCACCTGGACTCAGTGTTTCTGAAGCAGTGTGCTGGGTTTTTAAAAATACGTGGCTGCTGCCTGATGTTGGGCCCACAGAGGAAGACGACTCAGAATCAGAATCAGAATACTTTATTGATCCCTGGGGGAAATTATTTTTTGTTACAGTGCTCCATTTTAAACCAACATTAAGACAAGACAGACAATACGCTAACTAAGAATAGTACAATATATACATATATATACATACATACATACATAAGTCACTCATAAATAAATATTTGGAAAAGAAACATGTGTAGCTGTAGCAGCAAACAGTGTGTTAAGTGGATGCGTTGTACAGGGAGATGGCCACAGGCAGGAATGATTTCCTGTGTCGTTCAGTGGTGCTTTTCGGTAATCTCAGTCTCTCACTGAACGAGCTCCTGTGACTGACCAACATGTCATGGAGTGGGTGGGAGGTGTTATCCAACATTGTCTTTATCTTGGACAGCATCCGCCTCTCCGACACCACCTTGAGGGAGTCCAGCTCCATCCCCACAACATTGCTGGCCTTACGGATCAGTTTATTAAGTCTGTTGGCATCTGCGACCCTCAGCCTGCTCCCCCAGCATGCAACAGCATAGAGGATCGCACTGGCCACAACAGACTCATAGAAAATCCTCAGCATTTTCTGGCAGATGTTGAAGGACCTCAGTCGCCTCAAAAAATAGAGACGACTCTGGCCCTTCCTGTAAAGTGCTGTGGTGTTTTTAGCCCAGTCCAGTTTATTGTCAATGTGTACTCCAAGGTATTTATAGTCCTCCACAATGTCAACACTGACCCCCTGGATTGAAACAGGGGTCAAGTGTTTCCTGGTCTTCCTGAAGTCCACGATCAGTTCCTTGGTCTTTGCCACGTTGAGCTGCAGATGATTCTGCTCACACCACGTGACAAAGGAGTCGACCACAGCCCGGTACTCTGTCTCATCATCCCTGCTGATGCATCCAACCACCGCAGAGTCATCAGAAAACTTCTGAAGATGGAGGTCTCTGTGCAGTGGCTGAAGTCTGTGGTGTAGAGGGTGAAGAGGAAGGGGGAGAGGACAGTCCCCTGTGGTGCCCCTGTGTTGCTGATCACCTTGTCAGACACACACTGTGGGAGACGTACATATTGTGGTCTTCCTGTCAGGTAATCAACAATCCAGGACACCAGAGAAGCATCCACCTGCATCGCTGCTAACTTATCACCCAGGAGGGTCGGCCTGATGGTGTTGAAAGCACTGGAAAAGTCAAAAAACATGACCCTCACAGTGCTCGCCGGCTGGTCCAGATGGGTGTAGACACGATTGAGCAGGTAGATGATGGCGTCCTCTGTTCCGAGACACTCACTCGCTCTTCTTCACTTCCTCCTTAAACATGTGGAAGGAGAGCAAAGTGCTGCCAGACTCTTATTTCTGACAGGAACAGAAGAAACCACAGCAAACTGTTGCAGTTCTTCATCTTCATCACAATCTGTTTATTTCTGATGGTGTCTTCAGTCTGAGGTTTGAAGTTTCCATGTCTGTGTGATGTGTGGTGTGAAGGCTGCTGGTTAAACTGGGACGCACTGTTTAAAGCACTGAGTGCTCATAGAGAGATGCTCCATGAGTCCCAGTACAGACTACAAACATGGTGGAAACTTAGCTTTGATATCCACACACTCTGCACGTCTGTGAGGAACTGTGATGAAGATGTGCAGAGATCTGTGTCCAAACAGGAGAAAGACTGTAAAGACTCTGTGCTTCTAACAGCCTCTGTTAACATATGTGAGGCTGTTTGTTGTTGTTGCCATGGAGCTTTGCACTGTTTGGGTCAGCAGGTCATGTGATCAGGTTTGTTCTGCTGGACGATGGTTCAGTGTCAGGTTTGTTTGCATTCATCAATAAATATCTAAATAAATCAAAGACTCCATGTTTGTTCTTCATCATGTGACCTCTGCTCATCCATCTCTGTGTGTATCAGGATACATTTAGTTCATAACACACAGAAAAATCAGAGTTATTACCTGTAATAAATGTGAAAGATTCCTGCAGTGATAACCAGGCAGGACTGAAACACATCCAAGCTGTCACCACGGTAACAGCACCGTCCATCCACAGGTGAGGGGAGGAGCAAAAAGAGGGACTTTCACCATACATACATACATGCATACATACATGCATACATACATGCATACATACATGCATACATACACCACAGTTGACAGGTAACCCTATTGGAGTCGCCAATAGTGACTAGAGATGGCACGATACCACTTTTTATGTCCGATACCGATATCATAAATTTGGATATCTGCCGATACTGATATGAATCCGATATAGTGTTTTTAATCAATAAAACTGTTTTTTAATATCTTGCTGCATTTTGTATAAGTTCATACTCAAGTTTAAATAACCAACAACACTAAAGCTATTCTGTTATACCTGTATGCAAAAAATATTTCATAGTTCAGCAACACTGATCAATCTAATAAACTTAAACCTGCTCCATCCTCCCTATTCTGGCATTTTAAAGAGTACTTAGCTTAAGCAACCTCACTAACAGGGTGCCAACTCCCAGTAACAAAAAAAAATGTATTGATGCAATGTTGAACATTATTACACAGGAGAAACCAACTACAGTAAAATAATGACACCGTGACGTCTCTGCCTTTGTAAACAGAGGGACAGTAACTGCGTGTAAACCTGCAGACAGTCAGATTAACAGTATTTCGTCTCTATCATTCTGCCATTCATCTCATGTAAACAATAACGTGGCCACAGCGTGACGTGAAAAAAGGCGCATACCTTTGATGTTGCGTGACAAACTCTGTATTCCTCGTCCACACGTAAACACAAAGGGTTTTTAAAAATCCCAGTTTTCTGTGAAAACGCCGTTTACGTGGACGAAACAGCTGCGTGTTCAGAAACACCCGTGTAGGTGCGGACGCAGCGTAAAAGAGTTAGTAGTTTATTTTCTTACTGCCTGTAATTTATTGCAGATTACTTGTATTTGCAAACATTTTTCTTGTAAAACAAAGGGGGCGCAGCAGAAAAAGTTTGGGAACCAGTGCTGTAACTATGAGACAGATGGCTGACACACGAACCTGTGGGAAGTAACATGTTTGTAGAAATGTGAAAATGTTCATGCCATAATCCCTCCCATGTTTCCGTGTGGCACTGTGGAGTAATGCACAATTCTTCCAAACACGGACAAAATATGTAGAGGGAGATTTGTTACAAGGTGTGTTGTAATCCCAGAACAGTGAAGATTACATAACAGAAGAGCTTCACAGCTCGTCAGGCAGCAAGTGGACACTGAAGAGTGTGTGCGCCTTATCAGAAGGAAAACTGTTCTCTGCACCTGAGATAAAGGATCGTATAAAAGAAGAGCGAGCGCTCCCTGAGGTCTCCGACTTCTTAGACATTTGAACCTAGACAGGAGACGTGTGAGAATGGCAGGAGAGGACAAAAGGAGAGATGAACGAACTGCTGGAGGATCAGAAGGAAAGCAAAACAGGTTGGAGACAAATCAGTTGCTCTTTAATAAAATGGATGAAGCAGCATGTACACTTGTGAGACATGCATGTGTGAGGTCAGGTAAACCTCTACAACATGCTGAAATGCTGCTTCTAACACAGAATAGACCGACGAGCATTAATCGTGTATCCCCACAGGATGGAGCCCGAGGCTGACGACCAGCGAGTGGAGCGAGGCCCAAAGAAGCGTGGCGTGCTGCCCAAACGACTGCTGATAATGTCGTCTGTGGCTGTTGTGCTCATCGTGCTGCTGACTGTCATCGTTGTACCTGTTGTGCTGCTCACTAAGACGCCAGGTACATTTTTACAATATGTACGATTTATATGATAAAACAATGATGCAACTTTGTTTATGATCCAGATGATGAAACATACCTGAGTAAATGTATTTATTACTCATCACCAGAGGTACATTTCACAGTACTTTGTACTTATATACTGTATTATATACAACTGCAATAATATCAGAGTCCAGCTGGAGCTGGTTGCAGCACCTGTGGCCTTCAAAGCATTTTCTCTGCATTGGATCTGAGCAGCACGGTGGCACGGTGGTTGCCGCACAGCAAGAAGGTCCTGAGTTCAATTCCACCATCAGGCCGGGGTCTTTCTGTGCAGAGTTTGCATGTTCTCCCCGTGTTTGCGTGGGTTCCCTCCGGGTACTCCGGCTTCCTCCCACCGTCCAAAGACATGCAGCTTGTGGGGATAGGTTAATTGGATAATCCAAATTGCCACTAGGTTTGAATGTGCGAGTGAATGTGAGTGTGAATGGTTGTCTGTCCCTGTGTGTTGGCCCTGCGACAGACTGGCGACCTGTCCAGGGTGTACCCCGCCTCTCGCCCTATGACAGGTGGGATAGGCTCCAGCGCCCCCCGCGACCCTGAAAAGGATAAGTGGAAGCAAATGGACGGATGGATGGATGGATCTGAACAACAGTCAAATCTGAGCAGACGTGCCAAAGCTTTGTTTCTTGTTTTCTGTTTGCACCATAGATCTTCCAAATGTTTCAGTTCAGGATTTTTTAACTGCTGTCATGTACACCATCAGTAAACTATGACATTACTGCTTTTACCTAACCTAATCATCACCACGTTTCACTGTAAAGACCAGGGCGCTGCTTTAGTTGGATGAGCAGGCGACCACGTGCAGCACGGTTTGAGTCCGACCTGCGGCCCTTTGCTGCGTGTGTCCCCCTCCTTCCTCTTCACCGTGTCTGTCTAATAAGGCCAAACACAGACTGTAGGCTTAGCCGTGGTTCTGAAAGTTGAATGGAAGCTCAAAGTGCACGACTGGCAGTGTTGTGACATACATACCTACTGCATGTAGAGTTCACCTGAGTGTACAGCGACAGTAAGATGTCTTTGCACAGGTGAAACAGCCCACAGTGTTGCAGGGTTTCACAGGGTGCTGCAGCCTCCAGCAGTGTGCCTTCTCCAAACGTAACACTTAAATACTCGCTGTGTCAGCATCACAACTTTATATTGCTGCTGCTAAAATCAGTGATTACAGTGATCAAAGTTCATTTGATATCATACTGCAGCTCATTGCAATGCCATGATGCATGAGTGCTCATCATTTGGCTTCTGGTCTTATGACAGGACCATAGTCATGTGGACAAAAAGTACACGGCTGCTTTGAACTGTGTGACTTTTGAATCAACTGACATGAAATGTGTAACAAAGATAATGTTACACGATGTGTTTTGTGCTGTTAGACCTTGGTCTCTTTGAGTAATATGTGACAGTAGCTTCTTTAAAAAAGACACTAAGAAAAAAGCATTCAGAGTCAGAACCAGACACGGAGAAGCTGCATTCAGCTTTTATGCTCCTTATATCTGGAACAAACTCCCAGAAAGCCTCAGATCAGCTGAAACACTCAGTTTATTTAAATCCAGGTTGAAGACTCACCTGTTCTCAGCTGCATTTGAATAAAGCACCAAATCCACACTTTAAGCTTAAATTTCAAAACTAACATTTAACTACTGATTTTATCTGTTTTGATTTTATATACTGTTTTGTTTGTTTGTTTGTTTGTTTGTTTGTTTGTTTGTTTGTTTGTTTGTTTGTTTGTTTGCTTGTTTTAATCAATTTTAAATCATGCTTTTTATTTGTTCTTGTTTCTAATGTCTCTGTAAAGCACTTTGAATCACCTTGTTGTTGAATTGTGCTATACAAATAAACTTGCCTTGCCTTCATGAGTATCTGCAACCTTCTTTAAAAGCCAAATCCCATCTGTCTCGCTTCAGCTGACAGAATCTTTAAGCTGAAGAAATGAATGAACTTTAAACAAGCTGCTCTCCCAACAAAGAGCAGCCTCCCCAAACACACCGTCGGCTGTTTTAGCTGAAAGCTCCCAGTTCTGCTGTGACAGGGACTACGTACCTATGACTCCGTCACTGTCTTGCTGTCCAATCGTGTTCCTCAGCTCCGTCTTCTGCCTCGTTCTCTGGTGGAGACATGCTGGAGTACTTGGTGCAGACGGGGAACATCAGTGAAGCGGACGGCCTTTTGGCTACGTGGTTTCACCGAGCCAACAGCAAGGAGGACATGTACAAAGCGCTCATGGGTAAAAACACTCACACAGACAACACTGCATTATTTGATGGTGTCGGTGCCTGAACCTACAGTCAGGTACAGACAAAACAAGCACCGCCTCCTGTCATCTTTCCAGGTGACACCATGATCTTGGAAGCTGACGTCACTCTCATGGGTTATGGGACCCCTGATGAAAAGCCAGTGCCGATCATGGCACACCCTCCCGACATATATAGTGACAACACTCTCGACGAATGGTTAGATGCTGTACTGGCTTCTGGAAAAGGTACAGATCAGAACTGTTTCCACAGAAAGTCCATCTGATCACAGTTTTTAAAGGCGTGTTCGTTTGCAGGCATCAAGTTGGACTTTAAGGCTCTGGAATCAGTGGGTTTGTCACTGGACCTGCTTAAACAAAAGGAAAGCAACAAGGGACTAAACAGACCTGTGTGGCTGAATGCAGACATCCTCAGAGGCCCCAACGTCCCAAGCTTTGTAGCTCCAGTCAATGGAAGCAGGTATGAAATCCAGCTAGACCGGACACAGACCCTTGGACAGAGTTCAGAATTAGGAAGGGAAAATGTCTAACATCTAAAGACTGATCGGGAGGTTGGTGGTTCGATCCCTGGATCCTCCAGTCTGCATGCCAAGTGTCCCTGGGCATGATACTAGCCCCAGGTCGCTCTCCGATCTCAGCACGAATGTAGTTAGGAAGCACTAAAAAGCTTAGAAGAAAGTGACTGGGTGAGTGTGGTGTGGAGACTTGGGAGAGCAGGAAAGTGCTACGTAAGAATCAGTCCATGTTTATGTCTCCCTCTTTTTTCAGGTTTTTGGAACTCATTCAGGACAAGTTTCCAGATGTGACTTTGTCTCCTGGGTGGAAGGTATGGCACGCTCGCAGTAAGAACCCCATTGAACCATTATACCAGGCATGTGACGAGGTTCTGGGAATGTTCCTGTCAGAAACAGGAAGAGACTCAAGGAATCCTGAACTGACATTTATGAGAGAATTCAAAGCTGGAAGAAGAACTTTGAGCTTCAAAAAGATCCTTTGAGCTAAAGTAGACAAAACAGCTTTTATGTTCCTGTGATCCCTAAAATTAAAGACAGTTGAATTAATGTTGACATGCATCACCCATCAAGAGTTTGGACACCTTCTCATTTCATGGTTCTCTTTATTTCTACTACTTTCTACACTGTAGATACTGAAGACATCAAAGCAAGATATATGGAATTATGTAGCAAAGAAAACAATGATAACTCTAAAATACATTTAGAGTCCTGTGAGTAGCCGCCCTTTGTTTTGTTGACAGAGCTGCGGCCTTCTCTCAGCTTCATGATGTCGTCACCTGAGATGGTTTCACCTCACAGGTGAGCCTGTCAGGGTTCATTGGTGGTGTTGGGACCATCAGTCGTGTTGTGCAGAAGTTAGCTGTGTACCAACCTATTTGACAACTGTTGAAATTCATATTATGGCAACAACCAATGAGCTAAGTAAAGAGAAACAACAGCCCATCATTACTGTAAGAGCTGAAGGTCAGTCAGTCGGAAACTTTGAATGTGTCCCCAAGTGCAGTCAGAAAAACCATCAAGACTACGATGAAACTGTCTGACATGAGGACGCCCCAGGAAAGGAAGACCAGGAGTCCCTCTGCTGCTGAGGATACAATCATCCGAGTCACCAGCCTCAGAAATCACAAGTTAACAGCAGCTCAGATTAGAGCCCAGATAGATGCCACACAGAGTAGAGACACATCTGAGTAGAGTAGTGTTAAGGTTCACAATTGAGGAAGGAGAGTACAAACCACCCATGGTCCAGAAGGTCTTGGTCAAACAATGATTTTAATGACTACACACGTGTGGGAAGACACTCTGTACGCAGACAGCCAGTAGTCCTCGACTTAATCAAAGCATGAACAGATATTTTATAGCATCAGGGTTTGATTTACTGACGCCCCTTCATGCGTCACAGATACATTTTATACATAGATCAGACTTTTAACCCAGAAGATCATCTTCTATTTTCATGGCTGGTACTTTCCGTTCTTGTCTTAAAGTGAATTGTTCCTCTTTCTTGTCGAGACATAACTAATCTCTCCTCTAAATAAATCTAACTAATGTGTGTGTATGTGTTGACCCCACATGCTCTTTGTGTCACCTCTTCACCTACTAACTGTCTGTGTCTCGTCCTCAAATGCTCTTTCTCAATTCACCTGTTGCACTTCTGACCTTTCACTAGACCAGAGGCTCACTGAGACTATGTGTATATCTTCTACTAAATAAATGTTTTAACCAAGAACCTCTACTAAAACCTTAATATAAAATGATCTGATATATAAGTGTTTTGTAAGCATGTATTGCAATTCCTTCTATGGCTCCAAGTCACTTACACAATAGATTGTCCGAACATCGCGCCGAACAAAGCTTCCGACCCCCAATTAATTGACCGAGCTCCAACTCTTCAATAAGCACAGATATGCATTGTGTATAAAATAGTCATAACTGCTTAAGGCCTTCTTAAAGCTATCTGTTACATTGTTAAAGCCTCGTCTTAGCCTGCTGCTCAAAATAACTTCCACTTCTGCAAAACTCTCCAAGCCTGTTTCCTGTCCTGTTACTTTTAGCCTTTCTGAAAGACACACTGTTCAACCCCTGAATGCAATATAAACTCCAGATTATATTATTAATGCAATGGTAATAATGACAATTATTTAGCAATAGCAGTAAAATAATTTCCCTGCTCCACACTCCCTCTCTCGACCTCTGGAACACCAGAGGTCGCAATACATTGTGTCCTCGCTCAGACCCTCTCTAGCCGTCCTCTGGCTCAACCAGCTCCCATTCGAGAACACTCCATGTGTAAGCTTAGGTTTTCTCGGTCCCTCTCTGGTGGTTCAGCAGGCCTCAAGATCTCCAGGATCCTCGCCCCTCCTGTGGTCGCCGAGATCGATCCTCTGCAAAGGAAACAAAACACCTTTTCCTGCCTCTCCCTAACTTATCCTTTTTGGGACTCTGTAATCAAAAGCATGATCCTAATTATGTTCTTAACTTTTTGACTTGTATTTATATATATTCTTCAACGTCCTATGTGTTAACTTCATTTTAACCTCACATTTCCTATGTTATCACCTGTTTTTGGTATAGCCTTTTTATTTCATTTTGCTCCCTTTAATGTAACAATACCTTCTAATTCTAATTTATCAGACTTAACCAAAATATATGCTTTCCTTCCTCTTTGGTCCTTCTTTAAGTTCAGTCAAAAAGCTAAATGAATTTGAGGCCTTTTGCCTGGAATCAATACTGTCATGTGTGTTTCTTAACTCTGTGTCTGTAAGCGTGTGCAATCCTTCAATAACTTCAATAACTCATATCAAAAAATGCAATATGTATAAAAATCATTTCTATTTACAAGCTCTCCCCTTTATCCTAAAAATACCTCCTATGTAATATCTGTATGTGTAAGCCTACATTATAACCACTACTTCTAGAAATGAAAAAGAAATCAAAGCTGTTCTCCTCCTTCAACCCTCACTAATTTTCCCCAAAGGATTTATTCACAGCTTTGAAAAACCGGCATTGTATCTTCTAAACAGGATTCAGTTCTGTCATGGTCCTGGGCCATGTTGGCCCAGTATTCTTGGTTCCTTGTATTTTCGCTCCTTATTTAGGCCAGGTTTTCTGAGGTGTCCTGTTGTGGTGTTCCCTAAGTGTTTTTTCCCTTTGTGACTCTTACCCCCTTGTGCCCCTCTGTGCATTTATGAGCTCTCGTCTCTCTTTGTGTTTATTCCATGTTTCCCCCAGCCTGTTATGTCTGTGTTCTCCCCGTGCTTTCTCTCCTCCTGTCTGAACCTCTGTGTACTTCCTGTTTTACTTTGACAGTCTCTCGTCAGTATGCGACATGTTGTGTTCACTCCTGCCCTGTCTCGTTATGTTTATCAGTGTCACCTGTGTTCCCCACCTGTGTGTAATCTCCCTGTGTTCTCTGGGTGTATTTAAGTTGTGTCTTCTGTTATTGTAGTTCCTGGTTCGTCTGTATTGTTTCCCCTCGGTCTCCCTGCGTCTCTTGTGTATTTCCCCGGACCTCCCTGCATCCTCGTTTCTGGTTTGTGTTATTAGCTTACCCAGTTTAGGTTTCCGGTTTCTTGTTTTTCCACCAGTACAGTTTTGTGCCCACCGTTGTAAATAAATATTCACCTGCACCAGAGCTGCCGCCTTTTGGGTCCTTTTCTACAACTCCACACGGCTTGCCCCGCAAACCGTGACAAGTTCACTTTAATCCTTTAACCTTAACTTAAAAATAACAGTTTCAGTTTTACCATATCCAAATGATCAAAAACCCAAAAGGTCCTGAAATGATCCTAAATTATTAAACAATTAAATTATTAAACCCTAAACCCCCCTTTATCTTGATACATTTTATGTGTCAAGATACTATACAAAACTTAAAAATGCTCAGTTTCCCCACTCATGATCCAATCTATGTCATAAAAATAAACTTAAAACAGAACAGTTATCAGTCATGTGTTTCTTCAATTAATGATAACTGAGTTACATCAAAAAATGTTTCCCCTTTAGCAATCGGCATTCTCCCAACAATATACTATAATCCCATAATCTAACCCCAGTCAACAAAACAGAAATTTTCTCTGGTAAAAACAATTGTTTGTCCACATTAATTCATCCTCACTCACATGCAGTCACACCATGTATTTGCTGATAGTGGAGCTTCCCGCGTCAGATTCTCCACCCTCAGCAAAATGAGCTCAGTCATTTTTTATTTTCCATAGGAAAATATTTCTTTATGCTTTTGGACTGGATTGACTCGCATAAAATCCTTTTTACAGGGACTTACGACCTTGATCAGTCCCCACAGGTAGCGTTCTCCTCAGCCAATTGTAATCTGGAAAGCCCCCTTATATTTGCTCTTCCGAGAATTTTCAGCGCCGTTATTCACTGTTGCAGGCCTGCTTAAAACAGAAATGAAAAAATAGAGCTGATTGTTAGCTCATAAAAACAAAACAAAATCACCTGACAGGTTTTCTTTAAGTGCACTGTTACAAAATAATGGGCCCAATTTTTAGACATGTCCATGTTTCCTAAAACTCCCTCTATTAAAAACAAAAACAACAACCCAAACCTAACTGACAGAATCAACCCATCACCACAACAACCTCAACAACCTTAAACACACAAGTTTTGCCACCACATAATTTCACCTCCTCAATACACCGAAAGTCTCATTAAAACCACACAATTTGCACACAAAAATCACCCCCTTATGCTCTGTAACATACTTACATTCAGCATAAGACCCCCTTACAACAACATATCACTAAACTATAAATTATTTCCTACCCAAATCTGCACTCCTCTTCTCTGCCATGCTTCCTCTTCTGAAAGTCACTTCCTCAGTCACACACACACACAGGAAGTTCCTTCGTCACCACTCACTCCAACTAATTTGCATACTGAGTCATCTCTCAATGAGTTGCTGTAACAACAGAAACATATGTTTAAACATTCCCAACTCATTAAATTATTTTATTTCTTTCTACAGTGATCACTACTTGATCACTCAGTACGAGAGCACTCCTAAGTCACTCTTTTAAAACTACTTTAATCACTTTTTGTTTACATAACTCACTCCCTTTGTCATATGGCTTCTTCTATTCCTCAATTACAAACTCAAATGCATTTTATTAAACATTCACACCATTGTATCATTCATACAAAATAGCAAGCTATTCCTTATTGCATATGTTTGTGTTCTTAGCCAGGTTTAATCAGTGTCTATGCATTAAACTCCATGAGCTTGTCTTGTCTTTATAAGGTTAATGCATTTTCTGTTTGTGTATGTTGCTTTTGCAGTGTGTCAGACTCCTTCATAATTCTCCACTTAAGCCGTCAGTTTCTTTCCCAAATTTACTAACCCTCATTTTGATTTCCCCTTAAATAACAGCATTCCTTGTCCTCAGCCAGAAGTTAGGGCTCCACTTGCCACTTACCCCCTCCGCCTTAGCCCAGCGGCTTTACCCTTGAGGTCCCGTCTTCTTCACTTCATCTCACCAGTGAGTCTGAGCTCACAGGGACTGAGTGAGGCCGAGTAATCGTGGCTGTGCCTGCCTTAGGTTGTCCCAGGGTTTCGAGGTGGGATCTTACCCGTCATGGGCTATCCAGCCTTCCATACTCGCCTGATACGGGGGCCAAGTGGGCAGGGGAGGGAACACACTGGCTCTGGAAATTAAAGGAGTGTAAGCTGCTTCCTTCATTGCATCTTATATTAAACTATCTCACTTCTGATTCCTTCCTAGAATAATTTCACATATGGCACTTTGTGTATGTGTGTTTTCTATTCATTAATGTAATTGTCAGTTATTTTCTCTCTTCATTTTACCTTCTTTTGTTTGTTTGTGACGTTCTACTTTAGTTCTACTAAACCTTGATGTAAAAACAATACACCCTTATTTCACGCACACACTCTGCATTTTGCCTACGCACACACTTCTCTCTCAGACTTCCTCTGTTCACACACCACCTTGCACTCACTCTACTATCAACTTTCATAGTGTTATTATTATTTAGTGTTTTGTACACCTCACACAGAATCATTCAAATCGAGTACTCACAGCATTCACATCACAACCTTCAACTTTCACTTTTAATCCTGCAAGACGCAGAGATGGACATCTCCTTCACCTAACATAAAACTAAATTACCATATCAACATACAATTACTGAAATTCAAACTCAAATACACCGTCTGTTTTAATAAAGTCAAAGAGTAAACGGGTGTACCAAGTGTATGTACTTATGTGTTTTTAAACTGAAAGAAAAAGAAACTCAAACTCTTATAACATCACTCATGCCTCTCTCAAATTAAAAACACTTTCAAACTTTAAAACATCCTACTTTACATCACCAAAGAAATACCTCTCACACCTTTATTCATCATTCAAAACCTTCTAGTCACCGCATTCACACTTAAACTGTGACCAGAGTTGAGGAATATAACTCAAAACACACTTCCCTAAGAGTATTTTAGACATGCTTGTCATAATCAAAAAGAGCAAGTCAAAAACAAACAAACGAAAAATTGAAACCTCCATTAATTCTCACCGCACACACAAGAAATGGAAAAAATAAAACACACCAGCAACTAATGCTGGAGAAAAGTTACTACTGCAAGTAATGTGTTAGTCTTAAATATATACAGTGCACTCAATATATTTATATATCTGCATCCAAACTCAGTCAATTACTATACATCCACTACGGCAACTCAATACTTTATTTATAGTCCTCTAATAAACATAAATGGCATCTTAAACACACACTCTACAATGTTTGCAGCAGTATTTGTAAAACCAACTGTGGTTTAAACAGTTCACTGCTTACTCATTTGCATTTTCACTCACACACACACCGTCTAAAAATAGCTCCAGCATTGCCTCAGACTCCTTTCACACAGAGATCTCTTATTTTATATTACAAAGACATCTTATATTTACAACCACTGTCAGATCTGTCAGCTTTAGCGCCTACACAATTTAGACAAATTTAAAATAACCGCCCAGCGGATAAACTCCCTGAGTTTTTTGCGACCAATTAACCAGTATCAAGACTTTAACTGTTTCTGGCCTCATCTCTAAAATCCCTAACTCAATTTAAAGGCGTCAACCAACCCAAACTTTGCCTGAAGCTCTATTTTTGGCGTTTCCCAGCCAAGGCTTACCCTGAAGTGTTAAGTTAAAGTTACACGCCCGAAGTCCAACTTCTTCCGACCAAAAAAGCGCAGACTACCGTTCCAAACGGTAAGGAGACTCTAACTCCTAGTTATTCTGGAGTGCCCCAAACTCCACAGTAACCAACTGACTATCCCTCTTTGAGGACAATGCCTAAGCGTCCTTGGCATTGGCAAGCGTTACCTCTGAGCACTGCGCTTCCTAGAACCCCCACGGTTCCGTTCTAAAATAATTTATAATACTTTGAAACAACAATCAACACCCGAAACAAGTGTATGACTGAGGCAGATGCAACCTAGTGGTCAATTTGACCGCTCAGGTCCACTCTTATGACCAAATTTGGACTCTAACCAACAAAATAACCAATTCCCTACCAAACTACTTGAGACTCAAACTCAATTTCTTTGGGACTTCAACCCAGTATTTAAACTTTTCTTATCAGACTCTTAACTGCTTTCATTTCTTCTTAGCAGAACTCTAACTGCTTCAACTCATGAGATTTTTCATCAAAATCAAAACAGACATCCACCAGTAACTTCAGTGAGTAGACTTAAATTTTATCATGTCCAATTTGGCACACTTTGGAAATAATTCAACAGGTAGTGCCTTACCTTTTGGATAAGCCGGCTTATGCCCACTCACTTCGACCACTGGAATTCATGTCTGCCCGTCAGACCACCTAAGACCAAATTTCTCCATCTACACCTCCTCAACCACCGGACGAAGCCCCCAAATGTTAAGGTTCACAATTGAGGAAGGAGAGTACAAACCACCCATGGTCCAGAAGGTCTTGGTCAAACAATGATTTTAATGACTACACACGTGTGGGAAGACACTCTGTACGCAGACAGCCAGTAGTCCTCGACTTAATCAAAGCATGAACAGATATTTTATAGCATCAGGGTTTGATTTACTGACGCCCCTTCATGCGTCACAGATACATTTTATACATAGATCAGACTTTTAACCCAGAAGATCATCTTCTATTTTCATGGCTGGTACTTTCCGTTCTTGTCTTAAAGTGAATTGTTCCTCTTTCTTGTCGAGACATAACTAATCTCTCCTCTAAATAAATCTAACTAATGTGTGTGTATGTGTTGACCCCACATGCTCTTTGTGTCACCTCTTCACCTACTAACTGTCTGTGTCTCGTCCTCAAATGCTCTTTCTCAATTCACCTGTTGCACTTCTGACCTTTCACTAGACCAGAGGCTCACTGAGACTATGTGTATATCTTCTACTAAATAAATGTTTTAACCAAGAACCTCTACTAAAACCTTAATATAAAATGATCTGATATATAAGTGTTTTGTAAGCATGTATTGCAATTCCTTCTATGGCTCCAAGTCACTTGCACAATAGATTGTCCGAACATCGCGCCGAACAAAGCTTCCGACCCCCAATTAATTGACCGAGCTCCAACTCTTTAATAAGCACAGATATGCATTGTGTATAAAATAGTCATAACTGCTTAAGGCCTTCTTAAAGCTATCTGTTACATTGTTAAAGCCTCGTCTTAGCCTGCGGCTCAAAATAACTTCCACTTCTGCAAAACTCTCCAAGCCTGTTTCCTGTCCTGTTACTTTTAGCCTTTCTGAAAGACACACTGTTCAACCCCTGAATGCAATATAAACTCCAGATTATATTATTAATGCAATGGTAATAATGACAATTATTTAGCAATAGCAGTAAAATAATTTCCCTGCTCCACAGTAGAGACTGTACAAATCAGGCCTTTATGGTCAAATAGCTGCTGAGAAACCACGACTAAGGAAAAGCAACAAGCAGAGATTTGTTTGGGCCAAGAAACACAAGATGAGTCCAAATTGGAGAACTTTGGTTCCACTTTGTGAACGATGGTCTCTACATGCACGGTTCCCACTGTGAAGCATGGGGTTGATGGTTTGCTGGTGTGGGGGGCTTTACTGGTGACACTGGTGGAGATTTATTTAAACTGAAGGCACACTGACCCAGCATGGCTACCACAGCATCCTGCAGCAACATGCCATCCCATCATGGAGAGTGATGGAGGCCTGGCCTCCACAGTGGAGATGGTAAACACATGGTTTATATTTTTGACTGAATAACAGCTGTATGTGCTTTATTTCTTTAGGTCCTCTATATTCACCAGCTCACAAACGAAACCTACTCCAGAGCCACGGTGGAAGAAATGTACAACATGATCAAAGACGTACCTCAAAGGGTAAGTGTGAATCCAGGTTTCAGTGGTCCCAGTTCAACACGCTCCCATCCCAACACGCCTGGGACAAATCGTCGGTGTGTTGCGTGCTGGGATGAGAACGCTCTGAGGTGTCGGAGAACGGCAGAGCTGACTGGTCAACGTTTCGTCTCTTAGGTGACGTTCCCAGTCCACGCCATGCTGGTTCGCAGCGGCTGGCAGCACCTGAGCTGGCTCCTCAACCAGTCACCACGGTAACAGATAACTTCCACGTTTACTATGGCAATGACTGGAAATCTGCTAATCAAACCAGTAACTGGGGGCTGCTCGCTGCCCATGAGCGCCACAGACTGACTGTCATGTTTTGTGTCTAGGTTCAGCCTGACTTTGTGGCAGGGCTCTGTTAACCCCAGCGTCAGCGACCTGCTGTTTGTCCGTGACAACACCCACCCGTGGCAAGTCTACTATGACATATATGAACCCACGCTGTCAGAATTTAAGCAGGCTGTAGGTGAGGAGCGTTCATATGGAGCAGACTTACACAGACTATGTTTGGGTAAAATAATAATTGTGTGTGTGTGATTTATTCAAATCAACAGATTTGTTTTCAGTGAGTTCTGACTGTTGTTGAAGACTAAAGAAAAACATTATTAGAAAACTACATGAAAAATCATTGGAAACTGAACCTTCTGCTCATTGTGTGCATTTGTTTAAGCTTCTTCTGAGATGAAGAGTTTGCTTCTGTTTAGTTCTTCCTGGTTCATTGTGTGTGTTCACAGGTAAGCAGGACAGCGTGAGGAGGTTCTATCCTGGAGGAGATCTGATGGAGTTTCTCCACCCAGGTTACAGCTCAGACCTCATGAACCGCCTGGCTGTGCCTTTGCTCCCCGTCACCGGCCGGGCCTCCCTGCTCCGTCAGCTTTCAGGCAGGTTTTACACCTCAGGGTTTATAACCTGATTTTAACGGGCCAGACTGAAACGCCCGGGCAAAGCACGCTCTCAAAGTTGTACTTTACATATGCTAGCGACATCTGGTGGTAACATCATGAATGACAGCGGGGCACTGTCGCCAGAAACACCAAGAAACTGCCTCATTTGTGCCACGAAGCATTCAGAGATCCCTCGTGAGTTTTTTCTCAAGGTATTTTTAAAGTGAACTTGCTGTATGCACTGAAGTCATGTGGCAGCTGAACCTTTCGTTCACATCGGTCATCAGGATGATGTTCTTAGTGACTCTTGGTGGCAGAAAAGCTGATGTCCTGGGATTTTGACCGTTACAGTAACAATTGTGAAAAACGCAAACTATCTGTTGTTTTGGTAGAAATGAAAGCGCCAGAAGTGTTCACAGCTGTGCTGAGCAGAGAATACAGAGCACAGCTGCTTGATCAGAAATCAGTGTTTGAAGCCGCAGTGGACCGAGGCGGCGTGTTGGACAACGGGGAAGTGACTGCTGCAGAGGTGCGGCTAACATTTGGCCCTTTGAGTATCAGTCGTGGTCACCGCCTGTCCGTCCCTTCACAGCTGCGGTCTCCTCATCACCTCATGATAATGCAGCATGTCACAGATCAGCTGTTCATCCTGATGATGTCAAACTGTAAACCTGCACATGCTGCTGTCGCACCACCTTAAAGTCACACTGATACTCTGTTTCACTAACAGGTGGGGGCAGCGGGATGCTGGTCGTTCGTGTGACCTCTGACAGCAGTCGACCTGGAGTCCTTCTGGTAGAAGGTTCTGGAAGGAGCTCAGAGCTCCTCACACTGCAGGTATATCTGTAGATCACCAGCCAACCACCAGCCAGGTTACATTTTTATTAAGGCCAATCATGTGTGTGTTCTCAGGATGTTATTCAGACCCTTGGGCAGGCTGCTGATACCTCCTGGGGAATTTACCTGAGGGTCCAGAGTCAGCAGCTGCTGGAGGCTTCTCTTAACCTGCTGCAGTCAGCCTACGGGGCCGACGAGCTCCACAGGCCTGTGTGGATCAGCATGGAGGGCTTACAGAGCAGCGACAGCACAGCAGTAAGCACATCTGATCCCCCCGAAGCAGTGTCTGCAGACAATACGTTAATAAAGAACAGAGCAGACGCATGTCACGTTTAACACACCTGGCTGGAAATCCATCCAACTAGAATCGAGCAGGTGTAAATGTTGGAGCCTCCTCGAGGGTCCACCCTGGCTGGGAAACTATCACACCCCCACAGAGAGAACAGTTGTATAAGCTGCATGTTTGTCAGACGGTCCCCAAGCAAATGCAATCCTCTGTTCGTCATGAAGGCTTTTTAGCTGCTCAGGCTTGGTCAGCCAAGCTCAAGTTCACTCCAACAATGTCCAGTGCCGATCCAGTTAGACGATGGAAACGTGTCATTTTAGGCTGTTTCATAGTCGTCCTTCTCTTTGCTCCAGGTCTTTGTGTCCACAGTCGAGCGCCTGTTTCCATACGTCACTGTAGTCCTGGCTGAGCACAGATGGCCTCCTCGGATCCCAGCGGCGGTGTCACAGAGGGTGGCTCTACACCTGAATGCAGCCTCGCTGCCCACGGGGCAGGAGCAGCTTTATGCTTTACTGGGAATGATGGACAAATACGACTTTATAATTGAGGTGGACACAAAGAAAGGTGGTGCAGCTGTCACTGTGGTGAAGGAGCTCCGTGCACAGCGTGCAGGCAGAGCAAGCAGAAGCCTGTATATTCTACCTCAGTGATCAGAGCACGTGTGGGCTGAGAGCAGGTTTAAATGTGCTTTTATAGTCACCACAGAGTCTCAGTGTGTATATAAATGCTGCTGCTTTGGGTTGCTGAAGTTAACATCATTATACTGTGTATATATGATTCAATGATTATTATAAAATTCATAATAAATTCTATTAAAGGAACCAAGTCCAAAACCAGAATTAGCCTCTTAGCCTGTGTGAGCCTGTCCGAGGTTTGTGATTTGTTAGATTTGTATTGTTGATTGTCATTTATGCTTAGAAATATTTACTTATATATGCTTAGAGTTTTGTAATTAGTTGTAGATTGGTAGAGGTTTTGATCCTTGATAGTCTGCAAACTTTGTGTGTATTAGACAGCACTTTGGGAGCATGAGAGGTCATACCGTGTCTTATTGTTTTATGGTAGGATTAACGTAGCTACGTCTGTTCTAGTCTAAGTGCTCTTTGTTTAGATGAACTGCAGGACTTCCTCACCGTGTTATCTAGGATGAACCATCTAGGGTGAGGGGGAGGCTACCCTCTTCCTGACCAAGGATGTTTAACCCTTTGATCAGCAACACACACACACACACACGCATACACACAGGCAAGGTACTCTTTGTTTGTATGTAGACGTCGTATGTTAATGAACCTATGCATATTCATGTAACCTCAATAAAAGGGCAGTGTTACAGGAGGACGGACGAGACCAACTGGAGTCAAGCGGTTGTCCGGTTCTCTCCCGTGCACGAGTAACATGAAGAACTTTGCCTATTTGTGTCTTGCTTAGCAGTGTAATTATATTGTCTTAACGTTCCAGCGAATAGGTTTATGCTACAAACCTAACATGATTCAGCAGCAGCTGAACACGTATGAAACACTCTCCTGCTGCAGCTAACATTTCACATGCAGCCCGCCTCTCTTACTGACTGCAGCACTGCATTATTTGCATCCATAAATGTGTCTTTAAAGTGTCACAGGTGGCATCAGTGCTCTCAGAGGCTCACTTGGTACTTTTAATGCTGATTTTTGAACGTTTACAACAAAGAAAATCATCCATCACTCGATTAAAACAAGGAAAAATACAACACAGCACTTTATTGTAGTTCAGTGGAAAAAGTGAATATTCATGTTTTAAACCAGCACGTCATGTTGAACTGCAGCAAACAGTTATAGTGTTAAAATGAACCTGCATTAAGTACAAGCCCACACCTGTACAGCTGTTACAGTCATGTACCTTTAACCTACAAACATGAACAGCAGCTCAGTCACTGACACAGCGGCTGATTTTACTCACTTAACACGTCGATTGTTACTGCTGACCTTTGTATCAATCCATGAAATGATCATAAAGTCTTCCCGCCACATAAACCAAGCAGGCTGTCCCCACAGTAGCGTCTGGTGCTGAGGAGAGCCTCGGACAGGCTGCTGCCACTGTCACAGTCTGTTCCTGGTCAAGTACTGGCTGCAGGAGCAGAAGGTGTGGTAGAAAGAGGAGGACAGGCCGGCAATATCTGTGGAGATGTAGGGAAGGACCTCCGGAGACGCCTGGTTAAAGTAGCTGATCTGAAAGAAAGACAACATACTAATAACAGCCAGCTGTGATAAGAGCACATGTACGACTGCTGCTTTTCTCACCAGGGACTTGTTGTCTTTGGTCTCCAGTATGGTGAATCCAGCACACAGAACCTCTCCTCTGTTATAGCCTTCAGTGGGAGGGTGAGTGGGCAGGGACACGGAGCGCAGGGCGATGACATACGGGTCTCTGAAGGAAAACAGAAAGGGAACGCATCAGGAAACCCTGCAGGACACAGGTGGATGGATCTGGCTCTACTGACCCGCTGCCACATGGCTTCCTTTTGGAGGCCAACAGGATGAAGTCCTGGAGAATCCCTTTTGCCTGATTGGCTGCAGTGGGAGATCCCATCGCGCCATGACGCACCGATGGAGTCACCACACGATATATGAAGTCATCGTTGTCGACCAGCTGAATCAGCTCGCACTTCCTGTTTGAGGAAACACATACACACTGTTAAAAAGGGGACTGGCAGCACTGTTTAAAGACTAAGCTGCAGTTCACTCCACAGGTATCCACGCAGAGGCAAACAGCTGCTTCTGTGCTTCACCAGCTGAGGGGTGGAGCTCGTGCATAGGGACACTGAAGGGGAAAACTACATAACAAAGGGCTTGGTGATGACATCACCCAGATCTCCACCCATCTCTGCTGCTTATCCTTCTCAGGGTCGCAGGGGGTGGAGCCTATCCTAGCCGTCTTAGAGGCAGGGTACACACTGGACAGGTCGCCAGTCGGTCGCAGGGCTAAACACGAGAGTTTCCAGTTAACCCAACCCACTAACTGCATGTCTTGGACTGTGGAGGAAGCTGGAGGACAGGGGGGAACCCAGGGGGGACGCGGGGGGGACGCAGGGGGAACCCAGGGGGACGCGGGGGGAACCCAGGGAGACGCGGGGGGAACCCAGGGGGACGCGGGGCGAACCCAGAGGGACACGGGGGGAACATGCAAACTCCCCGGCCTGATGCAATGATAGCATATTAGATGGAGTTGTAAATCTAAACTCCACATCACTGCATAAACAGCTCGTGCTCCACCTTACAATCCAACGTATTAAAAACCCTCGCTTGGGGCAGACTCCTGCCGCGACGTTCCACCGGAGAACCACGGCCTCTGAACCATCCATCCAGTCCTTATTAAGGGTCAGACTGTGATGAAGCCAACAGGACTGCATCATCTGCAAAAACAAGGAAGCTGCCCTCCTCACATCAGCTACACTTAGAGATCCTGTTCGTGAATATCACACACAGGATCGGTCACACACCCTCGAGTCCTCCTACTGAGGAGCAGCCACAGCTTTCACTCCATTTCTAAATGGACCGCTGCGATACACCCCACAGACGCCGTCCTGGTACCTGGTTGTCCGAGTCTACAGAGCACTTCTAAACCTCTCTCCAGACGTCCTGTGAGGGTGAAGATCTGGTCCGGTGTCCCACAGCCAGGATGGAATGGGGGCCCAGATCTTCTCAACAGTGAGTTAACGCCTCCTTTTCAGCTCTGTGAAAAATAACTTTCCAGGGGAAGCTGAGCACTGCGATACCTCAGTGACCGATCCACAACATCCAGTTATTGTTTTAAAACTGGGATTTCCCACAGTGGTCTGCTCCACCAGCACAGGCCCACGGTGTTGACAGCATCGGAGACAAAGCTCCGCCTCCTCCACAGACGAGGGGAGTTTGGGTTCAAGAGCTGCTCACCACGTTCTTTCCACCACCTGCTGGTCATGAGATCAATGCAAAGCGTAAGGCTGCAAATCTAAGCAGCTAGGATGAGCTTCATCTGCAGGCTGGCTCGGCTGGGGGAGAGCCACCGTTCCCCTTTTATGTAAACGTGAGAATAAAGAGACAGACAGGCCCTCACAGCTAATGTCACTTTAACCTTAACATGTCAGCCTCAGTGCAAAGTGAGCAGCATGAACCTAAACCACACGTCGCTTATTTTTAACCCTGAACCTCAGAAAAGTCCATCATTGGAATCGGAGAACAATACCGAGGCAGCGAGTCGAAACAGGCCGCGCACAGAAACCGCTGAACTTGACTCGTAGCAACGGGCAAACAGACGAGTCCCAGAGTCTTACTTGTAATGCGAGTCCCAGCTCGGCCTGTTGCTCAGCTCGGCGAGTAAATCAAAGGCTCTGTGAGCAGGAACGTCCACCTCACATTCAATCTTGAAACTCAGCATGGACTTCTGCTCCAGGGTGTAAAGCTGAACCTGTGAACACAACATAAAGCACCGATGGGCAGACTCACACAAACAAACAGCTCATTAGTGAGACGCACATACCTGGTCCTTCTCACAGCTCAGGCGCCAGCTGCTTCTGGCTGCCAGCATCTTCAGAGCTGAGACGTTGTTAAAGCTCAGATACACCTGGAAGCACAAACACAGGAACCACAAACTCATCTCCAGAGCTCAGCGTTAGCAGGCCGCCTCCCGCCATTCAAATACTACTTATTATATATGAATCAGCGCCGTCTAACAGTGTAAGTATTAAGGGTGCAAAATGAAGACAAACTGCTGCAGCACTATTTCTCATCTGCAGTGAAGGTGAAGCACAGCGGTGCGACACGTCGGCCTGTCAGAGGTTCAGTCGACTAAATCAGTCTGCAGGCACGGCGGGAGTCTGACTGTGGCTCAGGTTTGGAGCTAAGTGGGACGACATGAACACGCTGAGGTCTGCTCGGTCAGATCATACAAACTGCAGTGGAACAAATCACTGAACATCCTTTAAGAAAGAAACAGAAATCACGTCCCACAAGTCGTGACGACGCAGCACCGACACACAGCTGAGACGCTGATGTGGGTGAAGAGACTCAGCTGAGAAAACTATTAAAGGTTTACTGTGTCCAGCTCAAGCACAGGCTGTGACAGGATCATCATCAGCTGACGAGCAGCTGTGGAAATCACCTTATTGGTGCAAAAATACTGTTTTATGTCCCGTATGTCCGGTAGATTCAGCTGCAGAAATGAGAACTAATGATGTGTTTGTGACAAGCTGCTAGTAACAAGGTGCCAAGTTGTCTTATTTGTAATACAGTAATACACACATGTATATAAAGAAAGTTTCTCTCCCGTGAGTCCACGAGGACTAACGTGAGCAGTACAGGTGACGGCGTGGAGCTTCTCCTCACCTGGTTGGTGGGATCCCAGGGAACAGACAGAGGCACCTCCCCCTGCGTGCGGGAAATGATGTACTTCCTAAACACAGAGGAATGCTGCATCAGGATGATGGCACTGTGCACAAAGCTGCACAACAAACGCTGATGTAGCTGCAGAGACGGTGCATTAGGGGCTGTTTGGAGACATGTACCTGTCCAGCCTGATCTTTTTCCTGGCCGTTGCCTCCTGAAACCTCCTTTGTCCTTCCTGTAAATGAGACGGACACACAGGCAGAGGGCACCAGTGTGTAACACAGCGGGCAGATTCCCAGCACCAGTTTATGACCAGTACACCGATCTGTGGCACAAACTGAGTGGAGTGTTATTACTCGGTGTTTGTTCATGCTGATAACGACCCACGACTACAGCGAGGCCGCTCCATCAGACGGATTTATGACTGATAACATGATGTGAAGCTCTGATCGCTGCTCAGCCGTCACGGCTTAATGGTTAATCGAGTGTTTCTGCACCTTCTTTATGACACTCGTGTTTTATCCTACAGGACGATCTCCACAAGCTGCTTCACCACAGATGAAGCGTGAATGAAGCTGACACCAACATTATCCTGTCAATCTACTGCTCCACACTTTAACCCCACCAGCACACACTCCCCTGACCGAGCTTTCCTGCAGGTGTATAATGTGGAACAATCATAGTAATGCTGTATTTACATGATTTCAACATTTGAATGGAGTTCATAATAACAGCGTTCACAGTGACGGGGCATGTGGACGTGCTCAGGCCTGTGAGCCACGGACGCTGTGACGCTTCCACCAGAAACAAAGGAAGGAAAACGCACGCAGAGGCCATGTTTCCTGCTGCGCAGTCATCCATCCATCAGCACCACGGGCGGTGCAAAAGGCGGACCCAGCTACACTGATGTCACCCACCGCTGCCTCTGAGCTCACCTTGGGTGAAGATCAGCTGTTATCAGGAGTCTGGCTGTGAAACGTTCATAGCTGACACCTTGTTAGCCAATCAGAGAGCGGTTTCATACCACAAATTCTGAAGCAGATTTCATGTCTTTCAGTCAGTATTAGCCAATCACAGACAGCCGCGTCACATCCAGACACTTTATGGATGCAGCACGCTAACGAGCCGTTTGTGAGCGTTAGTTTAACTCACCAGGGGTTCAGGTCGTATCCGTGGTAATGTGCGTGGCTTCCCGCCATCATCGAGCACCTCAAAGGTCATGAAGGCGGAGTTTATGTGTCGGTTAGGCCCCTCCTCATGGTAGGCCTCCGCGCGCACGCCCACCTCCATGCTGCAGTAAGGACACGTGTCAGTATGCAACCAGTGGTTCTGTCTGCTGCACAGCTGCAGTGCTGCGTCTCTGCCAGCGTTCTGGGATACCTGTTTCTGAAGGCGTTGTTCACTATCGCCTTCAGCAGCAATCTGTCTCCAACCTGAGAAGGTCCTCTGAAGGTGAACATGTCGATGGCTCGAAGGGTGGGATGAGCCTGAGACAGACGGCTGCAAGCAGAGAGCACAGAGACAATAGGCCACGACCTCCCACGTGCTCGCCGTGTTCAGGTTACTCACACAGCTGGACAGATCCTTTAATCTGCCACGAGGGCTGAACTACACTGATCAGAATGTGGAGGTCAAAGGTCACAATGGTGCATCCTATTTTTAGGTAAAAATATGAAGGAAGGACGTGTTTGTGACTGTACCTGGCAGCGATTGTAGCTACGTTCACCATCCAGGCCATGATCTGCCCTCCAAATGTATTCACCTGGGATTCAAACACAGCAATGATCTGACAGGCAGAAGTCTCAGCGGTACCATCACACACTGATGAACAGTCACATGTAAAACAGCTGGGTGTGTGTAGGATCCATACACACAGGTCAAAGTTAGATGTTTAGACACAAGTTCAGCCATTCGTGTTGTTTCAGAAATCGCTCTGCCCGGGGCTGGGCGCTCAGGTATGTAGCAGCTCAGTCCCGGTGGCTACTTGGCGGGGCCTGGCGCCTGTTGCTCGGTCAGGCCTCTTCCGGGGCGTGGGGGGCCCTCGGGCTCGGTTCAGTCAGGCACAGCTGGCTGCCAGCAGAGCCGGCGGGCACGCCACTGCAGCCCCCTCTAGCTTCTGCTCCGTGGCTGCTGGGTGACCCCTCATCTGGGGCTCTCCTCAGCCCTTCCCATGAGGGTGGCACGGATGCCCCTCCGGTGGTCCTCCTTGGGCTCTCGCACTCTGGGGCCTCTGGATGTCTGGGGCCTGGATCTCCTCCATGCCTGCTTCATGCCCTGGGGGGCGGGGCTATGGCTCTCTGCATCCTCTAGCAGACCATTACATGTGGAAACCATTTGAATACAAGCGTGCTGATCCACACAGGTGTGCACTGTCCATAGACACAAACTACACCTTTCTTGGCTGCTACTTCAAAGCACATTGTGCGCTGTCGGTCCTGCTTGCTGCACAACAACATTCAGTATTTAGTATTTACTGCTGTTTACACTTAGCTAGATTAATGTGATGCTGTTGTGTTTAGTATGTTGCTCTGTTTTTTGCTTGTTTTCTCTTTTTTCTCTCAACAGCTGATCCAGGAGATTTTTTTCTCTTCTTTCTCTTTTTAAGTTTCCTTTCTCACTGTCCCTCTCCCCTTTCTTTTCTTTCCTGTCCCTCAGTCATGTCTGTCCCGTCTGTAACAATTGAAAATAAAATTAAATAAATAATAACAACAAAGGTCGATCAAATGGACCAATACGGCAAAGCTGTGATGATCCACTTGGTAAAGTAAATCCATTGGGTCTCCTTGTTGGTCTTCAGACAACAGATCTGGCTAAAGAACCAAATGGGACAGGC